>NC_092204.1:34893099-35014424 GCF_043381705.1 Parasteatoda tepidariorum
AAAAAACTTTTCAAAAATTTTCACACAAAAATATACAAAATTTTTATGCAAAACGACCTGGACAACAAGTGTCATTTAATCAGAATTTAAGATTCTGTGTGGTTAATGGGGTTATTTACTTGATGAAATTCTGTATTCCCCGTTAAAATGGAGGAAAACAGAGTTTCATGAAGCATTGTGAAATTGAGAGATCCAGACTGGATAAAACAAAAATAGTTCAGAAAGTTTTTCTCACTGTGTTGAGAAAAAAAAAGTTCAAGTTACTTCGTCCTCACTCCCAACTGATGCTGAGGTAAACATCTCCACACAACGTGATTCGGATCTCTCAAAAATATGGGGATTACTTCTTCCCTTGAAGAAAGTAAAAAATTTTCTTTTGGTAACTATTCATGATTTAATTTTAACATTTGTGGGCTGTGATATTTCCTAAGCTTTGAAATATGTACTATTTCAAAATTTTGTTTACTCAAATTATTCTTTTTATTTATTTTGTAATTAACTTCTGAAATTTTTTGAAGAATTTTATACGGTCCACTGAAAGGAGGTGACAACTTCCACGTATTAGGATAGGTAAATTCTTCAAACAGAACTAATTCATCATTTTTAAAGTCTATATCTAATAATCTCGCATCATAATAAATTTTATTTCTTTCATGATATTCTCTAGTTCTTTGAATTGCTATTTTTTTAGCTTCCTCAACAGGTGGATAGACTTTTTCATTTAAAGGATTTTCGTAGGGGAGTCTACCATGCATGAGGTATGCAGGTGGAAATTTTGTTACAGAATGGGGAGTTAAGTTATAAGTATTAACTATATCTTTTAACAAAATAGGCCAGGGAGTTTTAGAATTTTTTTCATTAATTTTACATTTTAAACGCGTAATTATTGTTTGACCAAAGCGTTCAACCTTGCCATTAGACTGCGGATGATGTGCAGTTGTCAATAATTGTTGAATTTTATTATGTTTCAAAAACTTTTTAAAATGAGAAGAAGTAAAGGCAGCGTTTCGATCACTCAACAAGGATTTAGGAATTTTATTTTGAAAAATTTGATGTAAAAAATTTGTATAAGTTTCTGAGCTAATGGATTTTTATGCAAAAGCCCAAATGTAGCGTGTAAGGTGGTCAATAATTAATGTTAAATATTTTTTTGTTGAATTATAGTAATTCAATCCACCAACACTATCTATTGCTAGTAAGTCAAAAGACTGATTAACAGGGGGTAAGGATTGTAATAATCCAAATCTTTTTTGTCGCGGTTTTTTATTTAATTGGCACGTATGACAATGTTTACAAAATTTTGTTATATCTGAAGTAATGTTGTTCTAGTAATAAACAGGGGTTATTAAGTTAATCATTTTCTGAACTCTTGGATGATTAAATTTATCATGAGCACTTTGCAGAAGTTTTAATCTTAACGAAAATGGAACAACTATTTTAGTAAAATTTTTCTTAAGTACACACAAGACATTATTGATATCAACAAATTTACCTGGTAAGTTATCTTTCCTTTGAGCTTCCACTATTTCACTAAAATTCAACAAATCTGAAACATGAACATTATTATTTTTACTATTACTTTGGACAATTGAATGTGTTGCATCTCTCAAAAGTCAATCTGCTTCAAAATTAGCAGAGCCTTTTGTGCATTTAATATCATATTCATACATACTTAACAATAATGACCATCTAAATAATCTACCTTTTAAATTTTTAACATTTCTTAGCCAAACTAAAGCAGCATGGTCAGTATGTATGGTGAATTTTTGTCCAAAGAGGTGATGGAATTTATTTAGAGAATCAACAATAGCAAGACATTCAAAATCTGTAATTGCATAGTTTTTTTCATAGTCCCTTAATGAACGAGAATGAAAAGCTACAGGATGCAATACACCACATTCATCTGCCTGTTTTAGCACAGATCCAATTCCAACTAACGATGCATTAACGAAAAGATGACATTCATGATTAGGGTTAAAAATTTTCAAAATTGGTTTACAAATAATAGCATTCTTTAAAAGTTCAAAAGATTGTTGACATTTTTCTGACCACACCCATTTTACATCTTTCTTTAACAAGTTATTTAAAGGATATCGAATACTTGCATAACTATCAATAAATTTATTGTAAACATTTATTGATCCGAGAAATCTTTGCAATGATTTTACATTTTTAGGGGGCAATAATTTTTTAATCACTTCAATATTATGGTTATCGGGTGATACAATTCCATTTTTAATTTCATATCCTAAAAATTCTATTTGTTTTTGCAAAAATAAACATTTTGAAAGTTTTAATTTTAAGTTTTCTTGTTTACAAATATCAAAAATCTTTTTAAGATTGGTTAAATGTTCATCATAAGAATTAGAAAATATAATGATATCATCAAAGTAGTTTGTAGCAAATTTAATTTTATGTTTATTTAAAATTCTACGAACTGTACGTTGAAAGATACTCGGGGAATTCTTCCAGCCAAAAGATAATCCTAAGTATTCAAATAGACCGTTGTGAGTAGCGAATGCTAATTTCTCAGTGTCATCAGGATGAACACGAACATGATAATATCCCTGTGATAAATCTATTTTAGAATAATAACTACTATTAGACTATTTTTCTATTAAAGTTTGTATTAAAGGTAGAGGTTCAGAATCTGTTTTTGTAATTTGATTTAATTTCCTAAAGTCAATACAAAAACGACTCTTTTTATTTTCATCTTTTTTAAACACTAAAGTTACTGGGGCAGCATAAGGGGATGAACTTTCTTCTATAATGTTATTTTTTAACAATTCCTCCATTTGTAAATCAATTTCCTGTTGTTGTTTTGGGGATGTTTTGTACGGCCTTAGAGATATAGGTAAATCAGAGGTTAACCTGACTCTTTGCGGTTCCATTCTGATTTCTCCTACGTCATGTTTATGTTTCGCAAAAATATCATCATGACTTTTTAAAATTTCTTTTAAGTCCACATTTTCTATCTCGCTTTCATTTTTTATTTTTTCGTCGATATTAACCTGATAATGTATGCATCCACTACCTAGATCTATCTTCGAATCATTTGAAATTTTTGGACATTTTTTCTTTTTCCTATTTTTCCTTTTCCTTTTATTTTTGCTACCCTTTACATTATTTTTTTCACTGTTTACTTTTCCTGAAACATCTTTAACTTTTATTTTTTCAACATTTTTACCCTTAACATTTCGAGAATTTTGCTGTCTAATGTGCAAAGATAAGTTGTCATTGTTAGAATTAGCAGAGGTGATCAATCTCTTACCAAATTGAGTAACAACTGGCCCGACACAATCAATAAACAAACAAAAATCTTTACAAGTCTGCAACCCAAGTAAAGCATATGGTAAATCAGTATCAATTACAAAAAACTTAACTGACTTAACAATTTCGCCTAACTTAAGGGGAAACTCACAAATTTTGTTAAGTGTTAGTTGTCCTTTCATTTGGGTAACACTTAATTCCTCATATTTTTTAATAGGAATATTTAATTTTAGCACCAAATCTTTTGGTATTATATTCAATGTTGACCCGGTATCAACATTCAATAATATCTCTTTGTTTACCTTTTTATTTTGTTTTGGTTTTGGACGTCCCTTTAGGTATTTAATTTCCACTTTATATCCATTTAGGTAATCATTTTCAACTTTATATCTGGATATTAGTAATTGCTATTGATTATTTGTCATATTTTGGATGTTGACATCTACCCCATTATTAGGGCTGTTTACACACGTGGAGCCCATGTGAAATTGATTCAAAAGTCCTTTCTTTGAGCAATATTTACATTGATTTAATGGGTTCTCCTGTGTTGTATGATGTATTTTGGGTTTAGTTACATTTGGGGTTACATTTTTATTTTTAGGACAAGCCGGGGCTTTATGTCCTGGTGCATTACACTTAAAGCACTTAATGTCATATTTCGGGTTTTCTAACTTCTTCACATATGGTCCCTTATTAGCTTGAAATTTATTTTTATCTACGTCACTTTTAATTTTTTCATAAAGTTTAAGTTTTTGTTTAAATTCAAAATATTTGTTTGGTCTGGTATTCCTTGAATTATATAAGTGATTAGAGCTAAGTCATCAATATCACTTTGAGTAGCTATTTCTCTCATTTTTAGGAAATATTCTTGAAGAGTTTCACTATACCTTTGTTTTCTTTTTTGCAACATTGCATGTACTTCTGCACTATTGCAACTCAGTCCAAATTCTTCAAGCAAAAGATTTTTTAAATTTTCATACGAATTTAACTGAGTTTCACTTCTAATTAAAGTTAATGCATTACTTTTCATACATCTTTTTGCAAATAAAAATTTTTGCATATCAGACAATTTAAATAAATTAGCATGAGTTTCAAAATTTTCAAACCAAGAATTTATGTTATCATAGCGATTTCCATTAAACATAGGGGTAACTGCTTCAATATCTGAAAAACTAACTACTAATTTTGTTTCATTTTCCCTATTTATATTATTACTAGAACTTTGACTATAGGATACCATATCTTCATCAACACTACTTTTTGTACATATAGAATTTAAATTAACTTGTGTAAATTGATTTACACAAGTTTTAGTTGGTAAATGTGGTTCAAAATCAGTTTGAGTGTGTTTACTCTCAAACTGAGTAGTTTCCTCCTCATCTTCGGAGGGATTTTCCTTTACGATCGAATTTTTTAAGTGATTAAAATCACATAAACAATTTAAAATATGCTTGGCAATTTCCTCCTTATTTCCTTCACTGGAAATATTTAGAATGTCTGAAATTTTGATTAAATCCGAAAAATTAAAAGTATCACAAATTTCTTTTAGTTTGTTTGCAAATTCATTAGTGTTAGTTTCAAAAGAAAATTCTGAAAAATTAAGAATTTTGTTACGGTTTAATCTAGACAAATCATTTGGAAATAAAAGTTTAAATAATAACTTAATTTTGTTTGCCTTCGTTACTTTAATTGACGTTTGAACCACATCTATTTCTTTTAAAAACATTTTAAAAACCGTATAAATGCTCTATTATATCATTAAAAAAAACAATATAAACACAAGAATGCACTTCATATTATACTAAGATTCATTCAAAGATTCGTAATAAAAAAATTTAGATCACTACAATATGCAATAAAAAAATTATTCATTATCGAGGAGAAAAAAAAATATGCAGATATGCACGGGATTTATCTTTTGTGCTAAAAAAAATAATCACTTTTTGTCACACTTCGAAGGAGAGAAAAAAAAATCTTTTTCCTATAAAGGAATTTTCCATAAGAGCAAAAGCTCCTCTAATATTTCTACTATAAATCGCGCACATAAATGTTTCTTTCACTACACTTTTTTTTTTCACTACACTTTTTTTTTCACTACACTTTTTTTTTCACAACATCATTTTCTGGATTAGGACTTTTAATAAAGCACAAACCCGCATAAATCGCACACTTCAATTGTGTTTCTTGGGCACTTAAAACAGTCACAATTTCTTTATGAGGACTCAGACAAAAGCGAACGGTCTGTCTCCAGGCATCAGCATTCCAGTAGCGATAAGGAACAGATTTTTGACGAAGGGATGAGGAATCCTTCGGAACGGAGTTGGGCGATTTCTTCCGGGTGTCTAGGATGGTAACCTTCTGCGATTCTCCTTTTCCCCACACTCGAAAACTTTTTAATCTCTATCATGAGTTCAATGAAGTTTTTCTCTTCAATCCAAGGGGGTGAAAGCTCATCCTTCCTCCTCGACGAGGTAGCAGTCACGTTAGGCCTAGTTCCCAATATATAGAATTGCTTAGTTTCTTCCGCGAAGCCACAATCCTGTGCGGCTTAAAATAACGGTGGATCCACACCGATATTTTTTAGTTAATTACAAGTCAAAATAGCATGATTAATGAATCCATGTTATGCATAATCTTTCTTATTTAGTAGCGATGGTGAAAGCATACATCTCAGCCCCCTCCAAGCTGGAGAGGGGAAGACCCATATCCCGTCTAAACTGACGTACGTTAGCTAGGCATTATAAACAACAAAAAGCCACGAAAAAACATTTGGTGTTGCGTTTTATAGGATGATTAAAAAGTGTGAAGAGGCCAGTCATTATTGCCTTTTCTGTATTCTTACGCCTCATCAATTTATTTATTACTCATAGAAAATCGTTTAATCTTTCCTTATATGGAAGTGAAAGATCTTAAAATAACTTCTCTTTTGAAATATAAGTCTAATTATTATTTATTAATACAAAAGTATTTAATTTTTGTATTACATATATATATAAATTTCATTCAAAAATGCTTCTGTTGTAGGCTTTTTGTAATCTGAGAACAATAACTTAAACGTTTTAAAATCAAGTCCGAGAAAATTTACTTGAGTTGTAAACACATCATAATTTATAAAGGTGTAAAAAGTTTCAAGCACTGAAAAATAGATACTCAATCTGAAGACCCACCAAACGTAAATGAAGAAATCAAACAGATTTAGAAAAAAAAGCTAAGTTGCTAACTAGAAAATGGAAAATATAATAACGCTGAAAAACAAATCTAAAAAAACCATGGTAGCCGAGAGACATTCAAGACGTGAAGCTTCCAAACGTTATTGAGGTGTAGTGAAGAACTCATGGCACTTACTAGACATTTGTACAAATGAAACAATATACTAGAGCATAAAAATGAGTCGATGGGAAATGCATTGATATTGCATTTTTTCCCAAGGCTCTAACAGTGTGCAGCACTGGATGATTTCACTTCATATAAAAGCATTTGTCTGTTGTGGTTTATAACTTGTTGGTGTTGCATATTTTTAAAGGCATGCAATGCACCTGGAATCAAATAAATTTTTTGAACTAAGCTTTCTTAAATTACTCTAATATTCAACCAGAGAAAAGAAACCTTGTTTACCTAGAAACTACATTTTCTCACAACTTGATCCACTATAAATCTGAACGCTTCAAATTTAAAACAAAATTGGACAAAATCGATATTATGTTCTTATTAATTTGGGTTCCAAGATAATTTCACGTATCTCATGCTATTTAAGTAATAAAATCTAAACAAATACTAATTATTTGTAGTGGAAATTATTTGTAGTTATTAAAATAAAATTTTCATAATTTTTCTAACACTTTATATTTACTCGTTGACTTTCACGCAAGTCATATTTAAAAATAAATAAGTTATATTTAATAAGAAAAAAGTTAAATTTCAGATATAATGTTTCACACACGCTTTAGCTAAAAATGTTTAGAATATAAAGTTCTGATTACATGTGTGATAAAATAAAGAGCAAACATTTATTTTCATCTTCTCTCTGAGCGATAAATTACTTTTAGTGTTTACCTGTGATAACAAATGCATTATGGTTTTTCTCCTTTTTGTTTATTTTTTTCCCTTTTCTTTCCAAGCTATTTATTTTTTAGATCAACCATATCTGCAGCATAACTTTTTCTTACGGATAAATATTCTCTTTGTTTAAAATAAATTTATATTTGCATAAATAAAACATTTAAGAGAAGTTTATGGTGCTGACATACTTAGATTATTTAATACTTTGTTGGGTGTGAAAAGAAAATTATGACAACGAATAGAGGCTCCGGCATTATTTGAATCGGATGTCAAACATAAACTTTTGTGGAAAAATTTGTGATTGGATTGTGATATATTATAAAAAGTGCAAATTTGCAACTTAGATTAATAATTTTGATGTTTATTTCCTTGATGAAGTAGAAGAAATTTTTTCTGACGCTTTACTGAATATCAAATAGCTGCAACAAGAAATGTAATGCTTTGCAGATTCTGAGTTCCAATTTTGCCCTCAATTCCTGAAAACTTGATTTAAAATAATCCGTTCTTAAAACTTGTTGACAATTATTAAAAACAGTTTTGCATAATTGAAACTCACTTCCCATAAGATATAGTTTTCTATCGCATTGATTAACTTCATTGCACTATGAAATTTTCATTGGAAATCAACAGCTATAAAACAATGGATTTGAAATCAGATTTCTGTATGATTGCTAGATGTTTCATCATTATCGGTATTCCATTGGAAATACATACTGGAAAAAACTGTAAAGTAAGACAAACTTTGAAGCTTCTTGGCAAAATTCTTATTGAACTATTTTTTACTTTATTTGGATTGAATAATGCTATAAATAGCTTACTACACTTAGATAGTCATAACATAATTTTTAAAATGTCTTCTTCCGCTATTAATCTTACTGTGTTGACGTTAAGATTATCTTTTCTCTTTAAAAGACATCAAATTATAAATTTAGTAAATGATTTGCAGAATTTTATTCATCTCAACCAGACTAAGCCATACGCAAGCAAAAGAGAATATGTTAGAAATGCACTGTTTTCAAATATATTCTGTCCATTATTAATAGGGTCTATTTTTATGTACCTAATTATGAATCACTGTGAAGAACTGACAGATAAAATTCGTGCCCCTGTGTTACAATTTTGTATGTTATATTTAAACGATACAAAAATTTTCCTGATGGTTTTAAATGCAATGTACGTTCTTTACTTTTTCGTACTTCCAGGCTTGTGCATGCTTATGATATCTTACGTGTACATGACGTACAAAAATACTCTTTTCCAAGTTTTAGTAGAAATACACCACCAATTAAGCATTTCAACATCGGCATCAACAATCGGACGTAGTGCTGAAAAAATCTACAACAGTGTCAAAGTTTTTCGAGAAATTGAAGCAACTATTTCTTTTAGTACGTTCTTATGCTACGTTTTAGTATTTTTAAATTTTCTAAATCTAGTAACTATAAATCTGTCAGATTTTGCAAATATGGCTGGAACTATACGAGTATTGGCAAGCATCACAATATCTTTATGGACTACTTTCTGGTTTGTGAAGTTAACATTGTGTGGAGCACATTTGAAAGATATTTGTGGCTTATGGGACCAACTTATCCAAGATTTGATCAAAGAAAATTTAGAGAATCAGAATGAAACTCCGTTTGGAAACTTTATGATGTTTCTTGAGTCTTCTAAATTAAAAATATCCTTTACAGGCTGGGGTATGTTTAACATTGATAAAAGTCTTCTTTTGACTATGGTTGGTGTTGTAGTGTCCTATTGTGTTTTAGTTGCAACAATTTAAATATCCTATTATTTATAAAAAAGAATGTGTGCTTAAATTTGGTGTATGGTATGATATGTTGGTTTACAGTATGGTAAATAGTATGTTTAACATTGATAAAAGCCTTCTTTTGAATATGGTTGGCGTTGTAGTGTCCTAATGTGTTTTAGTTACAACAATTTAAATATCCTATTATCTATAAAAATATGTATTTAAATTTGATAAACCAGTGGTTTTAGTCAAAATAATTATTAAGTCATTTTTATTTAATAATTTAATAAAAACAATACAAATTTATTGTTTAAAAATGCAAAGAAATCAAAATCAGAAAATGTATGTGATTTCATTGAAATTCATTGTAATTCGAAGGATTGGCTTTATACAGTTAAAATCTGTTATGTCCTTACATTTATATCTAAAACGGATAACTAGTAATTAATAATAATTTAAAAAGGGAGTTGTAAAGGCTTTTCTAAATATAGAGCTTATAATTGGAAATTTCCTTCTTGAAAATAATATAATTGGAAAATATCCAAATGCTTTTAAATGTTTTCAGCGAAGTATAATGTGAGCATTTTTATTCTACGAAAAAGTCCTGAATTAATATTTGGAACTTCAAAATAAAGATATTTGTATTGTTATTTATATTTTTACATTACTAATTTTAAATAGCATAAATTCTTTATGTATTTAAATTTTTCCAAGTTTCAAATATCCACAATGGATAAGCAATAATTATGAATAGCTTGAAAGTAGTGTTGTAAAGATGTATAAAAAGCGCATGATTAAAAATAGATTTGAAAGAATGTATTTTAGGAATTAAAATGTAAACAATACGGAAATAAAATTTTAAACAATATTCGAAAATATTGAATTTGCTAAAATAAAATATACATTTTTAATTTCTTAAATTTAATATTTTCGAACTCCAACATAGATTTTATATTTTAATTATGACTTAAATTGAATTGGTAATTTTTACGATACGCTACGTACGCTAGTTATATTGATACAATTGTGATCTATTGGTAGCTATATCTGTCTGGTTTGTAGTTATTGGGAAATGTGTTATTTGTGCACTATTTGAAAAGCTGGAAAATATTTTTAAATTTTGAAAATATTCTGATAACTCAGTGTAACTCTGTGATTATAAAGGAAACGTACATCCTCAATACTTATACATTTAAATAATATGCAAGCCATTTTTAATAATACTATTAACAAATATATAGTTGAAATTTTGCACTATTATCAGCATCAAAATATAAATTACAGCTGTATATTGATCCATCAATAATATTATTAATAGCTTAAATTAAAATATAAACATCATGTTCATCATTAGATCACGTTTGTTTAATTAAGGAATTTTAAATATTTTTTTTTAATTCCAATATTGAAATTCAAACATTTTCAAGAGTAAAACATGATTACGAGATTATTTTTGTGTAGTTTTAATTAATTTTTAGATCTGAAATTTCTTATATTTTTACTAATAGACATTTTTTAGATCACAATAATACTATTTTTTGTACTTCCTATTTCAATAATATCAATAGCGTTACATTGTTTAAGTAAAATAAATGAAATATATAAATTTAATGAAGTAAATTTTTCAATTTACAATTTAAATTTTTGTATTTTTTAAAAAAATACTCTTTTAACATAATTAACAATGAAGGAAAGCATTCTGTGCAGGAAAACTCTATAAAAATGTACTTTTTCAAATATATAATAATATTCGTAACTGGATTCAATTGCTACTATCACTACCAAATATTTAAAAAAAATTACTGCAATTTTTTTGAAAAATTCAGTTAAATGTTTACTCTTTGCTTTTTTTACAAATAAAAGCACAACATTTTTTTATGTAAAATCAAATTCCTTTCAATTCAAAAAATAATTAAGAATAAAAAATTATCACTTTCGGGCTCTGTCAAGATATTGAAGTTGTTGTAAGCCTAAGGAGTTGTAAGCAAATATTTAACCCCTTTTTCAGAGAAATACATTGGAATTTAGCCGCAAACAAGATCCTTTCTTTATTGTTTATGCAATTAATATTTTTAAGATGCAATAATTTGCAGTTTTAAAGTCTGTTCAACTTATATATCATTACAATTATGTGTAATTTTTAAAAAATACTTTGAATTCTGTTGTTTATATAGTAATAATTTTAGTTTAACATTAGGAAATAAAATAAAATTGTTCAAATGGTAATGCAAAGATTATGCTCCATTCTTTCAAAAAATAAGTATTTTTAATAACGGTTAAGAAATTTTGTATAATAATTTCAAGCTGTGCAAATATGCAGTGTCTCTCGCAATCGGGTATAGGCATTTTAGCATCTAATTTAACTATGCAGATTATAGCTTTAGAATAAATATGGAAATTAATAAAAATTAGCTAAAATTCTCTTCAAAATCATGGACAATAAAATTACGCTAAAAATGCCTCTGCACAAATGAGCTAGGCAAAACATTTTAAGGTGGGTGCCTTGAATTTTATTATGGTCTAAAATCAATTTTGTTATGGTCTAAAAATAAAGGCGATTAGACGCAATAATACTTCTAAATAACTTGTCTGAGTTACAATTCTTAACATTTAATTTATTATTGATAATAATATTTCCTCATTGTAATCCGAAACAATACTTATGATTTGAGCTTGAAATTTAAAAAATATAAGCAAAAACACTAACATTAGTAAAATTTAAAAATAAATGAACTGAGTTCGTATAAAAGTTTTTAAAAAAAGCTACACTAAAAGTAGTAGCATATCAAAAAAATGAAAATTCTATTTTTTTACAGACAATTAATTTTTAGTTTAATTTTTTTTTAAATTTTATGGTTTTAAATTTTTAGGATATGAAAAGGAATATAAAATGAATTTAATAATTGGAAAGATTTTCAATATTTTTTTATATATATGTTATTATTTGTCTATTTAACAATCCAAAATAAGTTTATTTCCAATTATCAGAATCAAAAATTATTTCAAACACAGGCGCAGTTAATGCATATTCAGTTTTAAAGATCAGTACACATGTGACAATGGCACCCAGTATTTGAATTAGCCATATGAAAAAATTCTATATATTGAAGCTTATTAATAAAAACTTATAATCTGTTGAGATAAAAGTAAAACATTTTCAGGGCTTCCCCCCCCCCATATATAAAAATGCAAATTAGTTTAAATTGAAAAGAAAATTTTGCTCGATTTCTTACTCAAAAGTTAAATTCTCCTCTTTTTGAAAAAATTATACCGTCAAAGCTAGTAAGAACTTTCAAAGTAATTATTTCAAATATTAACTGAGTAAATCTTAAGCTAATAACTGCGTTTTTATAGGGAAGAAAATTAAATTTACAGCACTTTTTTTTTCCAAAAAAAAAAGTATATCATATTTTCTTAACAAAAGAAAAAAAAAGGAAGCAACAAAAAATCTCAATTCTTATATTTTCAGATACGAAAATTTTCATTTTTCCCCTAGGAAAAGTATGCTAAGCTTATATAATTTTCCTTCTGTAACATTTTGATGCATTCCATAGTTATAATAAGAAAATCCGATATTTCTCCAGTTTTTACTTTCTAAAATCAATTCATCTCAATATTATAATACGGAATTCTGGTTTTAAACTAATTCCTCTCATCCAAATTCTATTCAACACAATGTAAATTTACAGTACTTTTTTTCCAAAAAAAATTACATCATATTTTCTTAACCAAGGAAAAAAAAGGAAGCAACAAAAAATCTCAATTCTTATATTTTCAGATACAAAAATTTTCAATCCACTTTCCCCGAGGAAAAGTGTGCTAAGTTTATATAATTTTCTTTCTGTAACATTTTGATGCATTCTATTGTTATATTAAGAAAATCTGATATTTCTCCAGCTTTCACTTTATAAAATCAATTCATCTCAATGTTATAATACAAAATCTGGTTTTAAACTAATTCCTTTAATCCAGATTCATTTCAACACAATATTAAGAAAAAGAAATCATATCTTCTCTCGTTTCTCTATACACTGTTAGAAATTTCTCGGAAAAAATGGCTAAATAACAATCTATTTAATTGTCATTTTACCATATTTAAACAAAACAGTCAAATAACCATAAATAAGATGCTAATGAAACTATTAGCAGCGAGAAAAATAATTTATTAACTATTTTTACCTAAAACGGTTAAATAACAAGAATTTTATTGCACCAATGACAAGCTCACCTAATGAAGCAACTTAGTTCCCTGCAACTGCGTACATATTATAGCCGAGAGAGCTAATCTGTCAATCTCATAACAGACAGAACAGGGGTTCGAGTCCCGGAGTTGAAACCTCCATTCTCTTTAACACACATGAAAAATTTTCAGTGTCCTGCACTCTCCAATGCCCATTATCTAACGAGAAACCTAGCTCCCATGTCCAGTTAAATTTCTTTTCTTACGGTTTTGAAACCATGGTAGCTGTAAATGGTTAAAAAACTTTACAGTTTTGTATTCATTATTTTATAACCATACTAGTTGCAAACGGTTTCAAGACCGTAAAGGTGAAAAATATTCTTTACCGTAAACGTTATGGTTAATCTGCTGGATAGACTGCTGCCAGTTATTTTACCATAATTTTAGAATAAAAATTCTAACAGTGTGGGGATTCTACTTAACTCNGAACTTAAAATGTAATATTAGTAAAATCAATACATCTCAATATTAAAATACGAAATTCTGGTTTTAAACTAATTTCCCTTATCTAGATTCTATTCAACACAATATTAAAAAAAAGAAATCAGATCTTCTCTCATTTTTCTATACACTGTTAGAAATTTCTCGGAAAAAATGGCTAAATAACAATCTATTTAATTGTCATTTTACCCTATTCAAACAAAACAGTCAAATAACCATAAATAAGATGCTAATGAAACTATTAACAGCGAGAAAAATAATTTATTAACTATTTTTTACCTAAAACAGTTAAATAACAAGAATTTTATTGCACCAATGACAAGCTCACCTAATGAAGCAACTTAGTTCCCTGCAACTGCGTACATATTATAGCCGAGAGAGCTAATCTGTCAATCTCATAACAGACAGAACAGGGGTTCGAGTCCCGGAGTTGAAACCTCCATTCTCTTTAACACACATGAAAAATTTTCAGTGTCCTGCACTCTCCAATGCCCATTATCTAACGAGAAACCTAGCTCCCATGTCCAGTTAAATTTCTTTTCTTACGGTTTTGAAACCATGGTAGCTGTAAATGGTTAAAAAACTTTACAGTTTTGTATTCATTATTTTATAACCATACTAGTTGCAAACGGTTTCAAGACCGTAAAGGTGAAAAATATTCTTTACCGTAAACGTTATGGTTAATCTGCTGGATAGACTGCTGCCAGTTATTTTACCATAATTTTAGAATAAAAATTCTAACAGTGTGGGGATTCTACTTAACTCAAGTATACTAAGAAAAATTGCAGTTTAATACCACTTTAACCTATACGTATTTGATTCATCTCAATATTTTAATAAATAGCAAAAAATTTATCATATTTTTTTTCCAATTTCCAAACTGTAGGGCATCGGAAATATTTTATATTATAATTCATCGGAAAATATTTTTAAATATTTCTGAGAACAAAGCGAAACATGATGAATAGCACCACTTTGTAAAAAACATGTTTTGAATGTTTGTATTTTTGAATAACTTAAGTAAAACATATATAATGATTTTTGTGTCATTCACCATATTTTATTCAATCATATTTACCTTTATGAATATTTTGTTAAAATTATTAGGAAGAAAAAATTATGATTTCTTTTATCAAAAACTCGTGACTACATATCTCGTGTATTTTCCTATACAATATTAAATTTTTGATGGCTTCTTTTCAGAACTGCATTTCGCAATTTTGATAACTAAATTCTTTAAAATCCCTGTCAAGTCATTCTTCCCTGTCAAGTTTTATTAGGTATCAAAACCACAATGAATAAAAAACTGTTTTCTTTAACTTTACCTTAATAGAACATAACTTTCCACTAAAAGGCCACTTCTAATAAAGATAAATCATTTCTTTGTTTACGATATAACTCTAACAATAGGTATTATTTTTCTAAAATTGAGTTAGCTAGCTTATTTTTTTTCAATCAGAAGAAACTGATAATGAAATAAAAGGATTTTCAATCTTTGAAAATGGACTCTATAGAATTATTTCATGTAAACTTTGTAACATATGTTTTGAATACTTGTCTTCAAAAATTAAGTCATTAATAAACTCTAAATTTATGCTCATAATTAGTGAAATCATACTTTTCATATGTATTTCAAAAAAGTTGATTTGAAATATAATGCTCCCTAAAACAAAATGAGTGCAAACCTGAAGAACGATCTGAAAGTGCTATTTAGATGTTTCATATTTGTTGGGATTCCACTCCATGAGAATGAAACGAACAGTCCAAGTAATTATACAAAATATTGCAAGCATATTGCAAAGTTATTTTTGCAACTGTTTTACAATATATTTGGTATATTTATTATATATTATGGAACATATGGATCATATCAAACAAATATATTTTTTATTCTTTCAACAATCATCAAGAATGTACCGATGCTTATTTTTAGAATGACTTATTTGCGTAAGAGGAAAGAGATACTGCTTCTTATTGATCAATTGCAAAATCTAATAGACAGTAATAACTTAAAAAAAGTTATAAGTATGAAAAGATGGCTGATTTCAACTTGTATTTCTAATACTATCTTTCCTTCAATTTTAATAATTTTGATTAATTTGCACAAAAACTATGAAGAATTTTCAAAAGACTCAAATAACGAACTCATGAATATATGTCAACGCAACATGCGTTGCACTTATACATTGCATATAGTTTTCTCAATAGCATGTGCTCTTTATTTTTTTGTTTTACCATCCTTATGTATGACATTACTCTGTTTCATTTATAATGTATACGAAATGGTTTTAAGAGAAATATTGAAAAATATATATACAACCTTAACTAAAGATATCTCTAATGAAAGTTTATGCAAAGCCTCGGCTCAGATATCAAACTTGAGAATGACTCATAAAAGAATTGAAAGTTTGTTTTCTTTAAGTGCATTTTTGGGATATGTGTTGGTATTTATTTATTTTTTAAATATGGTTTCTTTTAACAATATTAATTTTCCAGATACTTTGGGTACTATTGTATTAATAACGTCAATTTTTATATTTTTATGGACTATAGTATGGTTTGCAGGGTTAACATATGCTGGTTCAAAACTAATCGAAATTTGTGATGAATGGAAATTTATGAAATTAGACATCATAAGACATTGCTTGAAAACAAGTTGTCATAAACCTTTTGTTCTCCACAAGTTGCTATTGTTCTTCAAATCAGCCAAAATAAATCTTTATTTTACTGGATGGGGTATGTTTATTGTAGACAAAAGCTTGCTGTTAACTATGGTAGAAATAATTTTTTCCTATAGTGTTTTGATTGTGACGTTTTAAATACACATATGATGTTTTTATTATTTATAAATTACAAATAATTTTAGAAATTCACAAAATTAAAGCTAATCGAAATTTGTGATGAGTGGAAATTTATGAAATTAGACATCATAAGACATTGCTTGAAAACAAGTAGTCATAAGCCTTTTGTTCTCCACAAGTTGCTATTGTTCTTCAAATCAGCCAAAATAGAGCTTCATTTCACAGGATGGGGTATGTTTATTGTAGACGAAAGCTTACTGTATGGTAGAAATAATTTTTTCCTATAGTGTTTTGATTGTGACGTTTTAAATATGTATATGATGTTTTTAATAAATATAAATTACAAATAATTTTAGAAATTTACATTTTTATTCGTCATTCTTCAACTTACCATTTTTTTAAATGGAATGAAATTCCTTAATAATTTATATTAAGCAATTGTTGCTAAAAAAATAGCAGTGAAATATTTAAATGATCTATTACTGAAATCTATTAAAGAATAAATAGTGTAAGTTTAAAAAAAGTAACGCTTCTCTGTTCTTTATTGTTTAATTTGCTAAATTTGAAAATGTATTCATTTGCTATTTCTTAGTTTAGGTCATTTGTGACTCTCTTATTGTTTTCAGTAGTTTCCTTAGTATTTTATCTATTACAAAAGCTTTATTCCTGTCTCTTTTTGTGTGTCTCTTAAAATTTCAATTTTATTATTACAATTCTTAAATTTGCCTAGAATGTTAAATTATCATTCAAGCTGTTATAAGTTTATAAATGTAATCTAAGAATATTTGAAAAGGAATTTCTTTTACAAATGTGTTTTCAAATTTTTCGTAAAATAAACAAGAACTTAAAATGTAATATCTTAGTTGTATATTACTGAATTGCATAAAAAATAAACATTTATAAGTTCACTGAGAGAAAAAGGATGGTCAAAACTTCTTGAATATTGTAAAAATTAACCATAGTTCTGGCTCTATTTTTACCGAAGCGCTTTTGTAATAATTTTAGTAAAATTGGCACTAAGATATGGTTTTATAACATGTGATAAAATATGGTAGATGTGGTAAATTTGTTAATTTTATTATGATGCCTTAAAGCCAAGCTTAAAAATTATTTATTTGGTTAAATTTGCTTTTCAACTTTGTGTTTTTCGCTAAGTGTGTGGTAATAAAAATAATAATTTTTAAAAGCTTTGTAATTAAAAATTTTGCCGGTAAATTTGGCCGGTAAAAATTTTGCCGGAAACCAGAAGTGTCCTTACTATATAGTACGGAAATTTTGCCAGAATTTTTTTTCTCTGTGTCATCCATGTTACACTGTTAATTACATTTAATATTTCTTGTTTATACTGATTAAGTTTCAAGTTTATTTAAAATCGTATTGATTTTGCTTTAGCAATTTTTCTCTTACACAAGAACAAGTAGTTTCAACCAAACTAAATGGAAATTTAATGCTATAACTTATTATTCTAAGGAATATTGTGCGTAAAGTTTACAGAACAAAATACAAAAATACAGAACATACAAATTTTTAAAAATTAAAAATTTTACGCACACAACTTAACGAAAACCTGAAAAAATTTTCACAGCTATAAAATCAACCATTCTTATACATTTTTACAAATAGGGGAGAGTGGGGTCAATTGTAACATTTTTTTCTTAACTACTTTTGACTAACAGGGTCAATTGTAACAGTTCATAAATTCAACTGAAACATTGTTAATTATACATATAATCATAGTTGTGATATATTTTTTTAATTGATCAAAATAGTAGTGATATTTTAGGAGTAAAAATAATAATGAGCAGAGACCTAAAGGGTTAAACTTTTAACTTTAAGGGGTTAAAAATTTTAATTTATGCTGTGAAAGGTGACAAATAAAATAATGCACATGCAACATAATATAAATGATATAGGAAACTATTGGTGGTTCTTAAAGAGTTAAGTAATGGTTTGTAAACATAAGATTATTTATTTTCAGCTGTTACAATCGTCCCTTTACTTATTGTTACAATCGTCCCCAAGACGCCATTTCAGCTTCATTTGTTAAAAACATTGCTAGTTAATTAACAAAACTAATTCTTTTTTATTGAAATGTTAATTAAGGTGTCCACTTACATATTCGGTTAATAATTTTTATTTGTTTAAACAAAATTACTTTGTTACAATATAATATTCTAATACCAAAAAAAGTACTTACGTAGCGTGAAAATATCTTTTGTGTTGTAACTCTTTCAAAAGTATATAAAAATGGTTGCCAGCAGGGGTGTACGTGTATATTTATTAAATACACCTTGTGCGCCACCTAGGAACCAAATCTAGAACCCGACACTCGAAATTTTTGCTCTGTTACAATCATGCCCTGTTACAATTGACCGCACTCTCCCCTACTCTGTTTTTAACAAATTAATAAATTCTTTTAAAGATATTTCTAAAAACTCAGTATATTTTTTTAAAAAATTTCAACTTCGTTTATGTTTATTGGAATATACTAACCAGACTATCAATATTCACGCAAAAATATGTACTCTAGTCTACTTTTAAATAAAAATCTACAATAAACCAATTTAATGCGTCTAATCCTAATTGCACATCGCCTCGGTACAGTTATTACATATCGTCATTTTGATTTACTGTAACAAACCGATTTTCAAAGCAAATAGCAATCTCGACAAATTCATTCTTATAAAATATCCCTTGAAGTTTCGCATAGAATTTTTTCTCATTATTTGGCTTCCATTTGTCATCATTCCATTTGTCTCCGTTCAAAATATCTAAAAACTATCAAAACCTTAAATAATTTGAGTCGAACTTCAAAATAAAAATGGCTACGCTTCCTTTGTTAAAGAATAAAGCTTTAGATAAACTATTTCAAAATTTTAACTTGTTCTTGTGATTTAATGATGCATTTTTACAACAGTTCCTAAAAGGAACCGTACGATAGGTTAGGTTGAAAACGGTTGTAGAAAGTTAGTGATAACAGAAAAAAAGTGGATTAAAATTAAACATTAAAGCAGTATTTAATAAAAGTTGCGGATATTTTACGGTCAATGTAATTAATCGATTGATATTAATAATCGCCTGTTAAACTGCCAAATTCGTTACTTTAACCACTACATGTACAATTTTTCTTACTAAACAAATAAAACCATACAAGCATTTTGTAACTGCAAACTTTTATTTCTGTTGTTATACAACATAACAATTACAAGCTCGCACCATCTCTCACTTAATTGTAAATAATCAACGTTACTTTAATTAACGTTGAAATTAGACTTTTGTGCGAATAATGTGCTATTTTTATAACTGCTGTGATTTTTTAGCTGTTACTCATGACTGTTTGGTCAAGTTTAGTCTATCAAAAGCCAGCTCTGTCTACGCTTATTTTGAAAATGGCGCAGAACGTCCATTTGGAGAAAAGCCACAGTTTTGCCAAAAAGAAAAGCGTTTGTGGTCAAATTTTTTAATATTTAAAAATTTACTAAAATGTTTCATCACTTGGGCTCATAAAACTCTTGCAAAAACTGAAAATAAGACAGTGATTTTGATAATTTTCATCTTGGTGGGAAAATGCCGCCAAATTGGCGATTTTTAAAAAAGTTCAATAACTTTTTAAATATTAAAGTTACTTGTCCGTTCTAAAGCCCAGATAATTCTTCACTGCAAGATTATATAGATAGGTTAAAAACATCGCATTGCTTTAAGAATAAAATACTTAAACAATGACTTTTTTATTTTCCTTAGTTACAGAGCTTAGAAAACAGCGTAAGCGATATCCAAATGTATCAAAATCCAAAATTGGTGTTTTCGGAGGAGAAAAAAAATTCATAAAGTAAGCATTCTCCTGTATTGGTGTTTAGATTTTAAAGCATCACTTGAAGTGCGCATGAACACGTGATTATGTTTTAACTTTAACAAAAAAGACTGTATCAAGCTGAAATACGCATAACATATTTCCTAATGTTAGGAAATATTAAATTATTAATAGGCGTATTAAATGTTAAAAAACGAAATAATTATTTTGTTTAATCCTTTTCTCAATAAATAAAAATCAATAATATAATATAATCCTTTTATACCACAGCCTTGAATTGAGGGTAGAATAAAATTTATTTTTAGAGATTCCCTCAACATCTGCCTGACACATTAGCATAGAATCTAAAAACCGTTTTATGGTTGCTAATGTTTTGAGTTCATCAAAATTCATTTTTATTTCTCACACTTTCATTTCCGCCAACATATTGAATGCGTAAGACCAAGAAAAAGAGCCTTGCAATCGATTAAACTAATTAATAGCCTATACAGGGATTTCTTAACTTTCCTTGGCGAAAACTATTCTAATGCACACATGTCACTTACATTTTTGATTTCTTGATGGACGGAAGTGCCTTGTGGTGCTTAGCCCTACAGCCCTGCTCTCCGGGCCATTTTTAAAAAATGTATTCCTTTGAACATTTTATATCTATATTTAAAATGAGAAATCCTCTTTACTTTGGAGCTCCATATTTTCAAAAATAAATTTATTTTTACAATTTATCATAACTTCACTATACTTGTTTATTTTCACACTGTGGACAATAGAATTATTAGACGAATGAAGAATAATATTTTCCTACTATGATTCTTCAACATTCTCCAGCTAGTGTTATTAATCATCATCTTCATGATAAATATTCCACTCATATTGCCTTTCCTCCATCTTCATCAAACTAATAGTAATCGGTGAACTTTCTTCAACAAATAATTTCTGGACAGGCCGCGTTTACACAATTTTTGGGAATGTACGACACCAAATTCAGTGAAGTATTGAGCCACAATTTTTACATTGTACAAACGCATAATCGTATTTAATAATTATCGGAGTCAGTAGTTAGGAACAGTGTTTAAAGAATAAAACGAAACAAAATGGGTTCATAGGAGTATGGTCTTTTCTTACATGCACTCAGACCCTTCACTGCGATTTCATGCTAAAATAAGGCAGTTTAAAAGGTTATGCAAAAGATCAAACAGCTGCACAATAGAGTGTAAAACTCCGAATTTGCTGTTGAACAACCCAAACAATTGTATGAAGGAACACTTAATACATTTCTAGTTAACACAGCACCAAACCATATACACTTTGAAAAGTATAACGGAAAATGCTTATGCACCTCTAACAGAAAATGCTTACACTAGACTCATGCGCATTCCCACCTTTCGTCAATCATTTTCACTTCCAAAAACACCAATTTTGGCATACTTTAGATATCGTAAGTTGATTTTTTACAATCGAGTACAAGAAGGCCGGGATAGCACTGGACCCATGTCCAAGTGGTAGTGGATTCAATCCCCGCAAGCCGAAGCCTAGTAAATGGTGACTGATGCACGTTAAAATCGGTCGAGTTACAAAGTCCTCCATGTTGCCATAGCAAATCAATGCCTCTGGGGGTACTGATCCAGGAGTTTCCTTGTCTTCTGGATTAGTTCAAAATTACAAGGCTACGGAGTTGAACATTAGTAGTCGTAAACCCAAAATTGGGTCGGCTGTTCAGTGACGGATGTAAAAAGTATAAAAAAGTTGAGTACGAGATGGTGTTACTTTTTGCTGCCACATTATTATCCATCGACGGAAACCAAAGCTCGCTATTACAAAGTGTGTGTATGTTTTTAATTGTATTAGTATATATTAAGGTTTAAGTATCTATTAACTACATTAAATCGTCTTATAACATTTAATTTCTATTTTTTCTTCTGTTAAGTCTGATTCGAACTTCTCTTAACATTATCCTTGTGCTTAGGATTGATTGAAAACTAATTTTATTTTAAAAATTAGTGAGTCATATTCTAAACTAACTGTTCTTATTTTAAATTGTTTCGTAAGTAACTTTATTTGCATCATGTTATTATTATAATAAATTCTAATGTTACTGAAGACCAAAAGTGGTGGCCGCTATTTTATATCAAAAGTTGCTCAAAGGAACATTTCTGGTACCACTTTTAATGTAATGTAGTAGCCACCATTTTTGGTCTTTAGATACACTTAATTTTTTACAATGCACTCTCTGGTTCAAATGCCTTAAGCTTTCAGATAGAGAGGACCAGAGACTCATGTATATTCTAACTACAGATTTTTCTTTATTATATCACCTAATTTTCAAACCCAAATTTCATTGATGAAATCTGTCAAATAATTTTAAGTGACAACACACTGAAAAAAAATATGGTCAAAACTAACAGAATATGGTAAAATTTAACGTTTTTCTGGCTCAATGGAAAAACCTAAAGGCTCCGTAGTTTTCACTGAAGTGCTTTGGTTATGGTTTTGGCAAAATTTACCATAAAATATGATTTTACAGTAAGTCATAAAATTTAGTATATGTGGTAAAATTTTAAGATACATTAAAGCATTGTATACATGATACATTAAAGCATGGCATAAAATTCATTTATTCGTTTAAATTTACTTTTCAGTTTTGTATTTTATCTCTAAATGTGTGGTAATAAGAACTATAATTTTAAAAACCAGAATTTTCGACACACTGCTACCGTATGACAAATAAATTACCAAATGAATGGTTTAAATACTGTACAATTTTATTTCATAAACCAAAATTATTTTGTTTTTTTAACCAGAAATGTCATTACCATACTGTACGGTAATATAACCAGAATTTTTTTTCTCCTTTCAGAAAAAGATCAAATTATAGATATTCCAGAATATTTTGTTACTTCTAAAATAAAAAGGAATTTTTAGAATTTTTTTCACACATTATTCATTTATAAACTAAATTTTTATAATATTTTTAAAAAGTACATACAAAAAAATCAAACAAATACATAGCATCATTAGGAAAAAGTATGCCTTGGAAACAATATTTAGACGTGTAAGGATATTATCGAATGGAATAAATTTTAAAAAATTCAACTGCGTTATGCAAATAAAATGTAAAAACTTTTGTTTACGCTATTTTAAAATTTTATGTTGTTTTAAGGAAATAGATTCCCTTATTTTTCTGTGTTTTTGTGATTCTTTGTTTAAGCCTTTTTGCAAATCTTATCTTAAACGAACATAAAATTTCACTCAGTCCATCTTAACTTAAATTGAATTGCTTGTGTATTCTCGATAGGGCCCTAACAATAGGCAACACTTTCTGTATAGAGCACATAGAATCTTCCGATAAAGTTTCATTATTTATATTTACAGATAACCGATGATTGGATAATAATTCTCAGCACATTGTGAAGATTTAAAAAAATGTCTTTTACGGGTTTGAAACATTTTTAACATCATTAATTTAATTTAAAATTTATGTTTTTGTAATTATTTTTTGAATCATGATGTTTGACTTTCTTCTTGCAAAAATAACGGTAGTCTTCGAATATTTTGGTAAACGTACAGTATATTGATTTCTTTTGTTCACGAGTCGTTCTTCAATTGAAGTAATCTCTGATAATGAGTATAAAATTGAAATCTGATTTAAAAGTATTGTTCAGATGTTTTATATTCGTCGGTGTTCCAATCTATGATCATGATACAGACAGTACAAACTACTTAACTAAACTAGTTAAGGGTTATATAAAACTATTTTTCAGGATATCCTTTCATTTAATTGGTATTTTTAATATACTACACGGGCTACTTACTTTAAGTCAACTAAATTCATTTTTGATGTTAACAAACGTTGGAAGACATGTGCCAACTTTAATTATGAGAGTGGTGTTTCTTCATAAAAAGGCAAGTATACTGCAAATAATATGTGATCTTGAAGGCTTAATTGAAACAAATAAGCTAAAAAAAATCTCCAGTTTGAAAAACTGGGTGATTTTAACTTCAATTACTGTCGTCATAATTCCAGTTGGAATAAGCTTTATCATATTATGTATGCTTCTAAGGAACTATGAAGAATTAAAAAAAGGACCTCACAATGGATTCAAGATTTTGTGCCAAGGTAATGATTATTGTGATCTACTTCTAATTCTTGGCATTGTTGCCATTCATTCTCTGTATCTTTTTGTACTCCCTTCCTTATGTATGACATTGCTTTGTTATATCTATTTTGCGTATGAAATGGTTTTAAAAGAACTATTGGATACTATCCATTATAAGCTAACTAAAGAACTGTCATTAGAAAATATATTCAAAAGCTCTGAAATAATGTTGAGACTAACCAAGATTCATAAGAATATTGAACACGCACTTTCTTTCAGCACATTTTTAGGGTACGTTTTAGTGTTCATAAGTTTCTTAAACATGGTTTCTCTGAACACTTCAGATTTTTTAGATGTTTTTGGAAATGTGAGAATAGTTAGCTCTTTTTGTATATTTTTATGGACAATATCTTGGTTTGCAAGATTAACTTATGCAGGATCAAAACTTATAGAGATTTGTGAGGAATGGGAGCTAATGAAGTTAGATATAATCAAACAGTGTCTACAATCAAGTACTCACGATCAGACCCTTCTTCAGAACTCGTTGCTGTTTTTTAAATCGGCAAATTTGAAATTGTACTTCACTGGATGGGATATGTTTCCTGTTGACAAAAGTTTGCTTTTAACAATGGCCGGTATTATTGTTTCTTACAGCGTTTTAATTATAACTACATAATATCTCGAAACATTAAAAACTGCACTTTTCATTAAAAAAGTACAATTGAGGGATAATATTTAATGTTTTTTTAACAATATTACTGTCAAACAGTATGTAAATGCAAGTACTCACTCTTCAAAATTAAGTGATATTTTTTAAGGTTGAAAATTTAAAATCGTATTTAATTTGATTGGATGTGTTAAATATTAACAAATATTTGCTTTAATAATGGGTGGCTGGCACTTATGGACGACATTATAGCTTGTCAAATTAAGCTTAAAAAGATTTTACAAGGTATAATTTTTTTTATAATCCATAAAGAATGGCAACTAATGAAGTTATATGTAACCAAACAATGTCCACAATGAAGTATTCAAAAGAAGTCCACCTTTTTGAACTTATTCCTGCTTTTAAATCTGAAAATTTTAAACTGTATTAACTAGAATGAGTATGTCTTATGTTGGTAAAACTTTAATTAATGGTCAGTATTATTGTTTACAATGTTTTATTGACATGAGTAATTGGAAAACTCATTTGTATTGAAAAATACTTTGTTTCATGAAAAGATTTTCTACTTTTTACTTTTAATGTTTTTTGATTAACTTGTGGAAAAATTATTTATAATTATTTTTAAATTAAATACATTTCTATTTTTATAATTCTTTTTCAATTTATTTCTTTTTTTATTATTATCATATAAAAAAGAAATAAATGATAACCTGATACATTTAATAATGGTGTTTTTATTTAATATTTTTTATTTAATATTTTTTATTACATACCTATTTAAATTGTATTTTATAAAATTTTGATTTAGTGTTACAATTGTATGATTTAAAAATTATCAAAATTTTATTTTTCACTTTCAGTATTTATGCGCAACTTGTGGAAAAAAAATTTTTGTTTATAAGTGCACTTGTATATTTTTGTTTACTTTTATATCTGCTGCTAAGGATAAAACAACATTTGTTTATTATTACAATGTGAAAAGCATTCTGCAATTCAGTATACAGATTTGTACGTGGAATATTTAAACTGTTTTAAACATTTTATAAAAATAAAAATAAGGATGTTTTATAAGAAAACTGGTTTTTAAATCTTATTATGTCTATTTTTTAATATTTTTCTTGAAACATAATTAGATCCTATATTGATATTGATAAATACAAGCATATTTATGCTTTCTCCAGTTTTATAAAGTTATTTATTTTATTTAGACTTAAGTGAAAACTGTTGTTTATAAACAGTATTTTTAAAAATTTATGAACCGTATTTTATATGAAACCGTATTATGAAACCGTATTTCATATTCTACACACAAACAAAAAATTTTTTATCTAATACTTATACTGATATTGAATTAAGTAAAAAATCATGTATTTCCTTGCGGCTTGATCAGAATTACACTCGCATTTAATAATAGATAAGAAATCACAAACAATTTCAGATAGAAAATTTCTTATCTTACTGCAAATATTTACTTCTATATTTATACGAAATCATACTATAAACGAATACTGTAATGTTGTTGTTACACATAAATAACCTAAGCATATCATGTTTAGGTCATGAATTCCGAAAATTTATAAAAAAATTATTGAGTTTCAATAATGGTTCCAAACTTAAATTCTAAATTTAAATTGGTGTGTAGTTGCTTTGTTCTGGTTGGTATTCCTTTCAAGAAAAAGGACTCACAGAATCGATACTCAACCAAAAAGATTCTTGATTTATTTTCTTTAATTTATTTTAATTTGTTTGGACTAATATGGTTTTTAAATTGTACTGTAGGATTTTATCGTGATATTATTTTAATGATGACGGCCGTCGCCGAAAGTGCAGTTATATTCATATTAAGATTAGCAGTAATACATCACAGAGAAAGCATTTTATGCTTGATGTCCGAGCTTCAAGAAGTAATTGGAATCTCTTCATTGAAAAAGTATGAGTGCCTGAAGATTCAAGTATGGAGAATATGTATTTTTTTTGTTGTAACTCCATTGATAACTGTCGCGATGCTACTTATAATTTTGTTAAAAGATTTCGAGGAAGTTAAAAATCTTCCGGATAATCTATTTTTTCGTATGTGCCCAGAAAACAATGTCTACATAATGACACTTATTATTACTTTAACTTTGACTTACTTTATTTACTTCTTTATATTTCCGTCATTATGCATAACTTTGATATGTTTCTTTTATGCGTTATATGAAGAGGTTCTGGAAGAAGTTTTAAACAAAATCCATGCAAATTTGATGAAGGGACTAAATGGTCAAAATCTCCGTGAAGGTTCTTATTTAATTGCTAAACTCGTATCAATCCATGAAAACATAGAAAAAGTATTCTCTTTTACTGCATTTCTTGCTTACGTTTTAGTGTTCATAAATTTCTTGAACTTAACATGTATTAACACATCTAAACTTGTTTTTTCACTGACTAGTGGTCTTATCATTAGTTCAATCAGTATATTCTTTTGGTCAATTATATGGTTTGCCAGATTGACTTTTCAAGGAACACATCTTATAAAAATTTGTAATGACTGGAAACTTATGAAACATGATATAACCAGGAAATGTCTACAGACAAATCATTATAATCCAATAATCTTAAGACAATTGTTAATGTTTTTAAAATGCACAAAATTGAAACTTTCTTTCACAGGATGGGGAATTTTCCCGATTGATAAGTGCCTACTATTGAGTATGGCAAGTATAATTGTTTCTTACAGTGTTCTGATTTTAACAACTTGACTTTTTATTGATTATCAAAACTGTAACAAAACCAGTGACGTTACAAAGTATTTACAAATATTTTGCGTTTATGAAGCAAATTTTTTAGATACATTTTGAACAAAATTATCGTTTTAGTTGAATATTTAGTGCTCTTAAAAATTGTAGTAGTTTTAAAAGTAGTTTTTTACGTATTGTTACGATGCGTTTTTATATGAAATTATGAAAGCAATGTGTTTTTATAGCTTAAAAATATTGCATTTGTCCTTTTTCAGTAGAACTTGTTCTTAAGTTTTGATCCTACTAATAAAAATGATAATTTTCTGTAAAGTTTTTTTCTTTAGTTTGAGTAATAGTACAATTTTCCTACAATACTGTAAAGAATAGAAATGCTATGATCGCAAGAAAAATAATGTGGGTACTTGCAACTACGAACTAGCTTGACACGATTCTAAGTTTGATTTTATTAAATTTTCATGTTGCAAAAACAGAACTTTTATACGAAAAAAAACTAAAATGAGTAGCTTGAAATTACTTAAGACATAAATCAAAAAAAATTTCTTTACATTTAAAAGAAAAAAACAAATATTATTGTATTTTATCTTTATTTTATGCATTTAAGAACAAATTGCTATGTACAAAAGTTTTGGAATTTTATGTTCCAAAATTTCGGCAAATGAACAGTATACTTGCATAGATAAGATTGTTATTGCCGGTACACTATTTTATCTTACATCTTTTACATATCTTACAAGAAGTAAACAAATTTCGCAAAAGAAAAAAAAATTCTTAATCTTCTGATATAATACAATACTTTTGCAAATTTCAGTTGCTCTCATAAAAATTTAAAATTTCGACCAGAAATGTAACTTTACAATATCGAAGTAAGCAGTAATTCAGAGCATTATTTAATGAATAAAGCAGGAGGGGAAACGTAGGTCTCTGGAAAGTGATTAGAAAAAGATTTCTCTATTCATATTTGAATTTCATTACTCTCGTTTTGATTGCATGGTCATTTCCAAGGTATATTATTGAAAAACACATTTTTAACTATGCTTAGGAGTTTTCACTTATTTTTGAATGTTTTAAGTTAAATTTGATCTAATTTTACCAAATTATTTGAATATTTTAAACTTCGATTGTAGAAAAGTTCAACATTGCTTAAAATTGATGCATAGATAATAAATAAAAGCATTAATTGTAGACATTGTGTAATTTCTTATATTTTTTGAAAAAAAGAATATTTAGATTATTCTAACGATCTTAAGATATTAAGTCTTTATTTTTTAAAAGGCTACAATTAACTATTATTAAATTCATTATAATTAATATTATATTCATTATAATTATTTTATGCATTTAAAAATAAGGCAGCCTTATAAAAACATTTTTTTAATAAGAAGTTAAGTCTTTTCCTCAAACGTAATTTCTAACGAAATCCAATGCAAACTCCAAAAATTCTGTATTAATTACTGTTTCAAAATAGTTATCATGTCGATTAACCTAACTGATTTGGCCTGATTAATTCCATTAAATTACTTTATTTCAATTACTGGAAATGCATAAGTGTCAAATTCATATTATAAGTTTAATGTTATTAATAGAGTAAATTATAGATAATTGAGCTATTAATCGACTTCAATTGTAAAAGGAAGCAACTGATGTTTCAATAATGAGTTTCCAGTCGAATGATCACCATTACCGTGAGCAGATAAGGCAGTAGAAACAAATGATGCAATTATAAATATAATTACATTCTTTCTTGTTTACCTTTTTCTAAGATAAACAAAGAAAAAACAGTTTAAAATTTAGTTATCACTTAAACAGTTAAATATTTATCATAAAATTAAAAAACTTTAAACCTAAATTAAGAAGAATATTTTGATTTTTCATGAAATCAATTGATTGCTTCCGCTGAAGTTATTACAGCCTAAACTTAAAATAATTATACATATTATTATATATTACTATTACCATTTTTATATTATTGCATCAAATATTATTATTATATAACTATTATTATTATATAAATTATTTGCACATTTAAATTATACACTTGAAAAGATTTATATTAGCAAAGCATCCTCGCTCAACAACCAGTTGTTAGTCAAGGGGGTTATACGGAGTTAAAGGTTATGAGTATAATTGCATACTTCCATTGTAGACAGCATTGCATCCCACCCTAGTTGCTTTTACAAACTAATAAGCTAGTATGAAGCGAAATGAAGGTGACTACACTTTAAGAAAATTTAGATCAACTTACGATAAAAAGTACCAGTACTCATGCTGCCGGTAATTTTGATCGTAAAATCCATTTTTAGAGGAACATGCTAAGGAATACAAAATCTTATATACCATAATTTTTACAGTAATAATTAATGTCAAATCGTTGAATCACTCAAACTGAATAAATATTACTGTGAAAGAAAATTACGTTATAATATTTTACAGTAAAAATGGATTTTATGGAAAAATTTGATTTTGCGGAAAAATGGATTTTACGGATGATGCACCTGAAGTGCCGGTACTTTATGCAGAAATTTGATCCGGAATTTCTTACATGAAGCTGCTACCAGCGATAGAATCCTGGATCTACTCAGTAACGTAGTGCCAAAAGCAATGTTTTCGGAACTCGAATGTATTATGAGAAAATTCTCAAGAGATCATCTAAACCTAGATTTCTAAGATGCCATTTGTTTTAAATTTATTCTGATGTTATTTTTGTAATGCACCAATAAGAAAGAAAACCTTTTTAAAAACTTTTTGATTCTACAGATGAAGGAGAATATCGTATGAAATTCAGAGTATCATTAGACCTTTTTTTTTTTTACTTAAAGCACAATCTTATTGGATATATGCACAATCTTATTGGAATTAATATGCACAATCTTATTGGATATAATGCATTAAACAGAGGAATTTCCTGATTTAAATCCACCTTATCATTTTAATATTTCAAAATTAAATACATAGAACCATATCTTGCAAAACGAAAGTCAGCAAACTTTCATCTTAAAACACTCAAAACTGTAGTAAAAATAGATCCTAAAATAAGCATATTGAGACTAAAAATTATGATTGGTAAAATTAAGCTAAAGTAAAAAAAATGCTAAAATCATTCAAATTTTTCGAAGAAAACTTCTAAGAAGATACTTGATAGACAAATATAAAGCTTTAATACTTTAAAATATTTGAACAAACATTTAAAATTTAGAAAATAGCAACAAATGGGTTTGTTTATTTTTAATATTTCATTATTTCCTTTTTTTAAATTGATTTCGAATTTTTAGGCAGCTTTGCAAACGCACAAATTCAGAATAAAACCTTTTATTTCTCGCCAGTTCCTGGTTCACATTCATAATAAAACATAAAATATGTACTTAAAATGCCAAAACAGAAAAACAAGCATGTAAGGAAAAACAATTCTTTAATTAATCTTAAAAATTTTAACCAATTAATTTATGAAAAGTCGGGAAATTGGTATCGTAGTAAATTAAAACTAGGCAATTTGAAAAAAATTTCTCCAAAAATTCAAGCAAACTAGAGATATAAAATTAAAATACAACATGTTTTCACATTTATTGGTGACACATTGGTGCTTATCAATCCAAATTTAAAAACGCTACTATTATTTTTTTTTCAAAAGAAACTAGCATTTAAGATCACAACTAAGCCATTAAGTCCCTGCACAAAGTTTTGAATCAAAATTACAGAATTATAATAATTTAATATTATATTTAAAAGTTTAGGCTTGTACTTTATTTATATTTTGCAAGCAGAATATTTATGAATAAAGGAAACATATTCTCACAATCTACTTTCGGAAATAAATATTGTGTAGCTTTTTAAATATTTATTTTATGATAAAGTAAAAAATCATGTAAATCTCGGTGTTGCCTGTTAAAAATGTCTAAAATGAATGATGTGTTAAAAGTGATAGATAAGAAAAGCGTCAAAATCTCAGATTAAAAACGTTTAATCTTACAGCTAATATTCGCCTCGATTTTTAAAATAAATTGAACTGTGAACGAATATGATGATGTGGACAGTATAAAATAATAGGAGCATAATTGTCATCAATAATGATTCCGAACTTAAAACCAGAGTTTAAATTGCTGTGTAACTGTTTCGTTCTTGTTGGTATTCCAATCAAAGATAAAAATACAAATAGAAACTTTACCAAGAGGATTTTTGGATTGTTTTTGTTCGTATATTTTAACTTTTTTGGACTATTTTGGATTTATAATGGTATTGCAGGGTTTTATAGTGAAGTTACTTTATTGCTGATAATTATAATGCAGAATGCAGTATTAGCTTCATTAAGAATAACATTATTGCATCAAAGAGATAACATTTTGTGCTTAATGTCTGAACTCCAAAAAATAATGGAACATTCTAAATTAAAAGAATATGAGTGCCTGAAGACTCAAGTCTGGAGAATGTGTATTTTTTACATTGCAACACCATTGATATCTCTCACGTTACTACTTCTACTTTTGTTAAAAGATTTTGAGGAAATGAAAACTCTACCACATATTTGTTTTCTTCGTGTGTGTCCAGAAAATGACATTTACAAGATGACGTTCATTATTATTTTTGGTATGTCCTATTCGCTTTATTTCTTCATCCTTCCTTCTTTGTGCGTAACTTTGATGTGTTACTTTTACGCATTGTATGAAATGGTTCTAAAAGAAGTTTTAAAAAACACGACTGCCAGTATAATTTGTGAAATAAATGGCGAAAATATTCAAGAATTTTCTACTTTGATAGCTAAACTGGAAACAATTTATAGGAATATAGAAAAGGTATTTTCTTTTGCTGTAATTCTTGCTTACGTTTTGGTGTTTCTGAATTTCTTGAACCTAGTAGGTATTTATGTCTCTAAGCTTGTTTTTACAACAGATAATGGACTATTATTAGGCACAATCACTATATTTTTTTGGTCTGTAATATGGTTTTCCAGATTAACATTTCAAGGAATGAAACTTATTGAAATTTGCAATGATTGGCAATTTCAGAAACAAGATATAGTCAGGAAATGCTTACAGGTCAAGAATCATAATCCCATAGTTTTGCAACAATTGTTATTGTTTCTAAAATGCACGAAATTGAAACTCTCTTTTACTGCTTGGGGAATGTTTCCGATTGATAAGTCTCTGCTCTTAAATATGACAAGTATTATTGTTTCTTACAGTGTTCTGATTGCAACAACGTAATTTGTTATTGATATTCCAAGATCTTAAACGAGTTTTAAAAGTTCGTAAATTCGAACAAATGTTTTCTATGGATGAAATTACTGACTATTATTTTAACAAATGTGTACACTGTAAAAATTTTGGATCAAATTACAGTAAAATATACCGGTATTCAGGGTGCCGGTACTTTTTTCCATAAAATTCATTTTTACCGGAACATCTTACGGAACAAAAAATCTGATATACCTTAATTTTTACGGTAATAATCACTGCGAAATCATTGAATCACTCGAATAAAATAAATATTACAGTAAAATTTATGGTATAATATTTTACGGAAAATAGATTTTGCGAACGATGCACCAAAGTGTCGATACTTTATACAGTAATTTGATCCGGAATTTTTTACAGTGTATAAGGTTAATTTATATTTATTAAGTTTAATCACACTATTTGCATATGAAATAATTATGTATTTCTACTGTTTCTCATTTCTATTTTTATAAAGAATAACCAGATACATTACTGTTTATTAAAGAAGTTTTCTTGTTTATCAAAACAATTCCTGCTAATTACTTCATTCAAAATGTCTAGTGAGTTAGAAAAAAAAATTTAAGTCATAGACATGGCAAAGGTCAATTTGCTATTTCATTAAATTTTTCATATAGATAACAAATGTATGCTATTATTCATATAATTGTGATATGGTGAAAACTTAATTGATATTTGAGGTAATAGTATAGTATAGATACCAAGTATAGATTTAACCAAGTATAAACACCAAGTATAGATTTAACAGACTAGACTTTGTATCCATGTAACGCTTAAAAGAAAGCTGTACTGTGGGCGAATTCCTTCGAGGCAAAATCTCTTTCAGATACATAAGTAATTTGGAGAGTAGAAAAAGTCAGTTCAGATAAACCTAGAGTAAACCATGAAGGTTACATTTCTGAAAAAAAATAATAATTTTTCAAAACATCAGTCAATGCGAGATTGTTTACCTACTGCGTTTTCCTGATTATTCTTTTTTATTTTTTTTCTTGCTGCAAACGCTGAACTTCTCGTTCTTCACCTCGGAAGATGACTGAAGTGTTACTCATTTAACGTTACCTGGTAGGTACCTAACTGTAACCTAAACTGTTACAACTGTTGTTGTAAACCTAAGTCACGGAGGCGAGCAACATTTCCCACGCCACACTGCCACAAATCAGTTCTTAGGGTATGCCTCATTCACACATGAGAAACACACAGAGAGAAACATTCATGCCCTAAGCGGGAGTCGGGCCCGCAACAATTGGCTTCGCACCGCTCGGCCACCTGTCCAGTTTCTGAGTAATCTTGTCATAGTTTGCTTGCATTTCGATTTCTTGAAATTTTTTTCAGCGTTTGAAACTCTTTGGTTACCTGCAAGTTAATCTAAACACACTTTTTCTATACTTCAATCCTTAAATTACTTATAGGTTAAAGAGAATTTGATGTTGCTGTTGTTGTTGTAGTTCATTTTCGTCGCACTAGAGCTGCACAATGGGCTATTGGCGACGGTCTGGGAAGCAGCCCTGAGGATGATCCGAAGACATGCCATCACAATTTTGATCTTCTGCAGAGGGGATGGCACCCCCCGCTTCGATAGCCCGACGAGCTGCACGCGAAGTCGAGCTCTTTACGGTAGAACAGTTTAACGAGGACCAATACCGCACACCCTCGGTCCCCACGCAGACTGATCCAATTGGTCACCCACCCGCACACTGACCGCAGCCAATGATGCTTGACTTCGGTGATCTGCTAGGAACCGTGTCTTAACGATCAGTCCACTGCGGGACAAAAAGAGAATTTGACACGAAAGATTTTTTCCGCGATGTAGCGTCCAATTGCGCTCTATGTTGAACCATGTGAAAGCTCTCGATTTCTTGGAAGAAAGCGTTCATAAGCTTTTTTGGTGTATTTTAAACACAATGTTTTTTTATTTTTTTTAAAACAAATGTTATGTTTTACATTTATCAAATACTTTTTGAGATAACAGAACAATTATAATAAATTATTAAAACTTCCGGCACAATAAAATCTAAGCCGGGCAACTTATCTGAGGCTCTCGATTATAAAGACATACAATATGCACAATAACGAATGCACAAATAACGAAGCTGAATTTTAATACAAAATGAAAACTTAAATTGGTTGTTTATTTATTTGTGATGTTATATTCACCGGAAAACTTCCGAATTTAAAGCAGTAGAATTTCATTTCTGATAGATTTTGTCTGACGTTAAAAACTCTGATTCAGATAGGGCTTTTTAGAAATTCTGAAGAAAAGAGCATAAATCTACTTGACTTGAAGATTCTGATTTTGCATAAAAAAATTGAAGTGAATTGAAAAAATCAGAACAGTAAATTTAAAATATGTATATAAATTCCATACATTTATTAAAAAAAGGCAAACAACTTTAATGGAATGTAACATACGAGCTTCATCCAATCACTACCTTGAATTTAATGTTACGAAAAGGCCATGGAATTGCATTGCAGCATAAAAATAGTTTTTTTTCTTCATATTTTCTTCATATTTTAGTCCTTTTGTACTAATATCAAAAAAGACGAAAATAGTTCCGTTTTAGATTCTTCGGGAAATAATTCGACGGTGCCACTGAAGCCATTTCTGCAATCAATGATTCAATTCTAGTTCTTACAATATTTTCAGGAAACGAAAATTTTCCTATGAGCTCTTAATTTAAAACACTTCTTTAGTTGCTTTTTCAACTTGTGGTACAGCAAAGAACACCCTCTTGTGATTTTTTTCACAGAATTAAATTTACACCATTTGACGTCAAAATGAAGTTGCAGAAAATTTTAATGATATTATCCTGAAACACGTTTCAAAATTTCTAGCAATGTAATAAATGGAGAAAATCATAATTTATATAAATTCAATTTACTAAATTACTATCGCTAATGAGTAGAATTTATATGAATTAATTATGATAAGTTTATTACACAACGGCTAAATTACGCAAACCCATAAAGTGGCAACTCCATTATTGCTCAGTTAATTACACATTATTAATAGAATGTTATTGACTTCAATTATAAAAGGAGTTACCTAGTGTTTGGGTAACAAGTTTCCTATAGAATAATCACTAGCAGTGTTAATATATGTTGTGTAGAGCAAATAATAATTTCATCATTACAAATAGATACTTGTTTAAACTCAATCCAAAGAATATAAAGGTTTTAAATTCAATACCTACAATCCAAAGAATGTTTACACAGGCTTGAAAAATATCAATTTCTATAGTCCAAGTTGTTATTATTAAAATTAATATTGAGAAATTTCGGTATTTACAAGTTTGAACTACACTCATAGAAAAAAAGTGATTCAACATGTGAAAATTTGCTGTAACCTGAATAAAGTTTTAAATTGAAACATTTTGTTCATTCAAGTGGAACCATAGTATCATTTAATCAAGCTTAAGAAGTATGTTCAATTGGTTCAACTTAGCTCCATAATAAGTTTGCTGATAATTTGAAAAATAAGTCTCTCGATGAACGTTAAATCATAAAAATTTGAAATTTGCCTCAACCTAAATAAAGCTTTAAATTGAAACATTTTGTTCATTCAAGTAGAATCATAGTATTTAATCATGTTTAAGAAGTACATTTATATGGTTGAACTGAGCTCCCTGAAAAGGTTGCAGAAAATTTAAACGATGTCATTCAGAAACATTGATTTAGCCTTGAGCCATAATATTGTGAGAATTTGTACAAGCTAATAAAAATTTTAATTGAAATATATTTTCATTTGAGTTAGATCATATTATCGTGTAATCAAGTTTAAGAAATACATTCGTACGGCTCACCTTAACCTCACACTAAGGGTAAAGAAAATTTTAACTATATTTTAGATCCGTGGTTCATTCCAGTGCAGAAATTGAATTAGTGTAAGTGATGAACAACCAGATTTCATTTCCAATGTTTCAGCATTTTGAGTGATATGCATCGTTGAAAGAAATAACGATAATATAAAGATATCTATCGGCATTCAAATGACATTCTGAAAACAGCAGAATATTCTACAATATTTTTAATCACTTATCGCTATTATTTATGATTTTTTAAAAATTAAATTTGTTCACTTATCAATTATATTTCCGTGTTAATGATGTTAATATTTTCAAAGGCTTGAGGGAAAAGGGGGACATTTTTTTTCTTTCAAAATTTTCCTTAGTATTGCTGCTAGATAGGTGCCTTCCGAGTTTTTAGAATTTCTCCTAGATAGCAGTACAATGTATAGAAACATCTTATTGCCTACATAGGAATCGTTGCGTTTTACGCCAAAAATGCTCTCCTGAACAATTTTTAAAAAAATCATATCGGACAACCAATATGGGGCAACAAAAAAAGAAGGAAAGTGGCAATAATTATAGGGAGGGGATAACTTATGGTATTTTTAGCAAAAAAATAAAATGCAGCATTCTGTAATATGCAAGTAAAACAATGTAACCTAGTAAAAAAATTAAAATAAGATAACAAAGCTTAAATAATAATAGCCATTTTCATCATAAAATAATTTTATTAATCACATATAAATTTGTTTAATTAGAAAAATGTAAACATTTTAAATCTCAGTGTTAAAATTTTATGACCATAATATTTTCGAAATTCGGCATTCAATTAGTTACAAAATAATTTTTAACATTTTTAATTTTTAGATAAGTGATTGAAACACTATATAAATCATTTCAAACAATTTGGTTATAATATAATTAAATGAACTTGAAATTAAAACTTATAATGTAAAGAAAAGATGTTTATTCTCAAAATAGTTTCTATCATCAGTTTTTCCCATTATTTGTTTACTAACATCTCTAATTTACATTACTAAATTATTTTAAACCAATTTCTCTCTTCAACGTAATGGAATGCCAGAAATATTTAATTACAAGTTCATGCATTTGACATATCATTATGCTGTAAAATGTGTGTAACTATGTCTAGCAAAACAATGAAGTTACTAGTCGTCTAAACAAATCGAACAACCTATGGTATAGTACTTACAGCTTGTTTCACAATTGAGTTGGAAGTTAACACTCAAAACATTTACATATCGGCAGTAAATATTTGACTATATACCTAACTAATCCTGATTCTCTTGTGCCATTTATAAAATACTCTTTTATTTTAAAATTAAAACTATAGTTTTCATTTTATGCTTTAGAACATTCTACGAAGGATTAAACTTCTTGTACAGAGTGTTCTGTAATAGTGGCCTGTAATATACTACAATGTGCAACAAAATTAATAATTACAGCAGTAAAGGGAGGTAGTGCAAACCCTATAAATTGAAACTTGCTTTTTTTAGAATTCGTGCCAAAAACGAAGACGAAAAAGTTTACTCTAAAGAGACACAAATAAGTATTTTAGCTAGAAAAGCGACCAGCAATGCAATCGTACGCTACCAAGAACGTCTGTCGATTGAAATAGCTACTCACGTGCACACACCCCACCCAACCGTGGTCAAGCACTATCTTTTAATGGCCATGCTACTGTTTGTCTAAGATAAGGACTCTTCCAGACATTCGTCTGGAGATGTGGCGGTGACTATGGTAACGAGGTATGATTATTTCAAGTAGGGGTGCGGGGTCCCTCTTTAGGACTGGTTTTCGGCGAGAAAAAAAGGAGACCTCTTCATCGAAGCTACCCTCTTTAAAATGCCCTCTTGTTGTTTCCATAGCGCCAGACTGCCGCAGACTTTGTGCCTGGAAGAGTACCTATCTTAGACAAACAGTAGGAATGCCACATAATTTTGACTCTGGTCAAACAACGTCGACAGCGTCTGAGCTGATACCCTTCTCTCCCAACTTCCATGCCACAACCAACGGGTGGACTTTCAGCCACGATAATTTATTTTCTTTATAAGGAGAAGGTGTACAGCTCAAGGGTATACAGCTCAAGGGTATACAGCTCAAAGAATATACAGCACAAAGGGTAAACAGCTCAAAACGTATACAGCTGAATCGAGAACTTGAGGTGCGAAGACACTTCGAAGCCACGATACAAAATCCAGCCCCGACGCCTGCCTTTCGCATCCTGTAGGAGCAAAAAAACACTCTAAATCAACAAACCAGCGGAACCGTATGACACGCAAACTAAACCTCCCACAAACACCCGTTGGGGGTCTACATTGGCTCCTAAGTGTCTAATAGTTAGTTAAGCAAACAGAACACAAAGTAAAAGGTGCCGTGGTTCAACTCAGATTACAAAAAATATTGCCACGTGTAAATGGATGAACTTCTCTCTAAATTTTAGTACATCTTCAATTTTACTGCACACTCTCAAAAAGAACTTTGAAAATAAAATTGCAAAAATAAAAAAAAACACATATTTAATGTTTTTACATAAAAACATATGTTAAAAATTTCACCAAAATCAAAAATGTCAAGTTCAAAAATATCAAGCCTGATTTTCCAAACGTTTAAAAAAATGGGCTATTAATGTGAATTAAAACATTTTAAATTTAAAGTAGGCATCATATTACTACAACGATTAAATTAGCAAAGATCAAATGCAGCGTTAAATCATATATAAAAGTTTATTTAATCCTTTAACCATTATTTTAAAATAACATAACTTTGATGCACTCTTTTAATTTCCTCCTTGATATAATACAACTTTTTTCATCTAACATAGCAACTCTATTTTTTTCTGTTAATAAATAGCACTTTTTCATGCTGTTTTCGCATTCATTTACTAATGGAACAATTTTTTGATTAAAAAACTATCGTTTAAATATTGATCAGTGATATATTTCATTAATCTTATTTTTATTTATTTATTTGCTTTAATTTTGCAATTTGAAAATTCACTTTCATTTATAAAAAAAAAATTTACTTTAGAAATGAAATGTTTATTTTAGAATAAACAGTATGAGGTTTAAAAGGAAATGGAATGGATCAAAAACATGGAATGAAAATTCATGAAAAATCTCTTCTTTTTGCTTTTGTTATTTTATGTTTTTCAGAAATATTAAAAATAATTTTTTCCTCTAAAAATGTAAGTGTGAAAGTGTATAAAATATGTATTCATAAAATATGTATTCATATACATCTTTTTAAAATATTATATATTAACATTTATTTATATACGACAGGTTTAAATTATTTAGTTGTAGCAACATCAAAATTTTGAAAAAATTATAGAAAAAATTAAAACGCACTTCTTAACACATGACGACACTGCGCTCTTAAAATGTACTCCTTTAAATTAAGTCGTTTAGAAGACTAAGTGAGGCGTGCAGCTAGAATTTTAAATGAAAAAACATTGTTTGTGTTTAAGATTAGTCTTCTAGCTCACTTCTTTCGATTTTCTAACTCACTGATAAATCAGAACTAATATTGAAAAGCTTCCTTTATCAGACACCTGGAAGTTCGAAATTTTCCAATTAAAAAAAATCTTTTAACTCAACTTGAAATGTACGCATTTTAAATAGGCAAGCTAAATAGCAATGAATAGAAGGAATTACTTTTAAACTTAATGCATAGAATTAAATAAACTATCCAACTCACAACTTAATTGTCCACTCTTTAATATGTAGTATATTTTAGCAGCTTTACTTTTTAATAACATGAACTGAAACAGCTGCTTTGATTTTTCATATGAACCGAAATCTAATAAATGAACCGTGTTCAGGACCATAAAATAAATCATTCACTACACAAAAGTTTCCATAAATTAGTTTTACGGAGTAATCGTAATTAGTAAAATAGTTAAAGTAATTGTTAAAACTAATTTAGCGTGTAGAAAATATTCTTTTTAGTTTTATCCAGTGAAATAAGTAATGAATTTTTGACCGTAATGTAATATTTGCTTGGAGAACTTTGTCTAGTCATGTATTGATTTATCTAAATAAAATGCACAACGCTTAAGACAGCTTAGACGGTGTCTTAAAACTAAATAGAAGACAAGTTTTTCATTAATTCATTTTATTTTTTTTTGTGACCGTAGTTGAGTAGCTGATCCATAACGAATAACATATTCTTTGTAAGTAAAATTTTATTTACTTAACATGATTAGTATATGTACTAGAGCCGGGATGACTCATGAAATAGAGGGCTCACTTCCTGATGAGGGAACGCAGGTTCAAATCTCGACTATGTCTGGTTGACTAAAATGCCGCAACAAGTGCAATGCTGATGAAAAATATACCAAATGGAAGATAGACAATGAATCAGAGTCCCCTTATTGAACTAACCGTGGAAGGCTTTCGTGCTTTTCTTCTTTTTGTATCTCAATTTCCAGGTATTTACTCAAAAAGCCTTCCCTCATGAAGGTGATTTTGTCCCAATACTTGATCCAGGCGATTTCTTATTTTCAGGATACCGCTCACAATTACAAGGTTACTGTGTTGAACTCTGGTGTAGTCACGCTCATCTGTTCAACGGATATATGGAACGCCGGTAGTAAAATATTATTTGCTCTAAATATTTACATGATGTTCCATAATCAACACCCTTAAAATAAAGTTTTAGAATCCTTGTCAAAGATAATGTTTAAAAAAATGTGTATGCACTTTAGGAGTTGCAAACTAATATTTAAGGGGGCTATGGAAATCTGACGAATCACTAATCACTGCGATCGAATCACTACTACCGAATCATTGTTTATGAACACCTCCAAAATTTCTCAAGAAATCAAACCCATTTGATATTTGCATTCTCACTTTCCTCATAGGTGATATAACAGATATGGATATCGGTTTTGTTTCTTCTTCGCTTAAATATTAATTTTCAATTCCCAATGTGTTTACTTATTTGACTTCATATTTGGCAAGGATTCAAACTCATGCCCAAAAGTTAAGAAACAATCGCATTTTTTAGGATAAATCAAGGAATAGTAAACTAAAAGTAATGAAATGAAGTGTCAGACAACAATGATAACAAAATGTTAAAAGCCCGAACTCAAGTTAACTATCATGAGTTAATGAGCAGCATAACAATATAATTCAAATATGATCTAAAAAATGACACTTGTGAAGGGTTTAGTATTACATATGAATCCTCTGACTGCAATACAGGTCACACAAGGACTCTCATGTTATTTTCAGGGTAGAGAAATGTTTAAACACTGTAAATTCCACCCCTCCATTAAAGTACAGCTTTTAACCCGAGACGTTTGCTGAGAAGAGAACTGCAAATGTTCATTGAAGAGTATGCCAGAAATGCTTAATGTCACACAGGCCTGAAGATCTGGCTTGCTATCCCATCAACTGAATATTTAAGGTTTTCCCCGAACAGCAAATCCCTATGTGGACGCGTGTTGTTTTCTTTTAAAGTGAACTTGAAAACGACATCACGCTTTAAGATCTCAGCCCTATACCCTAAAGAATAAGTCATTCATACAACCTTCCTGATCATAGATGATCAGGAAGATCGTAGGTGATTAGGAAGATTACAGGTGATCAGGACCATAGATTATAGGTGAACCCGTATGAACTGATGGGGGCTATATATCAACCTTGCAGAAGACACAATGGACTGATTTTCACCGATTAGGCAGATTCAGTCTAATGATTTTCGATACATTTAGATAGGTAATGAACCAGTACTAACCTCTAACAACATGGAAGTAGGCCACTATGGAGGTCCAGATGTTATGGTGGAGATCAGCACGGTGGTGAACAGCCCTGCCATCGTGTCTTTCAGGGAGGCATCCTGATTTCTCTGGGATATAAAACTGATATCTAAGAACTCTATACAAGATTATTTATAGGTTCCATCATTTCCTATTTCATGTTTAAAAACAAAAACATGCATCCACATATTGAGTGACTGATCAAGAAACCGAAGATATTCAGCGGAGGGATAGTGGCCATCCAGATCTTCAGACTTAAACCTCGCCGAGCATGTCTGGGATACTATTTGAAAATTAAATGCAGTCTGCAACCACACTACCAAAAACTTTCCAGGGTCAAAAGCTGCCTTAATGAAAGTGTAGAAAGTGAAGAAAAATAATATTAAAATCATCTAATTTAGTGAAAAGTCGATTTGGATAAATAACGAAAGAATATATCTTAATTCTGCTGATCAGGAACTCCTTGTCAAAGAAATTAAGTTTTACAAAAAGAGGGTTATTAAATAATAAAAACAATTTTGAAAACGGCTCGGAAGATGGAGCTGCAAGGACAGGTCCCATAGGACACCTCCGTCCATCAATAAATCAAAAGTGCAAGTGAAGTAGTACATTCCTTACAAAAATAAAGTGTTTTTGAGGTTGTTTTGAGGATAACAGGTGTAATAAGATACACCTAAGAGTGAAAATAGGGATTTATTTTGCACCAAAAATAATCTCATCAAAAAACTTCAATTTCAACCTCATTTACACCTTATAAAATCAATCTCATATATTTTTCAGCAATACTTTAAGATGAAATCGGGAGAAATCATTCACAGCACAAATATTCCTATTTGCTAGAAGTGGTCTCGCAGTGGACTGATCGTAAATACACAGTTCCCAGTAGAACACCGAAGGCTAGCATCACTGGCTGCGGTCAGTAAGCGGGTAGGTGACCCCTTTGATCAGCCTGCGTAGGGACCGAGGGTGAGTGTTATCGGTCCTTCTTGAACTGCTCTTCTGTAAAGTACTCGACTTCGCACAGGTCATCGGGCTGCCAAAGCAGATGAGCCATCCTCTCTGCAGAGGATCAAAATTGCGATGACATGTCTTCGGATCATCCTCAGGGAAGCTTCCCAGACAGTCGCCAATAGCCCATTGTGCAGATCTAGTGCGACGTAAATAAAGTACATACCTACTTGCTAGAAGTGTAGAAAAAAATAACCTGTACAGCTCAAAAACAACTGAAGGTAAATGTCAATCAACCTCGAAACAACCTTTTAAGTGTGAATAAAACTAACTTAATGTAGCTTGATTATAAACCTCAGGAGGTTGATTTTTTAAGTCATTTTCATTTATTTATTTTTTAAGTCATTTTTTTTTGAAGTTATTTTAAAATAAATCTCAAATCAACTTTAACACCTCGAAATAACCTCAAATACACCTCAAAAATACCTCAAATTTCGGTAAAGGGTAAATGATAGGATAATTTTCCCCAAGGAAAGTTAAAGAATTCGTGCATTGGTTATTAGTTGTTTTAATCACAGCTGGTGTATAGGTAACTGGTAGGATCCGAATGGATCAAGTACATGGCTGTGTGCCCCGCTGTTATTATTATTATTATTAGTCTTATACATTCAAATGTGTTGGCGGGAAAGAGAGAGAGAAATAATTACGAATTTTAATAAAAACAAAACATTTAGTAACCATGCAATGGTTTTCGAATTCAATAGAAATGTATAAGGCATGTGTAGAGGGAATCTCTAAACACAGATTTTATTCTGCTTTCAATTCAAGGTTGTAGTATAAAAAGATTACATATTATATTAAATGCTTTTTAAATATCGAGGAAAAGCATTAAATGAAATAATAATTCAGTTTTTAAATGTTAAGAAATACATTACGAATATTTTTCATGACATACACGTCCTTCCAAAATTAATCAATGTTTTATTCACATGACCTATCTCAGTTTACATTTAATATTGATTTGTCAAAACTACGTTATAAAATAAAATATTCTTTATAAAGCCTTTTTTTCTTAAATAATTATTAAAATTAGATTACTAGTGTGATGATCAGTTTTTGGAACTGATTTTCACCGAAGTTGGAATATAAGTTGTAGTTATAAATTTTAATATTTATTCGGCCTAACATTATTTCAAGACTGCACATTTTAGGTTAAAATTAGTTCAATTTTGATCAACCATTTTTCGTAAGTAATAATAGATTAAGATTAACAACCAATTTTATGCCTAATATCAGGAGAATAATGTGAACTTTAAGACAACTTTAAAAAAAAAACATAAGTCTAAATTAGTTATTCAAAATGAAGACAAAATTAAATACTAAATTTTGAATAATATTAGATGCGTACAAAATGATTCGTAGAAAATTGTTTTGTCAAATTTATAAAAATTGTCCAAAAAAAGCCCCATTTTCCGACATATTATTATTTACTTTTATTGTATAAAGAACATAAAATAAGTATAACTAACAAGCTAGCAAAACAAAAAGCATTAAGAATTATTTTAAACCAAAAATATTATCTTTTTTTTTGAAGACATTTATCCCAACAAGATAATATACAAAATTGATACTGACATACAATCAGTTCTGAATTCAGATACATAGGTACAAAATTGCTGTAAATTCTATACACTATACCTGGTATTGATATCGATTTAGTGAAACAATCTCATTAGGAAGAGAATAATTAACTTAAAAGAAATTTTCATTAAACTAACAAAACCCATACAGTCAATCATAATTAATAATCGCATAATTCATAACCATAATTCATAATCAATATTCATACAACCTGTGCTCTTCAAAATAAACCCGAACTATAAAAAAAGGAGAAAAAATAAGGATAAGGTCAAAATAATTCATTTATTATCATAAACCTTCTATAAAAATGTTTAAATATTCATTAACATGTTTTCTGTTGATGTAAATCAATCAAGAAAATAATTATTGTGTTCATCAATACAACAAAAAAAAAATAAAGTATTGATATTTCTCAAATGTCTAGCTTTAGTCATCGAAAACGCGAAATAAATAAAAAATAAATAAAATAACCATAAAAGGAACAGGCTCGCAGCAACGTATGCGTGGTAAAATGAACACACGAGACAAAAAAAGAAAAAATGTGGGGGGAAGCTTTGGTATGAGAATTAAACCTTGTCTAAAATGTCTTAAAGCATTCTTTTAAATAAAAAAAAAATCTATACAACGATAAAAACACCTGATGAATTATGGAATGATCGCTTTAATAAACATGACACTGAAACCCATGCTTAAAACAACAAGAAAAATAGTCATTTAATAAAAATGTCAAAAGATAAGAAAACCTACTAAAGATTAAAGATTGAAAAAATAAGTTTGTCAAAGTAAGTTTAACAAAGTCATAAAATTTTTCTTTGAGATCTTTAAGGTTTAATACTGAGATTCTAAAAATAATAAAAGTGTAACATTTTTAAAGTAGTATATCTTCCTTCCCCAACCTACAAGATAAGTATATGAAGAAAGAAATAATCTACATACAACTAATTTCTGAATTCATAGAATGAAACAAAAATTAATAATGCTGCTATCTATTAAATTATATAAATAAATGTATTAATTTTAACACGTCACCATGATCGGTGCGTTGTTTGGGGGATAAGATAAACCTTATAGGGCTTATTTTTTATAAATTTTCGTGTCCTAAACGTTTTCGTTTATTACCCTAGAAAATTACAAAAATACAAATTTTTCAGACTTTTATGTATAATAAAAGTTATAAAATAATAAAATAAATGAAACATTTTAAGTAAATTGAAAAAGAGAAAAATATTTATTTTATCAATGATATTTATTTTATTTATTTATTAAAACTGTAAACGTAGCCTGGAGTCCTGATGTAAACCTAGGCTTCTATCAAAACATTAAAAAAATTAGAAAAAACGATAAAAAGATGGAAAAAATTACAACAACTAAACTTCTTTTCAAATAGGCATAAAAAATTTAAATAAAAGTGACTGGAAAAAAAAGTCAATTTTAATTACTAAATAAAAGAGTCAGATAAGTGACCTAATTTGTTTGGTTATTGCTTACTTAGAGTTTTTCAAAAGCGACATGAGGCTAATTATTTTTTATTTATTTATTTTTGATTTCAAGTGTACTAATATTATTTTAGATTCCGGCATTTCTTTAAAGATATACGTTTAAAAAAATGTTAGGATAGTAAAAATTTAGTATAAGCAGTGTAATACTTTTCGTTAAAAAGAATAGAATATTTAATACTCAGCGCATGTCAATGTATATATATATATATACAGAGAGAGATAATTAAATTAAAAATACCCGAAAATATTGTACGATATGAAAAAGCGAACATGCAAAAGGTGAAAAAAAGAAAAAAAAATAACATTGTCATTTTTGCAAAATGGTTCCTCAATAAATTTTTCTCGATTTTTGGCTAAACGACTTTAAATCTCGAGAAATTTGAAACTCCATTTAGAAACTCCATTTATTTTAAAATGTGAACCAACTAAAGTAAGACATCATGACAATGCTGGACTAAAGCTGGATAAGACATCATTCCAGAAAGAAAGAAAAAATCTTATTAATTAAAATGGTAAATTCATTATTATTAATCCGATTTCAATAATTAAGTACTAAAACTTTAAAATGAAGTAATAATGATGTAATAAGTGTTTAGGAAACCATTCATTGAATATCCTGGTTCGGTTACAATAATTATTAATCCTATTATTATTAATTTCAACTTCCGCGCATCTCGTCATATCAAAAACATTCATCAACGTGAAGATATTCAGTGGTGCCATCTATCTCCTTTTTTATTACATAAAGCAACTTTCAGAATAAATTTTTAGTATAAAATATATATTATTTGCTCGGAGCAATGAAAATTATAACAAGCTAGTTATTAAACTATAAGAACTATTTTATTCTAATTTACAGAATAACTAAATAAAAATATTATTACTATTGGTATTCATGATTTACCGTTCTCTTGAATATATTATATATGTTATGTCTTTGTTATATATTTTAAAAAATAAAGGTAATTTTAGTAAAAAAGTTTTCAAAAACACATTACAAAAGTCGAAAAAAGCAAACTGGGAAGAATCTTAGCATTAAAAATTTCAAACAAATTATTAAAATAATATTTACAACAAAAAACATACTAGTCCGCAGCCGGCAGGATTCGAACCTGCGCGGGGAAACCCCAATGGATTTCAAGTCCATCGCCTTAACCACTCGGCCACGACTGCTCGCAAGCTAAGATTTTATAAGCTTTGAAGTTCAAATACAAATTTTAATATGTATTACATTTTTGGTATGCATTAAAATAAATTAAGATGCACTTTTTTAGTACATTCCTACCGATATAGAAATATCTCCTTCTTAATTAGTAAAATGTATGCAAAAGGGGAGCCACCCCCAAACAAACCTCAACATGTTTTTTTGTCTTTCCTATTTTTTTTAAGAAATTTGCAAGTTAAAAATCCAATGGCGATTGTTGTTAGAAACCGAAGGAGAAATTCCAGATCATTCATGGGCTGCATCTACCAGATGCTGGGTGCATTGGAAATAAAAGTGACACATAGGCCTACTAAATACAAAACGAACATTTATTCAACAAAACAAACAGCTTCTTGGTCAGAGCTGCTTCTCCGACGGAATCATAACATTGAATTGACAAAATCTGACGCCAACACTTTCCTCACTGCACTTCATTTCACAACATCCTCCCCCCGTTGAGACTCAGAGAGAGTCTCAAGCTCATAAAATACATTATTAAACAAATCAAGTCTTTTGGGAGATCTTACACATCTTCCAGAGGAAGTATATCGCTGCATTATGGTCTCATCAGGTGCTGAGCCACCTTTGATTTTACATTCAGCGCCAGAATTCGATTCCTCTACACCATGTTTCTTATCTACAGTAATGCTCATTTCATCTGCCTGAATTTCTAGTGGGAAGATACGTTGAATTGGACGTAAAATTGAACCATTCTGGGTCTTAAGTTTAACAGTGCGAATCTTCCCATCACGTCCTGGAATCAACTCAATAATTTTAGCCAAGGGCCAAAATAACCGTTTTTTATTATCATCTCCTATCAAGACTATTTCTCCTACACAGGGCTCACGAGATCGTTTCTCATTGTGTTTCTGCACCAGCTGTCCAAGATATTCCTTCCTAAAGCGCTGTCGTAGGTCTTTTAATAACTTACTTCTATATTTTATTCTTTTATTAAGACTTAATGAATTTAATTCATCAATATCCTCAACATTGGAACTCCGGTTCTCGATAAGAAACATGGCAGGTGTGAGAGGGATCAACTCCTGCGGATCTTCTGATACATAGGTTAAGGGCCTACAATTTATTATGGATTCACAATCACAAGTTAAAGTATACAGTTCTTCATAGGATAATACAGATTTACCCAAAGTGCGTTTTAACAGTTCCTTTACCGTACGAACCAGCCTCTCCCACCAGCCGCCCCACCAAGCGGCAGTTGGAGGGATGAATTTCCAAAGAATTTTGTCAGTCTCTTTTAAAATTTTAGTCCAATTTAGTTTTGAAAGATCATTAGATGCACCCCGAAAATTAGTACCATTATCGCTATAAATCGTTCTAGGTCGACCGCGTCTGGCGATAAACCGACGAAGTGCCAGGAGAAAAGCATCTGAAGAGAGGGAATTAACTAGTTCTAGGTGAATGGCACGGTACACCGCGCAAGTGAACAATGCGATCCACACCTTTTCTCCATTTTTTAAAAACAAAGGCCCAGCCAAATCAATTCCAACAATTTCGAAAGGTGCACTATCCGTAACTCGGTCTGGTGGCAGAGGTGTTGGTTCGCTCGACAAAGCCTTGACCTTAAATCGTTTGCAAGTAATACAATTGAATAAGACATTTTTAATAGCTTTCCTAGCCCTAATTATCCAAAATCTTTCTCTTAACAAGCATTGCATCATTTGAATCCCAGCATGACAATTTTTGTTATGTACATTTTAAATTAGTTTTTTCATCACAAAATTTACTTATATGATTAGCTTTTTGCAAACATGAAAAACAAGCACCCTTTTTCAGTAATATTTGTTGTTTTGGTTTCGTTTCATTCCCCCCGAACAGTGCATGAATCACTGTCTCCTTTCGAAGAGGCCACGCCTTAAGTAGACGTATAATATTTTCGCTAACGTAACTGCTTTGGCTACCAGTGTCAATTGCGCATCGAATAATTTTCTCGCGTCCTTGACATCGAATTAAAACGCAAAGAGTTTGCAAATATACAGTTTCACTTTGGCTGCTATTAGAAAGAGAACTTTCTTTAGAAATACTTTTTTGGTCATTATTTTTTAATTTGGATCACATTATATCAAAATGATTATATTTACAATTAGAACATAATGACCAAAAAAGTATTTCTAAAGAAAGTTCTCTTTCTAATAGCAACCAAAGTGAAACTGTATATTTGCAAACTCTTTGCGTTTTAATTCGATGTTATTCCAATGTTATTGTCTCGATATATGTTAATGAATGATACGTCTGAACTACCTGTTTTTGTGGATGCTTCCAAGAGGGCCTATGCAGCGTGCGTCTTTGTAAGATCGGTACTGAATTCAGAAGTTAAAATAAATTTAGTTCGAGCGAAGTCGAGAGTAGCGCCCATAAAACCTCTAAGCATTCCTCGCTTAGAATTAATGGCTTGTTGTATCGGTTCTAGACTTGCTAGACAAATCACGCAATGGATATATGCACTTGCAATTGTTCACAATCTCTTAAAATTTAAGAAACAGGTTCAAATTCGAATGTCAAATAAGAATGCTGAAAGTAAAATTTTTAATGCAAATAGCTTAAGTTTATCTTTCTTAAATGTGTAAAGGACTGATACAAGGGTGTAGCAAAAAGGAAAATTGCATAGCATCCTAAGAATGAAATAATTATTTTTAAAATATATTATGGCTGAAATAAGTAGCAAACTACAATAGAAAATTTAAACATTAAAATTATATTTAAAAGCGTTAGTTCACATTTTTTTCTTTCTTTTTTAAAGCTAATGATTGGTGAAAAAGTGGTCCCTAATAATACATTTTTGATAATAGTATTTACATGGGGGCCACTCTAAAAAAATTTCAAAACTGAACTTATTTTTTGACTAATTAACACAGTCTAGTACTGTTTACCAGAATTATCAGGAATTTATAGCTGACACCAAAATGCACTTTTCCATAATGATAGCCTGTATATTAAATCAATAATTTGTTTATTTTTCTAAAGAAAGAAACAATATTTTTCTTTACCGCAAACAACGATAGCTAACCTTGTATGTATATCTTTTTTACACTAATCACCGAGTAAAATCACTTGATATAAACCACTGACTTTTTTCTAACACAAAATTGCAGTAATTTGTGCCATAGATGGTTAACAGCGATTTCATTTAATGTTTTTATAACTGTTTTTAACCTGTTAACTGTGCATGACAAAATATTTCATCATATATGAACTACTACTGCAATGGGCATGACAACCTATTTCGTTATGAAAATTAAGGTGTGATGATAATACTACATATAATTATGAAGAAAAAAATCCCCATTGAGAAAAGAGTTGAATATAAGTTTATTCCTCAGTTAACAGACTAAATAATAATGATGAATACAATTTTATAAAATGATTTTATTATAATGTAACGATAAGCATGAAGTGAACTCATTTTTTATTGTTTAATTCAATATTATCAAACAAATCTATCAATTAAAATAAACAGGTACTTTAAAAAAATGGACACAATTAAACTTAAAATCTGGTTCTTCTGAACAAAATTACTCATAATCTTCCTAGAATCCCAAAATAATTAGAATTAGAATTCCAAAATAATGCTCAGAATGTTAACTTGAAATGTAGACTGGTATTTTCATAAAGATATTTGTAATTTTAAATTTTAATTAAAAAAAATAACATTAGTACGACCGAACGGTTTTAAAAAAACAGATAAATAGAAAACAGTAAGAACAAATAACTTTTTTTAATATAATTTTTTTTTAATAGAAGCACTAAAATTGAGTGAATGGTGTTAAATGAGTTTTGGTCTAATTATTGAACGTTCGGAGAAAAAATTTCAATTTTTACTGCTTAAATAAAAATATTTGCTTCTCTGGTGTACTAATTTAGTTATCATAACATGACAAAAACAACATTAAATTTTTTGTGAAAAACACACCATTTACAATGAATTTGAAATTAGCTGAATTTGAAATATGAGATAAAACAAAATTTGATATTATAGAAACAATACTTGGGCCAACATGAAAAATATTATTCAACCCAATATTGTTATTATTATTTGACTACACCTTATTGTTGCTGTTTTTTAATAAAAAGTCAGTCATAAGTTAAAATTAATTTTGACTAAAATAATTTGAATAAAAATAATACAGTGAAAAAAGCAGTATCATTTGTAGCCAAATGTAATCACTAAAAGCGGCTGAATAAGTTTATTGCTGTATTGAAACATTAAAATAGATGTTATATTGTGTTGTCAACAACAACAATGTGAGTCATGTTGTTAGTAACAACAATTACTTTAAAACATGAATATTTAAAAAACTCATAAAATGTAAGAAGTTGGTTAAACAGCAATAACCTAATAAGCAATAATAATTGATTATTTTCAAGAATTAGGTTTAAAAATGACAGAATAATCTAGTTTTTGATGCATTTCTGCCTGCTGGCTACAAATAAAAATGACTTGATTTATATAAATTCTGCAAACCTAAGCATGTTTAGAATTGTAACCTTTTTCTTTCATTCAAACAATTAAACATAAATTACTAAAATGTGTATACTTAAAAAAAGAAACATAAATCCTGTCTTATCACTAGCAATAATCATTTTGAAATTTATACATTGCATGCTTAAGTTTGGAAAAAAATAAAAAAGCAGAATATAAAATTGCCGCTCTTATCAATCCAAAATGTGAAATTTTCTGCAATTTCTATGCATAACATTAACAATAGAAAAGTGTGAAAGTATATGTAGTAAAAGAAAGTATGTGCATCAGGAATAAATTATAAAATGTTTAGTTATTTAGTGACATACAAAGACATTTGATTAACTTATTGTCTAAATTTCAATTTTTTGATACCTACAATGCATAAGTTGTAAGTGGCAAATATCAGCATGATATTATTTGCAATTGAGATGTGCTATTTTGATATTAATTAGTTTAAAAAAAATAGCATTATGATTTTTAAAAGAGTATTACAAATGTTTAGCTTAAGCTTTTAACTATTTTAGTATATTTTTTTTCAATAACTTAGGACAAATAAGTATGATGTCCAAGTATTGTCTAAATTCCAGAAAGTTTTGCTCAATGTATGAGCATATTACTTAAACAAGATTACTAGATTATTATCTGACGAGTGAGTTCGAGTTCAGGTTGAGAAGCAATCCAAAAGGAATAATGAAATTAGTCAAAGGGTTAACAAGCAATAGTGAGCAGAGGTCAGTAAGCCCTTAATTTATTTTAATTCATTCTTTATTTCGAATCAAAATGTTGTAACCACGGCACTAAACTTATTATAAACTCTATATTATACAATGATTTGATTTTAACTATTACAAATAATAACTAGTAAAAATTTGAAAGCAAATCTGTCAAATATATTTAAAAAATTCAGTGCTTACTCACAATTATTGCACATCGTTTATTTATAACAAATCCTTAAAAAAATTAGAGGCCTAGATGCCCTTTTGGTTTTTTGCTCAATATTATAACAATAGATGTTTCTAATTTACTTCTACTGTAAGATTTCATAAACTATGAAATGGAATCTTAATTCTTATAGTAGTCTAAACATTTGAGCTCAATATTTCCTATAAAATGGTTGGTGCAGTTTGGTACATAAAAAAAAATTTTGCCCTAATTTATTTACTTAACTTTGATATTCACCTGATTTTCAATAAAAATTTCCCTAAATGCATAACACTTGAATGGTTGGTTAATAAATCATGACAGTAACATACTAAGTGCAAAAGTTATCAACTTACCATTTTACATTTTAACTGTTCGTTCAAATTGAAGCAGTAAAAATATCTGCATTTAATACAAACCAAAATTATAAATATTGTTTAAATTTTATATATGTACATCTTTTATTAAATTTAAAATTTTGATTATCTGAATGTAAAATAGTAAATAAAATTGAGGCAATCAAGTATCAAAAACCATCAATAAATTCTACTAAATTTGAAATATTTATTTAAAATATGGTAACAAATAAATAATTGATCAAAAAAATTCTAAATATAGATTTACACAACTAAGTAAAAACAAAAAAGGATTCCCAAGGTCTAGAGAAACAAAACATTCAAATTTTAAATCGCTTCCTCAAATTTGCAGCAAGGTCCAAAAATGGTGTTGCACTTTCATGACCTGTTTTGGGTATATTTAAAATACTCCTAACTCGGGGAGCCATTAAGAGCACATTTTGACAAAGACCAATTGAGCTTGAACAAAGCCAGTAAAAAGTGACAGACTGTAAAATGAAAAAATCATTATTATCTTAAAACAGAAGTAACTTATTAATTATCTGCACATAGTTGTATATTACAGAAATTATAATAATTACGTATATTACAAAAATTAATGACAATTACTTGCTAATTACTTAATTATAAATTATGATATGATATTTTACAAATTTATTTTAAAAAACATAATGAACTTTTTTTTTCTATCAGTTTTTATTTAGTAAATCAGCAAAATGTTAGTGTTTTCATTTGGCTCATATATTAATATGAATTTAAATAATGATTTAAAAAACTGACAACTAATAAGACAAATAATAAGTCTTAATAAAAAAAAATAAAAATCATTAAATTATTGTAAAAGATTAAAAGGCAATAACAAACAATATAATATGAAAAGAGAGTGACTACAGATAGTTCTTGAAGGTTAATTAGCAGTAACTAATAATATAGTATTAATATCTTATAATTTGCAGAACTTGTATAGTACTGAAATTGTACAAAATTGTATTATCTGTTATTTCAGCTAAATTCTATTCCTAGTTACCTTTTAAATTGTATGTAAACTAATAAGTAAATTTTTCTCTATACATGTTAGTTTCCAAAACTGCACTTCTTAATTTCAAAATTTAACTTTGAATTTTAATATATTTAGATAACCTTCTTTTACTTTTAAATATTACAGTACTACCTTATATTCTAATAATAACAAATTATTATTGAAAAACGAATTTAAAAAAAATGTTTAACCAAGAGAAGCATACTAAGCATATATATTTTTTTGATATTTTCCAGTTATATTGATTCCAATCATTTTTCTTCTTAAAAACAAAAATTTAAAACTATATTGAAGTTGACTATATTAAAGTTTCTAAAATCATGTAATAGAAATCATGGCTGTGTATCTCATTCATTTGAAATGTGCAACTGTAGATTTTAAGATCTGGCTTCTAGTTTTGACTGTGAAAAAAACTTTTAAGAAACATAAACTATAGTAAAGAATAAAGCTTTCTTTTACACACACAAAAATAATTTTCTCCAGAAAAATAGAGACTAACTGAATAAAAAAAAATTCTTGAGTTGAAAATAAGAATAGATTTTTTACTAAGTAAAATCAGAAAAATGACCATTTCAAAGAGAGAGGGGGAGAGCAAAATTGTCCGTGCTGTTGCATTTATCTAGAACTAGTTGGACAGTTTATAAGGAGTGTTCATTACACCTGAAAAAACTCATGTAGGTTATGTAGTACAATTACTGAAGTAAGATTCATTTATTAAAAATAATTTTTTAAAAATCTAAAATTACAAACTGCTGATAATTTTTTTTACGATAAAATTACTTAGATAACAGTCCATAACTTTCTTTTTAGAAAACTTTGTAATTTTAAATTATTACTTACATGTTTAAGACAAACTTATACGTATTTAAGACAAACTTATGACATTTATAATAATTTTGGAAACCTTACAAATTAAAATTTTAACAAAAGTATTACACTTGTAAAACTACAAAAAAAAAAAATTTCATTTCAAAATCCAAAACAAAATCTCATTTATTTCTAAACAGTTTAAAAGGTTTATTTTTACATTTTTCTATTGTTCATAAAATATTGAAAATTAATATATTTAATGTATTCCATCCAATCTAAAAATCATAACCATATAATATATTCCAACTTATTTAATTAAATCAGTGATTTAAAAAACAATTTACTTTTATTGACTTAGTTTTTTTTTTTTTATTTCATAGTAACAACACTCTAAACTCCAATCATCATAATAATTTTTTTTTTAATTTGTCCTAGCATAATCTATTCTAGGGATTTGCCTTCATTCGTGTAGCAAATATTTTTACTGATCTCTAACACCAAGGGACAAAATGACATTTACAAAAATAAAATATCAGTAAAATAGAGAGAAGTTTTTCAAGTTAGTAAAATCTATTACCAAGAACAAATAATACATAAAAAATAACTTCATTTATTGATTAAAAAAAAGTATTGAAATAAAATTTGTAGCAATAAAAAAATATATATATATATATATAGGTTTTTAAAATTAATGAACCCAGGGTAAATTAAAAAGCTAAATGTAGTTTAAAACATTCTAAATCTAAAAAAGTTGTAAAATTCTATGTGTAATAAATTAAATTCACACATCAAAGGATGTTTCAAAATTTAAAATATTGAGAAATTGAAAGAAAATAGGAGTTCCTAAGTTTAAAAATTAATGTTTACATGTGATTTGAGCAGAAAATTCAATAATTACTACTTACTACATCTATTAATGTACACATTTATGACTGCTTCATCAATTGATAGATGAAATATAAAGACATTCATAACTAGAATGGATTCATATTTTAACAAGCAAGGCTTTTAATTAAGACTGATCAGACTGATACTTCAAAGTAAAGAATTATAATTTGATACTTACATAATTATTTTATCACCCGGACTCTGCCGTTTAAACATGAGAAGAGGAGAAAAAAGAAATTTCAAATATTAGTTTAATTTTGCCAACAAGACCAAAATATGTCTGTGAGACTGGCCACTCAATTTTTTCCCAAAGGAGAATTATGTGTCACAAAATTTTTTGTTCCCCTACTAAGATTTTTTTGCGTATATGACATTCTGTAGTGTGCAAATGAAATCATTAGATTGCTTGATTATCTAAATAAACTAAAAATTCAAACTCAATTCAAATTAATTTTATATCACTAGTGGGCTAACCCCCATGTGGGCTACCGCCAACCCCCAAAAATTGCTACGCAATCTTATATGGTTTGCTTTGCAATCCACGCTCTCTTCGCTCGCTACTAACTTGGGTACATTGCAAATGCACAAAATTCTAAGAATTCAAAGCAATCATTCAAATCCATATAACAACTTTCTTTTTTTAAAAAAATTACATCTTTTTAGTAAATACTAAGTCATTAAAATAAATTTGAATTCAAATAAATGACATGTAATTCGTTAAACCTATTAGAAATGTGCTATAGTATAAAATCTTAAAGCGTAGCAGCACGACTGAGACTCATTTCTCAATGAATAACTAATAACAATAATAAAACAAATAAATTCGTGATATAAATCAAAAATCGTCAAATAAATTCGTAATATATAAATTCGTGAAAAAAAGCGCTTTCGACAAAATACTAAAATAGAGATCTATCGACAAAGACTACTCACTTCTGCCTAGCTTAATAGTATGAGATTGCCGCAGCTGATGCTCTCTGGTTATTTCAGTTTCCGTTTTTAAAAGCGCTATATGTTGAGCCACCTCAGTTAGATTGGGCATGTGACATTTTTCGAGGCAATCATTGGTCGATTTTCTAACGTTGCCATTCGGGGAGTTGTAATGAGGCTTTTTTTTGTCGCCGTGTAAGAGAAATATATATATAGATAGCCTTCTGGCAAAACTTTCAATTGAACCTAGCATTTAAAAATACATTATCCTGACTTATTATTTCATTTTTATTGCAAATGAAGCATCATTTCTTAAAATGATAAAATAAAAAACCAGAGATATTTTACAAAAAAGAAAAAAAAAAAAAAGGATAAAAAATATTTTAAAAAATCTTGTTGATTTGTTGAGATTAGATTAAATATAGATTTTAATGGCACAAAAACAATAAGGTGCAATAATACAAGGATTATAGTAATTATTTTTAAAAAAATGCTTCATATAAGCTAATTTTAAAGTTAAAAAAACAAATGGAAAAAACAAGAACAAACAAAAGAAGAAAATAACACTTAGGCACTTTAGTGTGTGAAAGGAGTGTATGAGAAAACAAATCACATTCCTTGAAACAATATGGTGAATGAAATAAAGTTGAATTTTTTAAAACTTGAAAGTAGGACTTTTAATGCAAAGCTATACTACTTTTAAATACTACTAAAAGAAACTATGCAAAACTATACATGTGAAAAAATTATAAATATTTGTAATATTCTTAAACTATTAAATGTATGCCAATCTTCAAATTTAACAATTCATAGTTTACCAACATTACACTAAATTTAAGTACAATAAAAAACAGGGAAAACTCAACTTATGAATACATTGGAGTTTTATAGGAATGTTTGTTTCAGTTGCAATTAATAAATAAACACAGTCTAAAACTGTTTTTCTACAAAAATTTTATAACCTTATTTCAAATTATTTATTAAATTAAAATTATTAATTAAAGGGCTCTTTTCTTAGATGAACACCTAACTTAAGGTGGCTGTTTTCTTAGACCTTTTAGTGTTGTGTTCTTTTTTTTGAGATTTCAGTAAAATTTTAATAAAATTATATACAGTTATGTTTTAATAGAAGACATTTTGCTATGAATGAAAAATTATTTAATTATTTACAACAGTTGCAATGCAGATTTTAACAATTTCTAAATTCAAGACAGTAAATAAATTAATGATATGTATTACTTACAGAAGGATTTATGGATGCAGCTAAAGCCACAATAATTGTAATTAATCTGGAACTATTGAGCATAACTTTTTGAAAAAGAGATCCTTTTCCAATTTGTCTCATAGCATGTATCTAAAATGGAAAAAAATATTAAAGATAAGCAAGAGCAATGTAAATAGTTAATGCAAAATATTTTGTAAATATAATTTTTGTAAAAAGTGTTTCAAACTATACCTAATGAATAAGCTTTAGAAAAATTTTTCAACAAATGCAAATTTGTTAAATAAACTTTCAACTAAATTATTATTCAATTCATTAAACAGTTTTATTTCTTTACCAGTGTTAGGAACATTGATATAATGTATGAATATTTCACATATATTTATGCATTTGTTACTAATTAGTCATTTTTTACAAAAATTAAACTATATAATTAATTAATTTTGTACCACCCCTTTTAATGTCCGAAAAATACATAAATTTTGAAACAAATTCCCCATATGTTCAGGGAACTAATTTCTGATACAGAATATTGAAATAGAAGGCACAGACTTTATAATATTATAAAAAAAATTTTCTTTAACATATGGAAATAATTTTTGGAAAAACTTGCAAAACAGAAATGATAAAACACATACATATTATGAGAATTACCATCAAACAATTATACAGATAACAGCTTCATAAGAAATACATTTACAGCAACAACTGAAACTGAAACTCCAAATATGTTTCACAATGATAAAAGGAAATTTATTATCACCTTATTTTCTGTCAAGCGACTAACGATGCACATAACAAAGTGTGTTGAAAAGGAAACACAACTTTATACTTCTTTTAATATTTTATCATAAAATATATGTTCATACCTGTATTATATTTCCATAAGACAACTCTCCAATTCTGACATTTTTTCGTGAATGTTGGGAATCCCATAAAAGGACACTCAAAAATATAATAGAACAGATAAATTAACAATGGCAAAAAAAAAACTAATGCTCCTGATGATTAGTTTAATGCTCTTGATCTTAATGATTTAGTTATTGAATTTTAAAGTAGATGACAAAGTTCCGGAAACAATAATAATTTTACTTAATTAAATGTAAGTTATAAGTGATTTTTAATTGTAGCATATTTAAAGTTGCAAAAATTACCAATTATTGTCAGTTTAATAAATTTAGATATATCAATTAAGTTATCATCATGAGTAATTTTACTTACTTCAATAAGAGAACCATTCACAAGCAAAAGTAGTAATGGTATGAATATTGGATCAGGACAAGTTAAATCAGGGAACCATAGAACACCTTCAGTTTTAAAACTGGCATATAAAGAATCAAAACCTGAAATACAATTAAAATATTAAAAAAAAAAATAATAAATAAATAAAATATAAAAAAAACATTATCTATGAAACAGTGCATCTAGATAGCATAAATATAATTTTAAGACTAAAGTTTGTTTCTTACCGCACTAATAAGAATAACTATTTTTCTAACTTAATGTAAACTTAATATTAAATTGCTACAATAAAAAGCCTAACAGCAAAGCATGCAAAAAAATATAATACTTTGTTTCTAACCTCAATGGAATGACATAGTGTAAGGAAATGTTAGTAATAGCATTTTATAGTAATAGTGACAGATGGTGGTTGGTTATGTTTAATCAAGTTGGATATGAGATGATGAAAGTAATGTCAGAGATTGAGCAAATCTCCTTTCAACCAACACACACCAGCACATACTCTTTACTCCCAAGAATGTTATTTTTCGGTGAAGATACTATATATAACTAAATATAACATACTATGAATATATACTTGAAAGATCTAACCTAATCGATTCTTATCAGAATACATTTAAAAATATATAATTTGTTTTATAATTTACAAATAACTTACCAGAATTAAACATGCTTGAAGCCATTGTTAAATTTCTCAGAGACACTGAAAAACAGATCCATACAGGAACTTGGATCAAAACAAGAAGTGTAGCTTTGAAAGGATGACAGTTATCACGTATCACAGAGTCTTGATAAATCTTTTTCATCTAGACACAATTAAAATTTTATGATTATAATCAATAAAGATATTCCTTAATAAGTTTATTATGAGAGTGTTCTCATCAAATCAATAAAAAAATTTCATCAGTACTTTAAAATAATCATTACATCATGACTCGAAAAATCTCAAAATTGTACTAGCTAGCTGAGCATTTTGATCTGCAAATGCATGCCTTTAAAATGACCTAAACAATTTAATATAGTACACATCAACACTTTTATTTTATTTATAAATCAGAAGTAAAAAGTATAAAGTCCAAATAAAAAATTGATGGAATTGTTTTGCAATGCTGATTGGTTGTTCTTCACAAATAGGCATTGATGAAGTAAATGTAGAACATTATTACAGTACGAAGTCTCATATCCAAACTGGAAAGATCTATTTTTTCAACAATTTTTAACAGTCAAAATAAAATAAAAACATTTTCTTTTTCCAAAAAAAAATAATAATTAATGTTTTTTTTTTTTTTTATTCTTGCGATTTGTTCAAGAAATTTATTAGTAAAAATAAAATTTATTTCTTCTTGCTGCTTTTATAATAACTAAACACTTATTCTGCTAAAATTTATTTGTCAAAGAAATGTATTAGTAAAAAAAAAAATTTATTTCTTCTTGCTGCTTTTATAATAAGCAGAATAACTAAACACTTATTCTGCTAAAATACAGTAAAAAAATAGTCAAAAAGATAAGAGCAGTTAAAGAAAACTGAACTTTAGTGAGATGAAAAAACTATGAATATTTATGAAGTAGAATATTGATGATGTCTAAAAAAAAATTATTTTTATTTACTATCAAAACTGCTAGTTCTTTTAATCAAATAGGGGAAAAAACAGAAAAATGCATTTTTACTCAGGAAAGAGAAAGTACAAAAGTTTCCTCACTTATATTAGATAAATATATATATACCTACTAAATATTCTTTAGCTAAATAACGGTTATTTAACCTGTAAGATTATTTTCCTTAACATTTTTGAATGAAAGTTATCTTCCATTATGTTTTTTTCATTGAATAATAAATGTTTTGATGTTTGTTTACCTTTAAGAACTATAATCAGGAAAAATCTATTTTTCAGACTTTTCGAAGTTTAGACAATTCCGGATATATGGCTTTTCATTATATGAACAAAAAGTATTGTTATAAGTATCAAAAATTATTGGTAAATGTATGTCTACTTCCTTTCAAGCAATATTCAAATTCTACAGATGAATGAAACTTCACGTTAAATTATTACATGTTAAAGTGGATAAGCTTCATTGCAAAAGGGTTATAATTTGATTAATTGCACTTTACTTGGTATATTTTTTAACACAGAGATTAAGTAAACTTTTTATTAATAAAAATAATCATGGTTAGCAAAATAAAAAAAAGAATAAGCTAACTTTGCTTTATAACTTTATTTATAATGATTAAATTTTGTTACATTCAATACTTATTTAATATTATCAATTTTCTTCTTAGTTTATTCTTTCCAGCTAGCATGTGGGTATATCCCTATGTGTATATCATTTTCACTTAGCAACCTTTATCAGTAGTTTAAGGCATTTCTAGTTAAATATTTACAAACCTCAACATGTAAAGACACAGCACATGAGCACTATGTGTATCTGATTGTGGGCAGGCAAAGCAATATAAATATTGAGCACTGCATAGATACGTGGCTTTAACCACAAATATTACTTTTTTACTTTGATAAAGTTACTACCAATTCCTCTACATAATGCAATATTTTACAAAATGCAAAATTATACTCCCAGTTACTTCCTAATTCCAAAATGTATAGCATATTGATAAGACATAAAAAGTAAAACATAATAATTATGAAGTCAGAGCTATTTCAATTGCTAGACTGAATTTTGCACACAAAATTTCAAAAACGTACCTACTTGTCTTCTGAAAACTTTTTTAGCTTGTTCCTCATTCCAGTTATACATTCTCCTTGCTATATTCACTTCTTCATTCAATTGAGTTGCTTTCGCACCCAAACCAGCGTTTATATTCATCAACCTTGCCATAACTTGATTTTGATGAACACTCAAAGGAAATACAATAATAGATCTAATACCTAATGTAGTAAGCATTATAACAGCCCACCATGGCAAACTAGTTATTTCATGTACTTCTAGTAAAAGGTTTTGAAATGATAAAACAGGAGTTGATTGAGATAAAGCTGAATAAAATCCAGTCCAAGAAAAATGTCGAGTGGTTAGAAAACTACAACTTGCCAAACAATATGAGATTTTAAACTGGTGATTACCAGGAAACTGGTAATTAAATGCCTTATAGTGGAGTCTTTTGCAACAAATAATTCTTTTAACACTGTGATTCAAGATGCTCATTTTTACAACCGTAAAATTTTTTGATTAACAAGCTGAGAAAAATTGAAAAAAAGCCCTATACAAAATTAATTTATTGATTTTAACTTTGTAGAAAAAGTATTCATAGAATATCTGTGAAAGCTTTAACCTAACTTATAATTAAATTGTCAACAAAGTCGTTGCTGGTGCAGTTCTAGGGAATGTTCTTACTGCATTCTTACATGGGGATGCGAATAATGGAGCATTTTCTTTGCTTGCAAACATTCGAAAAAACAAATTTAGAGAACAACTCAAAACCTAAATTACTTTCATGGGATAATATAATTCATCAATCAGGTACTAATTCGTATCAGCAAATTTCTTGCGTTAAGGAATTCTCTCTGAGTGTAAAACGCATATGCGATCGCGCACAATTGCAATTGGGCCGCAAGTGAAAAGATCGTTGCAAAAGCCACTCTCAAATCAAATACTATTCGCGATCGCAACGCTCGAGTACGGCGTCTAGCGGGAGCCTGTAAATATCAGACATTAATTTATCCGGTTTTCATTTAGTTCCATCAAATTCATTGACAGAATCAGACGCCATTTTTTAGCAGCAAATAAGAAACAAAATTTCCCTAAGGAAAAGGCCGAAGAACTTGAAAAAAATCTCCAGAATATTAGCAAATCTTTTAGGAACAGAACTCACCAAACATTTGAAGAAAAATTCCTCAATAATTTTTAATTTCTATTATCAACAGTCCCGCAGTGGACTGATCGTTAAGACACGGTTCCCAGCAGATCACCGAAGTAAGGTAAAATGCATTTCTTCTGTCTTCAATTCATTACGAATTAAAGTGAAGTCAACATTGCTTTCGTCATTCCAGTGAATAAATATGAATTCAGAACATACAGAATTGTAATAGTTATAGCATATTCTTCTTCGTTATAGAATAGTATATATTTCTGTATCCATATAATTCGGAAAACAACAATAAAAAATTATCCAAGTTACTTGAAATAGTGCCATTTGTGCTGATTCTTAATTAATTTAAATCGTTTTCTTGGTAAGTTTTTTTTAATTTTGAAAGAATAAGTTCAACTAGAATTCAGCTATTCTGTTTTTAGCTACATATTCAAATTCATATCAATTATAAAATTTTGCTGTGTAGTATGTTATCTAAAAGTAATGAAGGTATAAACTATGTATCTATTATTTGAGAATAAAGTTTTCAAACAAGGAACTTATCATTTTGGAATTCTCCGGGAATCATAAATCAGGTAAGTGCAATGATTTTTACAATAAAAAATTTGCTTGTAAATATTTTTTTTTCATTTGATGATGGTTCTCTACAGAATGGTTTTTTACGTCTGATTAAGAACTATAAGAATAATAAAAAAAGAAACAATATGAAAGTTTTTATTTCAATGTAAAGAATTCTTAAAATCTTTTTTTTATCCTAAGAATTCTTTATTTTCCGTTTTTTAGTTTATAATTTTTTGATAAAAATTGTTCTCAAAATACTTTTTTTGAAAAATTAAATGGTATAACATTATGTGTTTATGTATACTTCTTGTATATTCCAATGTTTGAAGTAATATGATTCAGAAAAGTATGGAATAAAAATTCGGTACTTACGTATTAACGCCACCGCCGCTACAGATTTGGCGGTTTTTAAGTGCCGCTAATCTACACTTAAAATTTTTGCGACAATTCATAAAATAAAACACTTTATTTAAAATCAAAATAGTCAATCGGATTTCGGTGGAAAATGAGCCGATATAGAGTTTAGCATAGATTCAAAACAATCATATCGCCATATGAACTCTGATAAATAAGATTCCAAATGAAATAACATTTCCAAAACGTACGTTTACCAAGATAAAGTTTTATGTTGTGGGAATTGGTACATTTTCGTTTTTTCGGTAAAATATTTCCCTCCTGAAAAAATAAAATTGCATCTTGTTTTGTTTTTGGCAAATCCCAAAGACGAATTTTCGTAGCACTAAAAATGGCGACAAAAAAGAATTGTTTTTTTGTTTTTGTTTCGTCAGCATTCTTTATTTTACGTTTCTTAGTTTCTAAATAATGATTTTTATTGAAACTTGAAATTTTTTGATAAAAATTGTTGTCAAAAAACTTTGTTTACAAAATTAAATTTCATAAAATTATGAGGCTTATGTATACTTTTTGTTCATTTTAATTTTTGAAGTAATATGATTCTTAAAACTATAGAATGTAAAGTTTAAATGGGCCTTTCATGTTATATCATTAAATTTAGTAATACTATTTCTCGGGCATTAGGTTTTAACTCTTATAAGAATATACATATTTTTTTCTGTTAATGTACAAATATTTTTCCGATGTGTTTTGGATATTCCTTCTCTAATAAAAAGAGATACCATTTTGTTTTCGTTTGCATAAGAAAGAATATCAAACATTTTTCTTTTTTAAATTTAATTAGCCACAATAAAGAAGGAACGTTGCAATGCTACGTGCTACATTAAAGACGTCTCTAGAGTAACTGAATCACTGTTCATATGGAAATCGCAGGTATCCGTCTCATACAACAACGCCCCCTATAGTTCGTTGCGATCGCGAATCCAATTATCTGGGTTTTTTTTGCATGCAATTTTTTCACTTGCAAGAATCATTCTCAAGTCACAGACAGTGAGAATGATTCTTTACACGTACTTACACAATGATTCTTTACAACAATCACGCACACGCTCCTTGAAAGAGCGATTAGGAACAGTAGAGGGGCCAGTTGGAGGTCAGGGGAGCAATTTGCCTATTTGAAAGCAATATTTTTTCTTTTTGTATTTATTCTATTACACGGAATTTTATTTGTTTGATGTTTGTATTATTATAGACATTGCTTTCTTCGAAATTGCGAGATGGTGGAATGGCAAAACTGCTCAGCAACTCCTTTAATCAGCACATAGCGCGTTTATATTATAACGAAATTTATAATACATTTTAATTTTTCCATTGTTTTTAATAACTGAAATAATTAATATTCTAGAGCCAATTTGACTAGCATGATAAGTGATTTAGCGTTGACTTCTCCATGTTAATTCGTATGAACTGACCAATGTTCCGACATACAATACTTCCAGTGCTAAATGGTTCACGTCATATGGGAGAATAATATTGCCCTTGAGCTAACCAGGGAGTATTTTCATGTTTTTTTTTCTCCTAATGTAAAGCAAATGTGAGCTTGTTTAAATTCTGGTGTCCTCCGTTAATGAGAATTTGTTGTGAAATTTTACCAAGGAGTACCCTTGTACTCTAACTTCGGTTCAAAATAGCAAAACTACAGGTTTTAGCCTTAAAAACAAAAAATTCATCTGCATGAATATTTTGCAGATGAATAAACTAGTACTAAAATAAAGTAAATACCTTAAGTCTTTCAATAAATTAATCTTATTCAATTTTCTTTATTTACTTACTTATTTTCGCTAAAATGTAAATTTTATTTACTTATTTTGCGAAAATTTTGTATGAAATAAAAAAGAAAAATATTCTCATAAAATCATTGAGAAAAAATTTTTTTTTTGTAAATGTACATTGCAAGCTTTATTTCCCTTATCTTTTTTTTTAATACTTTATAATTAATTTATAAATAATTAAACTTAAAAAAACGCATAAAATTTGAAAAAAAAACTCAATTAAAATAAAAAAATAAAGAAAACACAAAAAATTAATTATTGGAATTTTTTTCTTGGAAAATTTTTGCAATTTAAAAAATAACTAGTTTAGAATAATTTTAATACACTTTCCATAGGTGCAAATATTTTTTCTTTAAACCGAAACTTCATTTCGTATTTTTGCAAATTTTTAATACAGTTAAAGCTTCATATATCGAGACCTACATTGCGAGAAGTCCGATATTACGATACCTTCAAAACATTAATATTTAAGATACAAAAATTATTTGTTTATTGTCGGGTAGCTATAGCAACCCCACCCCCTCATCTGCGCATTGTCCGAACCTCACTCAGATAGACGGGGGATACGGATATGAGCAGACATAAGTAAACGCTCTAGTTATATTATGATGATTTAATTGTATTGTACGTATTTTATCTTGGTTTCTTCTAAATAAATATTTTTATCTATTAATCCCCATCATTTCTTCCTATTCGAATCAAAAGAACCCTACAGTTGGGTATCAGATACGGGATTGTTATCATGGCGTTTTTAGGAAAAGGCTTAAAAATAGACTTGCAATTCATGGTTACGGAAATGGGGGTTGAAAATGTTAGTAATTTAAAAGTGTTTGAGTTGAGAGAGGCCATCTTGAAGAATGAAAATTTCGATGAAGATTTTTGTAAAGAACTCTTACTTAAACACTATTATAGACGAACGTAAAAGGGAAGATAGAACAAGAACGAATTAGACGAGAAAAGCAAGAAAGAGAAGAAGAAAGAATGATTCGTGAAGCTCATCAGTACGAATTAGAAATTAAAAAATTAGAACTGTCTAAAGAAAATCTCAATCATGAAAACGAAACGGAAAACAGAGTTGAAATAAGTCATAAAATTCAACTAACTCAATTAACAACTAAATTTGATGAAAAACACGACGAAATGGGATTATATTTAATAGATTTTGAAAGAAGAGCAGAGATGGCTCAAGTACCTAAAAAGGATTGGGTAGCGTGCCTTTTAGCTGTTTTACCGGCAAATATACTAGCAAGAGAAGAACCTAAGGATGCTAATAATTATGAATTTGTTAAAAGTCTAATCCTAAAACGATATAAGTTAAATAGTGAAAAGCTTAAACAGTGTTTTTACTGACATCACAAGTCAAATGATAAATCTTGGAGAAATTATGCTCAAGAACTCATTAGTTATTTTACCGAATGGATCACAGAATTAAAAATAGAGACATTCGAACAACTCAAAGTTTACGACGCCATACGAACTAGCTGAAAAACTAGATGATTACGAAAGTATTAAAGAAAGTTTTAAAAGAACGAACATTTCACTTGCCGAAATGGAAAAAGAATACGAATTCTGACGAAAATAAATATAACACGCCGATCAGTGGAATATAAAAAAGATAAACAAAATATCGTCTGCAATTCCCCCTCTTCGCGTTTGTTTGTTTTGTAAAGATGAACACGAATATGAAAATTGTTATTTGACGCCAGTCGAAAAGAAACAAAAATTAAAAGAGCTCAACAGATGTTTCGTTTGTTATTAATTAAATTGTCGTAGGAATTGTAATCCATGCTGTAATATTTGCAACTCTCCCTTTCGTGGAACACTTTTACATGTTAATTTTAAACTGAAGAAAGAAAAGGATGCTCCGAATGACATTTTAACCGCTCGTGTCAAATTTCTAAATGGTGACGAAAACCATGGAGAGTAAGCTAGCTCCATGAAGAAAACGATAAAGGAAATAATTATGTTGACGCACTGCCTGTCAAGAATCCCACCCCACCCTTTAATTGTAAAACAGCTTTTCCAGCAGAAAATAAAGTATATATTGTTTGAATTTTATATTTTAAGCCGATAGACACACTCTTTTTCTCAAATGAAGAAATTAGCATTTTGACGAACATAGATGTTAACTTTAAAAGCATCATCAAAATAAATAATTAAATGAAATAAAAAAAGAAAAGGAAAGGGGAAAAAAGGGCATCTGAAGTAAAAATTTTAAAAGTTTCTCTAGATTTATTTTTAATATATATTAACAGTGCATTATAATATCAAGTCGAAGCTTTTGAAAAGGGTGGTATGATATCTTTGCATAAAATACGTGATTTCCAAAAATGTACTTATAACTTCATTTGCAAAACTGAACTATTACATGGTATAGAAGAGAAAATTGAATTTAACATTTAAATGATTCAAAAGCCAATTAATGCATACAAAAATTACATTTTCATTTTCTCAAATTGAGAAAATTAAAAGGTTATTTTTCTATGCATTGATCGGCTTTTGAATCATTTATTCCCTACCATTATTTCCTATTATTATTTACTATTATTACCTATTATTATTTTCATATCAAAATGTTCTTTAGACGTTTTGTTAAATATACATGAAATTTTAAATTTTTATTATCGAATAAATTTTGAGTTATGAGAGTAAGAAGATCAGAAATTTTTTGAAATAGCCGGGACTTAGGCAACAATTTTTCTTTATTACAGAAATAATTTTTAAGGTCAAAATGTGCAGTAAATTGCACCTTACAGTACAAAATACATCGATAACAGAAACAAAATGAGATTTAAATTTATATTAAAATGAATCTGCACATTATGGTATCAAAATTAGTAATTTTAGCTTCTTAGGAACACCCTTGAAAAAATGACGTGAGAAAAAAATGTAAAGTATAAAATACGTTTTAATTTATATATTTCGAATTAATTTGCTTGAGCCCCCCTATAGGGGAGACTTAAACCCCCCGTCGCACAAAGTCTGACGCCATCCTTGAGTGGGAAGCAAGAAGTGTATATGATGCGAATTCCTATATGCACCATTCACACAAAGATCCAGTTGTTATTCGCATATGCGGCATTTTTCCTATTCAGTCAGAATTGTGACAAGGATGAGCAAATTCCCTCTTCCTCGTCATAATGCGAGCATGTAGGAGTTCTACTTCCAGCCTCCTCCGGTTAAAAATTTGTTAAACAATAAGTTAGATAAGTTATGCTTATCTTTTTAACGACGTTAAAAGAATTGTTGCAAATATCGCAGAATAATACCAAAGTATTTATGTAATGTAAGCCAAAGTAAAAATTCCTGATTTTTAGTTAGGCACCATTCACAACGCATCCTATTGCCCTAAGCGTATGTACAAATGCTTAGGAATAACATGTAAGACAAATTGATTGCCTATGCGCGAATGGCAGTAGCGTGTGATAGCAAATGCGATTCGCATGCAGTGGAAATGCAGTTTTTATGAAGATTCGAATAGTACTTTTAAATATTTTAAAGTAAGCAGGTTCTTATTCGCCCAGCGGAATTCTTAAACGCAAATTTTTCGCATCTAGTGAGAATGCTTCTTTAGTCTTTGTATGAACATTTGTTATAAAGGCCGTTATATAGGCCATTATTTGTTGTAAGGACCATTTGCGAATTCGGACTTGTAAAAGAGAACCATTGGGCGAGTACTGAAGCAGGGAGGTAATAAAAAAAACTTGACCTACATATTGATTTGCTCGATTTTTGATTTGTTTATTTTACGTCGCACTAGAGCTGCACAAATGGCTATTGGCGACTGCCCGGGAAGCATCCTTGAGGATGATCCGAAGACATGCCATCACAATTTTGATCCTCCGAAGAGGGGCTTTGGTATCCCGACGACCTGCGCGCGAAGTCGAGCACTTTACGGTAGAATAGTTCAACGAGGATCGATACCGCACACCCTCGGTCCTTACGCAGACTGATCCAAGTGGTCACCCACCCGCACACTGACCGCAGCCAGTGATGCTTGACTTCGGTGCTCTGCCGGGAACCGTGTCTCAACGATCAATGTGGGAATGGCCTACATATAAACCCCTAGCGTGACACAAAAAACGGACGTGCTGTGCACGACACATAAAAAGAGTTTCTGCGTTCGAAAGGCACCAACGAGGCTCGTAGCATGTGGGTGGACAGCAATAAGCCAGACAGGCTTATTGCTATGCACCCTTGTTGCAAAATTACATCCTATCACAATTGCTACAATACACAGAATGACGTCACCTGGTTGCAAGCTGGTGTACCTCCATATATTGAGACGTCGTTTTCTAGGGTCTTGGAACAGCATATGAGCAATTGTGTCACATCACGCCATTTTCCATTTTGATGGCCTCCGCTATCACCCAACGTTACAACTATGGATTTCTTGTTCTGGGGATAACTCAAACCAAGAGTGTATATGCGCAATCCACAAAATTTGCCAGATTTGAAAGACTATTAAAAGTGGTATTGCACACATATCTCATGCCATGTTACGCTTAACTTTATTGTCCACTGAATCCCACATGCAATTTGTACATGCATACCTGTGAATATAACTATATCTAAAAAGCTCATCCTCATCGGTTGAATATACCGACGGCTAGCGATACACAAGTTGGCGATATTTTTCATGCTGCTGAGAAACAAGATTCAGAGAGAGTTGCCCCTCATGCAGTGCGATCTAACCTCCAACTGTGATCAGCTGGTCTACCTAAACAAACTCACCACTTCATGATTCTACATTTTTTTCACCTGCGCGAACTTCCCGCTCTGGGTCTTCAGCAACAGTATTTAAGTGCTAAACGAAGGTTTAGAAACTTCTCTCGAAATGGCCCTAAGTGGCTAGTCAGTTTGACTACACAAGCTCATTGCTTGTTATTTTCTATTTGTACTAGTTCACTTCTTTATGGTTCAATGGCACAAAGCTGGAATTGTTTTTGCTCATCCACACTTATGAGGAAATTTTGTGAGAAATAGTTATTTTGTATAAATGTTAATTAGGATCAATCACTACCTACCCAGATAACTACAAAATAAGAAAATGAGTTTTTTTTATTTAGTTTTTCTCGCAAAGAGTACATAGTTTAAATTTGAGACTTCAATAATGGTAAAAATGCGTTATTAAGCATTACTGTCAATTAAACTAATTACCCCTATTTTCTCCATTGAATACAAATATTGGAATGAAACTTTCTCAGTTTTTTTAATCAGAAAAAGAATATATTTCTAAAGTTAGAGACTTCTATCTTGATTGATAATAATGTATAATTTAGCATTGCTGAAAATTAGGCTAATTACCAAGGATGCCCATCTTCCCCAGGCTGATGAAGATATGAGGAAATGTGTCCATCCGCCTCAAATTTGAAAAATCTCTCCCCTCCATTTCGGAAAACAATAAAAATTTAATAGAATTTTAATTTCAACAACAATTATTTAGCTACGTCTCATCTCTCTCAGATTCTCTGTTGGAATCACATCTCATCAGATTAGAATCACATGATCAAAGTTTAGCATTTCGATTTTTCTAAAAATGTGACACTAATAGTGTCACATTTTTAGAAAAATCTGCTGTCAATTACTAATTGTCAATTAGACTAATTGTCAGCAGTGCGTATACTCACTGCTGTCAATTAGTCTAATTGCCTAAATTAAAGAAGAAATATCTAAATGAGTTTCTGTAATTTTATTATTTTTTTATTTATCTCATTAAGAACACACGGACAAAGTTTAAGATTTCTGTCTTGGTAAAAATGCGTTATTAAGCATTATTGTCAATTGAGCTAATTACCCGGATCATTATAAAATATGGAAAATAAATTTGTTTAGTTTCTCTGTTTATCCTATAAAAAGAGGTTAGAGAGTCAGAGGAAAGACAAACAGATTTAAGTTCTATACTTTATAGAATCAGGGAAACATTTATCTAGAAACGAGTGATATATATAAAAGCATTAATTTATAATACTGATAATATTTAGCTTTTAATAATATCTACTGATAATATTTTCACTTTTGTTCAAGATAATTAAACGAATTTTTAAGAAACAGGAGTGCAATTAAAATAAAATTAGTGTTTTATGGCAGCATCTAAATAAAAAAATTATTTTACTAATTTCATGCATTTTTCAAAAAATTATAATAGTAAAGATATTGTGGTGGACAAAAAATTATAAAAACGCGTGACGTAGCAAAGTTAATAGCTAACGGACCAAATGGAAAAAATGAAATTACTTGCTTCACTTTTGTTCAAGATAAGCCACCCTCCACACCTAGATAGGAAGTTAGATTTTCTTTCTCACAGATAATCAGGCAGAATTCGGTATGTATTGAAACAGAGTTAATTGATCCTTTTCTCAGGCTTTAAAAATTGAGACACATATTTAAATTGAAAATGAAATAGTTAAAAGGCTTAGCCTCTCATGCGTTTCCTATTGTAATCCACAGATTCATGAACAGCCAGAAGCAGACTAGTAGCATTACTTACATTGCGAAAAATCTAGAAGGTGTACCTTTATCAAAATTTTTTATTTAAAATGAAATAAATGAAAATTGTTTTGTGTTTAGGCAAAAATAAAATACTGAATCAGAAATCTTCTCCAATACCTTAAATATTACATAAATCCCGCGAAAAAAAATTGCTTAGAAATTAATTGTTTTTTAGGTATGGTACCTTAAAAGTTTGGTTGCAACTATATACTTTGCATACTGAGGATATTGAAACAAGACAAATATCGTTACATTTTTAAAGACAATGCCTACAAGACACTTTTCCGTTAAAAAATTTCATCAGTATAAGTTTGACATTACAATAAATTGTGATAAATTTTGCTTTAATTCATTTTCTATAAGATTTGAATGGCGCCTAAATTTAAATTTAAATTTTTCACTGCATACCTAAAAAAATTCATTAAAAAATATTTTTTAAATTTTTTATGTTTACCATATAAAGCGTTCTAATGAAGAAGTAGGTGTTCGAATAAGAAATTTTGCTACCGTTATTTTATAAATAAAATAATGCTTAAGAATTTTCCTCTAGTTCCTTTAAATTGAAATATTAGAAAATTAAAGCAGCTCTGAAAAGAAAATAGTAAATGAATTAAATAATGATAAAAGAAAAACTTTGTAGGCATGACAATTTTCTGTTCCGATTTTTGCAAAATATATTAATGGACTAAATATTATTTACCTAGAACTCTTGGAATCACGATGTCTTTAATGACGATGTTTCACATTACATTTTTCAATTAATATGTGAGCAAAATAAAAATGATGATCACTTCGCAAGGTCCTTTTAATTTTTTAAAAAGAGCAAAAGTTATTTTTGTTTATTTACTTATTATTATTTTCTTGGAACTTCCTTTTAGATGTGTTTTATTAATAGAACTCCCTAGTTTAAAAAAAAAAAAACAATTTTATCTAAGTAAAATTAAAATGGAATGTTTCCTCAGGAAACCTCATATTTTCATGCTGCTTTTATGCCTTATAAAAGACTGCTTACATTAGAAATGTTATGAAACTGGAAGCAAAATACCTTTTTCGTAGCTTTACCTTATTTCTAACAGAGGTCTCTCAAATACCTTAAAAAAAAAGAGAAAACATTTATTTAAAAAAAATAAAACTACTTTGATTTGACAGCTTTTTTCACGACCGTAACGTTAAAAGTTACTGGCTTTGTTTTTTTGCTTATTTGTTTTTGTTTGACGGTGATGAACTTGCTTTTTAACTTCTGCCTATGGGCAATTATGAACGTGAAATGTGTATATATCAAATGAGGATTGTTATTTCTTACTTGGAATTCTTTAGAATCGACAAGATTCAAGCTAAATTATCTTGGATCTAAATTGCACTTATCTTTTATTTATGTTGAATGCGGTGGAAAAAAATGCATTTTAAAAGCATTTTAACATAACCAGAATAATTTTTTTATTTTCTTGACCTTTCTTGAAATGGCGTTTTTGTGTCCTGTGAGAATACGTCGAGGCAAACGGAAGAAAGGTTATTATATTTAGAATTTGATAATTAAATTTTACTTTAACGATTACAATAATTAATTATTTATTAGTTTTACTAATCATGGACTAATTCATTTAAGCGTATAATCTATGTTAACTAATTGGTGATGTATTAAACAGTTGTGATTAATTTCAATTGCTAAATGATCATTAATGAAATATGGATATTTTGAATTACATCTTTCATTATTGTGAATCTGTCAAATTAAAGTTTTAAGAACTTATTGACTGTTACGAAATTGTTTGTCGTATTCTAGTTTTTGAAGACTCATTATGCAAAAATTATATTTTGATTTTTTAAACTTGAAGTCTGAAAATTCTGGAGTTATTTTCGTAATTCACCATTAATTTCAGTTTCTAATTATTCTTCTACTTCCATCTGGAATTTTAAATTCCTATATTTTAGCATTTTTTCCAGGTTTTATTTAATCATTGAATTTGCAATTCTGATAAAAATGTGATACATTTGGTTGGTAGGCTGATAAAAAATTAATTCTGTTATAATTTGTTAAAAATCTGATAAATAAAAGACCTTAAAATGTGAATAATTTTTAAGATTTAGTAGTGTGTAAATAAAAGTTTTTTTTTGTTGCTCTCTTATCTAAACTAATTAAACAATAAGTATTATTCTTAAACAGTTACATTTAGTTTTTAAGTTAATCAGAATTATTAATACCTTTCTGAATTATGGCTGAATTTTCTAGGCGAACCTCTGACTACTCATTTGACTCATTGACTCAATTATTCTTTCCGAAATAACATTCAATTATAAAAAAAAAGTGCTTTTACACCATTGTTCTTAAAAGCTGTTAGAAATAACATTCAATTATTCTTCAGAAATAACATTCAATTATCATGAAAAAGGGGTGTCTTTACTCTTTTGTTCTGAAAAGCTCTTTGAAATTACCATATATAGTCTTATTTATCTACCCCTAAAAGGATTTATGGGCTGAATCTGCATCATCACCTTTATTAATTCACATCTTATTACATCCACATTTATCTGCAATCTCACTGCAGTCTCACCTCAGCCAAAGATTATTATTGTAAAAATTCAGCTTAATATAGCAAAGTTTGCAAATATAAGGTGCACAAAAATTATACTCGAAGTTTTAAATTTAAGTTAAATTTTATGCAAGGATACTAAAAAAATAAGAACAAATCCCTATGCAGATAAACCTGTAATTTTAAACCGGTAACAGAGAAAAAAAAAATCCTAATGTTTTGTGATTTGAGGTATTTTCTTAATTTAGCTCTTTAATGGTTATTGTAAACAAGTTTGTTTAGAGATGTTTTATAAAGTAGTTTAATTAATTTTTTCCGATTTGTTGGTTTACTTCTTAAAAATAAAACTGATGAAAAATAATTGCAGATGCTCATCTTTAGCACCCGTTGCTGTGATGGATGGTGTTACTGGTCTTACCTTTATATTGTAAAGTTGAAAATAAAAATGTTATGTACTGCATAAGTTTGCACATTATTGTCAAAAGTTTGTGATATATGCTGTGTGTAGAGCTAACTTAAATTAATAATATCGACCATTGCAGATCTTTACAAGATTTTTCTCTAACTCTGTAGTGAAGCAAAAGTTGATGTAGAGAAAGTCATTTTAGTTTAGGTTTGCATAATTCTGTGCAATGATTTTTCTTCTTTCTATTATGCAGAATATTGAGACATTCAGAAAATCTATACAAATTTTGACTTATTTGTGTATGATAATAATTTTTTTTATTTAAAAATTTATCAAAGTTATTTAATTTTAAGAGGAAATTTGTATAAAAAATGCTATTTTATTAGTTTTGAATACTTATTTTAGTTTTTAATTTCAGATGGTGATAAATTATCAAGTCGAACACCTAGCATAGGCAGAATCACTGGCAGTGCCAGTATCGAGACTTTAGTTCGCGTTGGAATAGAAAAAGAAAATGGTTTGTCACCAGATTCCAAAATGATTGTATTGCATGATTTTACTCCCTGTGTCGATGATGAACTTGAAGTTAAAAGGGGTCAAAGTGTAAATATGTTATATCAAGAAAATGACTGGGTATATGTAATTGCTGAGAGTGGCCAGGAAGGTTTTATTCCTCACTCGTACTGTGCATCTTACGGCTCCCATTTTGCTGAACTTGCAATGAACATTAAACATAAAAAACTCCCGAGGAATGAGAGAGACCAAGAACTTGATCAAAATTCATCTAGAGGAACTCAAAGTGCTGATAGTGGGCAACATTCTGATGTTGAGAGCTACGGTGTTGTTCCAGAAACAAGCTCTAACAATAATGTAATGGCTTTAAATCAAAATAATCCTAGCTCATCTTCTCAAAGCTCTATCCCAGATGTCCATCCATTTTTTAAAGATCCCGCGGGTCGATACATTGTTCTGTATACTTTCATTGCTCGAGATGAAAATGATGTGAGTGTAGAGAGAGGAGAATTTGTTACAGTTTTGAATAGAGAAGATCATGATTGGTTTTGGATTGTGAGGTCAGATGGTCAAGAAGGATTTGTACCTAGTGCCTTTGTATACCCAGCTGACGTAATTCAAGGTAATATATTTTTTATAAGGTTTTTAAATTAATTAGAAATCAGATATTTTTCAGTTTAGGCAAGTGAATACTTAACAAATTGTTCTATTTATTCCTTAGAATTTCATCAATAAAGGAATAGTTTTATCAGGAAACTTATTACCTTAAATTTCATTAACATTAAAAAAAAAGAAAAAAGAAAGAAATCTGCATTTTATTGTTCATTTAACATTTTAATTGTTCAACTATTACTTTTTCAGCTATAACCATTCTTTTATTTTGCATGCAGCTTAATAAGCTTGGAAAATGGTTGTAGTACTGTTTTTAAAATTTGAGTTTATTATGTTACTAACAGGGCCAGATTACCTATTAGGCCAGACTAGGCCATGACCTGAGGCCCCCAATGATTAGGGGCCCGCTTAAAAAATTTTTTTTGATAATAAATTTAACAAAAATTAAGAAAAGCAATGATTTTTTAAAACGAAAATCAATTTCAAATATATATTAATAAAATACGATAATTTTTTTAGTTCTAATTTAACAAAATAAAGTAAAATTTAATTTATTATTATTTATTTTTATTTTAAATTTGCTTTCTTAAATGAAAAGATATATACATACTTTTATATTTGAATAAATAAAAAATATACAAGATAAAAAATTTAATCTAAGGGCCCCAAAAATTTAAATGGCCTAGGCCCCGCTTGAGCTTAATCCGGCCCTGTTACTAAATAAGGGAGAGGGTTGGTGGATGAAGTATATTCAGCTGATATAGAAGAGGATTTAATTTTTGCTTAAAACGATCTGTTTTAAAATTACTAGAGATGTAACTAATTTTCGACCCTTTTGCCGATTATTCGGTTGGGCGAATACTTGGCCACGTATTTAGCAAAGTATTATTTAGAAAAATATTTTTCGACAAAGTTTTTTTTCTGGAAATTCTCATAGATTTAATAAAGAATAAATTATGAAATCATATTTTGAACTATTCATTATTAGAAATTGTTTTTACATGTATTTGTTAAATTCTAGTTAAGTTAACTAGTTAATTTATGTTCTGATAGGCAGATGGAAAAGTGAAATTTGAATAATTGAAATTAGATTACTTTGTACGGAATCAATGAGTTTTTTAATGCTGATTTTTTAAAAAAAATTGTATTTAGTCAAGTTTATTTTGTCTTTTTTTAACACTTTATATTTTAAAAGTTTAGATCTTTTTTTTGTCTAATTGTTACATTTTTGCTTGTTTTTCTGTATTAACTACAACACCACATTTTAACAGAGCATTTCTAATAAACTTAATTCTTTTATTGTTACTTTTTTCTTGCATGGTAAGACAGACAGTGTTGTTTCTTTTAGACTTGAAATTTTGCTTTTTCTTCAAAATACGGTAATTGAAAAATTTAGAGGTTTAGCTTTAAAATTTTCTTTCAAAAATTAAGATTGATTATTTTTTCTGTTTTGCTTTTGTATATAATCTTTTTTTGTGGAATTTTTTATGATAGCGCTGCATTTTTAAAAGAGTTTCTGATTTGTTCCGATTCTCATTCTGAAGAGTTCTGATAGTTTTTTTCTTTCAAAAATGTATGGATATTTTTTTCTGAAAAATATTTTTATCATTAAAATTTTATTTTAGAATTTAGATGTTTTTTTTTTATTTCTATTTTTCTTCAACTTTAGCTTTTTTTAATGGCTGTTAGTTTTTTAAAATTTATATTAAATATTTTTAATTATCTTAATATCTAATTATCTTAAACATTTTCATTAAAGTTTTTTTCCCTTTATCCCCATACCAATAATGCAGCTAAGTTGTGATTATTTTTCATTTGTGAAACTTATTTATTTGTAAAAAGTAATATACGAGGGTTGCTATTTATATTTCTGGCCTGATAATGAAATAACAAATATGTAGGATTGAAATGGGTTTTATTGTTTTTCAAAATATTCTCCATGATGATCAATACACTTTTGCATGCGTTTGAACCAATTTTCAAAGCACTTTTTCCAGTCCGATTGAGGTAACTCCAAAACATGCGTTTTGAATGCATCAACCGCTTCTTCGGGGGTCGAAAATCGTTGTCCACGTAATTTATTTTTGATGTGTGGGAATAAGAAGAAGTCATTGGGTGCCAAATCAGGGCTGTACGGCGGATGACCCATCAGTTCGATCTTTCGCTCCGTCAGAAATGCCTTTGTTTGAGTCGATGTGTGAGAGCTCGCATTGTCATGATGAAGAATGATTCGCCTGTTCTTCTGCTTTTTTCGAATTTCTCCGATGACTTCTGGCAAACAAATGGTCGTGTACCATTCAGAATTGACCGTCCTGCGTTGCTCTAACGCCACTGTTGCCACATGACCGTTAATGCCGAAGAAACAGGCAATCATTTGTTTCGATGTGCTTCTTCCTCGAACAACTTTTGTTGGTTTTGCCTCGTCTTGGAAGACCCATACAGTTGATTGCTGTTTTGTTTCCGGCTCATATGCATAGATCCATGATTCGTCACCTGTGTAGATGTTATACACAGCCTTTGATGTACCTTGAACGTATTTTTCCAACATTTCCTTGCACCAATCGACACGAGCCTTTTTTTGAGCGTTTGTCAGATTATGCGGGATCCAACGCGAACAAATTTTTTTTACGCTCAAATGTTCATGCAATATTTTATTGATGCTAGTCATACTAATGTCCAAAGACGCCTCTATCTCACGGTATGTCACATGACGATCTTGCTTTATCAGTTCACGCACAGCATCGATCTTTTCTGGCACAACAACGGATTTTGGACGACCTGCACGGGATTCGTCCTGGATCGAACATCGACCACGATTAAATTCGTTATACCAATTTTTTACAGTGCTGTAGGATGGCGCTTTATCGCTGAATAAAGAATTAAGTTCATCGAAGCACTCTTGTCTTGACAATCCACGTCGAAAGTTATGAAAAATAATGGCACGAAAATGTTCACGATTCAATTCCATTTTTTGAAAGAGAAGAACTTTTCAATTTACTGTCAACAACACAAATGAAGCTATAATGGTAAATCGTCTGCTGAATTTATGTTTAAAAATATCAAACTTTCGATTAAAATCGTCTGCGGTCGCCTAGCAACACTTACTGTTGCCAAGGCCAGAAATATAAGTAGCAACCCTCATATATTAATGATTTTTTTTTTAAGAATTAAGTTTGCCATTCTGCCCTTAATTTTGGCTGATCAGTATTTGGCTATTTGGCCAAATCACTATTTGTTACATCCATAACAAATTTCCTTTGTATAAAACAATGCTTACAATTTTCAAAATTTTTTATGGTAATTGTTAATTAACAATTACCCTAAAAAATTTTTGAACTACATTGACATTTCTTTTTGTAAGCATTGTTTAATACCCAGGAAATTCGTTTATTTCCAATCAAATTTTTTAATTCCAATTTTTAATGATGAGTTGAAATTTAAATAAGGATTTGTGTGAATTTGTTTATTAAAATTATTAACTTTTTTTCAATGAATTATATCATTGTCATAGTATTTTATTAAGATCTTTAATTTTTGAAAAAAGAAAAAAAAAAGTAAATTTGAAAAAAGTTTAGAGCAGGATTTCCCAACCTTTTTGCATCTAAGAATAAGATCACACTCTTCAATGCTGGCCAGATAGGCTGGCTAATTGAGGTCAGGGGACCATTGATAATTATTTTTTGATTGTCTGAGTAAAATTTTAGTGATCTGGACCAACAGACCACCCTGCATATATTTAAGTACTCGCAATTAATATATAAATTGGTATGCAATTAGATAAAAAATAAGAAACTTGAAAGGGAAAAAGAATGAGTTAAATGGTTTCTGAGAAATAAGAATTTAAACACATGGCTTTTTTTTTATATCTCTGTAACTATTTATTGTATTATTTAATGGATTATTTATCAAAAAAAGATTTTTTTAGAGGGATAAACAAATTCTGTGCAAACATTTTTGAATTGGATTTCTGAAATAATGATGAAAGATCCAAAAATTGAAATAACATTAAATGGCCAAATTTCTGACCATTCTCTTGACTTAACTATTGAAACCATATTTTCCAGATTGTGGCTACCCCTTATAGTTTGATAGTTGAAAATGACTTGAAAAAAGGTGTGCTTTTTCAGAGAAAGTACATTTTTAGTCTGATTTCAAAACTATAAAAAACAGTTAATAGAATATTTGAGATCAACCTTTTGACTCTTCGTCAAACATTAGAACAAAAGTTATTTAGTTTGATTTTTTTTCCTGCTCAAAATATATCCTTTTAATGTTAATACAAAGCATATTTTTATAAATAAATAAACATTATTTCCAAATCTTCGAGTAACTTTGGCCTAACCCTTAAAAGTAGTTTTTTATTTAAAAGTTTTCCGATTCCTATTGCCTTATTGAAAATTTGCCGAAATTAAAACTACTCAACCGATCTCCCCACACAAAAACATTCTTGCACCTACCAGTGTTCAAGTAGGACAAAAGCATTTTCAAGGAATATAGTTTATATACAGAAAAGGAAGTTGGCAACTATTGAATCAGAATGATCAGAACAGAGAGATCAAAACAGTTTTTTATCCGGACACATTTATTTATGTTAAACTCATTTCCATAATTTTTAAAAAAAAGTTGCTTTGGTCTAATATTGTAATAAGCCACACTTTTTCCAAAAGTGACAATTTTTAGTTTTTCCAATTGGTTCAGTTTCTTCTGTTTTTTTTCCAGTATCCTGGAATAACGTTAGTTTCTTCTGGACAAAATGCTGTTTCTGATTATAATATGCTTGCCATAGACATAAGTGATTCAAAGTTGGTCAAATTATTTGACTGTACTGAGGAATGCAACTTGTGTAGACTTATCAATGTAACTTCAACTAATAATTTTATTTGGTTAATTTAATCATCTTTGAATCACAATAATTTAAATAATATTAAATTTATTTAATTAAAAATGTAATCACTTAATTATTTACTTATTATATTTTTTATAATATTTTTATTTCATACTGTGTTTGTAGATCATGTTGGAGCTCAGATAACAAGTGGTAATCAAGCCCATCAAGCTTCTAATTTAAATAACAATCACCACAACCCCACACCTCCCTCTGAAGATCTTCGTTTTCATGGAAGTGAATTAGTGATGTTGTACGATTATAAAGCCCAGGCACCCGATGATTTAAGTGTAAGAAGAGGAGATTGGGTGTATGCTGATATGAATAACCAAACTGTTGATGGTTGGCTTTGGGCATATGCTCCTAAGACTAGAAAATATGGCTTCATTCCAAAAGCCTATGCCAGACCACCTGCCATGACTTCATTATGATTCTTTTTTTCATCATGAGCTTTTTGCATAACTTGTTGCGTTAACGAAGTGTAAAAAAGTTTCTTTGTGTCTTTGATACAAATAACTTTGGTATTTTTGCCATAATTTATTTTGTTAATTTTTTGTTATCTTTGTACATTTTGTTCTATATATACTTTGTTAGTAAAATTTTGCATGATTAATGCTTCAGTGCCACTTATCATTTTTGTATTTTATCAATCAATTTTTTTCTTAAATTTTCTAAGTCTGATCTACTTAATCTACTATGTTATTTGTTTCTCCGACATTAACTAAAAAGACTTTAATAGTTTTTTTTTTAAAGTTATTTATAAATAAGGGTGCACAACTTTTTTTTTTAGGAAGTGTGCAGAAAAAAATGATTTTTGATAACCAAAATAAATTTGATTTTTGATAACAACCGATAAAAAATTAATTATTTCCTAGTGTAATGAGAATTATATCAATTTGTTTTCAAAATTGAGGGACCAAATATTTATTTGATATTTTGAATAAAATTTTTTTTTGAAGTTTTATATATTTTGTCTTTGGTAAAATTAAATTATAGTAGATTTTCGACTTTCTCTGTGATGAATTTAATTTTCTTGTGACAACAATTTACAAGTTTAATGAATTTTAATTCAATTGATGACAACTTAATTATTTTTTACCGTATCAATTTGTCTCCAAAATGGAAAGACTGAGGAAGTGTGTGACAATTTTGAATTAAGACATTTCTTATTTTATATGTTTTGTTTCCTTTCAGAAAATTTTATTATATCAGACCCTCAACTTTTTTCTGTTTTTTTCTTTTTATTAACTACTTTTATCTAACTTTTACGTAAACCTTGTAGAAATTTTTCACTAAACATGTTTTAAAGAAAACTTTCTTTGAATAGAAATGGCTAAAAGTTTAAATATTTTGACATCTTGAATTAGCTTTTTTAAATTTTGAATTTTATTATTAGTTTTTTTCATAATTTATAAAATTTAGTTTGAAAAAATATTATAAAACATCTGAAGGCAAATAAGTGGTTTTTCCAGTTAATTTTTGGTTATGAGAGAACACACATCGACCATTTAAGGGCTTTAGGTTGTGCACCATTATTTTAGAAGTATATTATCAATTTAAGTTTTAATAATAGTTCATGGCATTTTATGAAAAATGTAATGCTTTGATTTATGTTACTATTTATTTCGATAAACAATTTTGTTGATTAACCATTTAACTGTAGACTTTGGACTTGATGGAATGTGTTTGGTTTACTGCATATAAAACCAGTTTACTCATATTGGAGATACAGAACTTAGTAGGGAAATTTTTGTTAAAATTCATGTATGTAGCAAATCAGTTAAAGGGTTAAGAAACACATTCCTTACTTTTTGGTTTTTCTTGGAAGCCTTTCTGTGATACTATCAAATATTTGTAATGCATCTACTTTATATAGTCTAAATGGTTTATCTTTTATATAAACGTTTCAAAATTTTTAAATTATTTTTTTAAACTTTAGTAATTTTTAACCAAAACCATTGTAGCTTTCACTCTCATTTATGTAACTGTAAATATGTGTGTTTTATGTGTATGATAATTTGTATATTTAAGTATGTGAGGTAGAAAATGGAATGACTGAAACTGTGAACAAATTTATATGAATGTTTGTAAGATCTGATTTTTGAATTTTACTTTTCTCAATATTTTAGCGATATTTTCAATGAGAAATGAAATCTTTTTTTTATTTTTTAATCTTATAATTCAACTTTTTTTTATAGATATCTTAGATTTGTGGTCTCAAATCAAAAGCAGAGAATGATCTAAAGAATTGTGCACATCTCTCACGAGCCTGAGATACTATCTTGTGCTAGTAGATGATAAGCAGTGAAGGTGGTTATAAAATTAAGTGCAGTCGAACCTCATTAAAACAAAAACGTTGAATACAAATACTTGCTTAACATGAATTAATAATTTCAACATCATGTTATCTTAGAAAACAATAATATTTTCATCATTTTATACAAATTTAAAAAATATCTTTTTCTGTTTAAGACAAAGTAAATGTTGCACCTTGACTTAATTCTCCTTACGCTCGAACGGAAAAAGAGTGTTGTTACCAGGAGGGCATGTTACCCATGCTGGTTCAGTATTGTTTACCTTACACTCCACAAGCTTGGCCATCTGAAAGCATTTCTTTCTTTTATGATCATTTCGTTCCAGGTTAGTTTTGATTACCCTTTCTTTCGCTTACATGCCCAGGTCAGTGCTATTTGTGTTGGGTTTGACGGCAATATTCTGAGAATGTATTTAAGCCATGTCTATTTGTGTTTTTTTAACTATTCCTGTTGTGAGTTTACAGTTAAGTTTTTTCATATAATTCAGAGTTGGATATTTTATATAGACAGTTTATTTGTAAGATTTTTCTAAGGCATTTTGTTTGAAAAGTATAAAATTGATTTTCTTGTTGTTTAGTCAATTTCCAAGGGCTGCAGCCATAAAGTAGAACTGCTGTTACATTGAGTTTAAATTTGAAACTTTAGCTTTGTTTAGATGTATTTTATTGAGTATCTTGAATGTGGATTGTGCTTTTTTAATTCTTACAGCGATATTTTTACTTGTCCCTCCTTCAATCGATATGTTGGCATCAAGATTTGTAAAATGTTTTAATTCCTCGATTTCTTTTCCATTCACATTTTTATTGCTGTTTATTTTTATTAATTTAGCCCTGGATTCATTTGTTTGCAATCAAATTCGTTAAGCATTTACCTCTAAATTATTTGTCTTTAATTTCATATTTTTAAAATTTGATACAATAACAAAAATGTTGCTCCAAATGAAAAAAAATTCATCACTGTTCCTGAATTGGACTAGTGAGAATAGTGCATTTGTCCTTGGTATATCAATCTAATTGGTGGCGTCAATTAAAAACGTGACAGGGTGTACCTTTGATGACAAGGTGAGTGATGCAGATCTAGGTGCTGAACCTGAGGAAAGAGAAAAGAATTGCATTCTTTCCCTGCAGATGTAGAAATATTTTAGTGTGCAGCTTCTTTAAACTCTGTTCAGTGCCTTCTATTGAATTGTGCCATTCAGGATGAAAATGCACATTGAACTTTGGATGATTCAGAAAAAGTGGATTCTTTTATAAACAAATATCTCAAACAAAAGTTATAACGATCGATGTATTATTGCATTTTCTCTTTAAAATATTTATTATTTATAAGAATATTTTAGCACATGAAATGTATACATAAATGGATTTTACAGCACATATACAATTATCATGTATGTATCTAGGTGAGTCAGGGCTTGTTAAATGTTAGAAAAATATAATTTTTTATGAAAATATTAACTTAAAAAATAAAGTATTCATCTACAGTTATTTAAATTTTTTGATTTAGATAGTTATATTTTAAGGTCATTAGAAATGCTTTTTCTTACTTTATCTATTTATGTAAATTTCAGTTAACAGAAAATATTCTTGTCACTCTTTGACTTTGGAGGAGGTTCGGCTGTACATGAATAAAAGTTGACATTTGTTGCCGTCGATCAAATTACACCTAGTGTGAAAAATGCAAAAAAGCTTCTATAGTTGCAAATGGGCTGCCAGTTTGAGACCATTGTCTTAGACACAAAGAAAATAGGATAAATTAAAGGATTCTTTTGCTCAAATCAAAGACCCCACATTTGCCTAATTAAAAAGGCAATTTAGTAATTCTTTGTTATTATTATATTAAAAGTTTATCTCTTAAATTGTGTTGTTGAATCTCTTAAATTCTGTTACTCTTCTACAATGCAATAATTACATTTGATGTTCTTCAATAGTATTTATTTTGTTTTATGTTTGTATATATTCAAAGCTTTTATCAAGTTTTTTAAATGTTGGTTTGGGTTCATATTTTTAAGTTTTTAAAGACGTGTTATTTTTTTTTACATTGCGTTTTTTAAATAAGATAAGTCTTGCAAATTTGATTTAATAATTGTAATAGAATAATCTTAATATATTTATTTAAAAGTTTGAACTCTCTCCAATGTGTTTCATTAAATACATGTAAAATTTTAATTTATTGTCAGACGGCCAGTTATGCTATGCTCAAACCTGGATTGAGCTGGTTAACAAAAATATCCAAGAACTCTGTTTTGTATTTACAAAAGTGTTTTTTTGTATATTTAATTGTAACTTTAATAAATGTTAATTTAAGATATTCACCATGGTAATTTAAATTATAATTCGTTAAAAATTGCATAAATATTTCACTTTTAACAAAGTAATTCCAAAATTTTGAGTTAATAGAGAGTAATAGTATAAAAAAAAATTCTTAGTATTAAAATTTGCAAAAATTTTAAACTTGTTATTCATAGAAGTGTTTAGTATGGTTGTTATTGTAACACTAGTGCTATATTAATAGACTATTGGGAAGGACATTGAATTATCTTTAGTTTATTTAAAAATAGAATAAAATATTTCCTAAAGAAAAATCATTAAACTTAATTTATTGACTGTTAAATAAAATTTACTTTTTCTAAAATAGTAAAATTTAAATCCTTAAAAACTTTTTCAAACAATTAAGACCATTTTTAAAATTTTATTATATAATGCTTGAATTTTTGAGAATGAAAACAGTATAAGTTCAAACTGTAGAAGTGGAGCTAGTATTGTTTCCTCTTTTAATAGTAGTTTCATTTATACATCTACTTTTACATATATATAAAAAAAAATCAGTTCTTAACTTATATTTTATTGATTATTGTAAGTATGCGCGTTGCATTTTGTTAAAATGCAATTAATATATTTTTTTTAGTAAATTTGTTTATAATTCAGAAAAGCGAATTTATTAAATTTGCGAATATTTATTTTTAATTGTTACTAATAAGATAAGAGAGATTGTTATCAAGAGTCTTGTATATCAAGAACCAAATATCACATTTTATTTTTCTTGTTCTATTTAAAGGTCTAATGTTAACCTCGTTTTTAAAATGTAATAACCTAAAAATAATAGAAAAAAAGCATTAGGAATTATCTAAATTCATTTGGAATGAATTATTATTAGTCAGTAAAAAGTGCCTTTAACTACCAGACTGTTATTATGAATGAACAGGGGAAAATTTTCACTCTGATTTTTCAATACAAAGCATGGTAAGAAGCATGGTAAGCATTCAGGCAGCATGGTAAGAAAAAAGCAGATTTATTGACCATGCAAATCAGAAGTATAGAGATGAATCAGTTGAGATTCATTCTGAACAATGTTGATAAGTGTATTAAAACTCTATCTTATCTTGATTGCTGTAGAACACTGGAGAAGATGGGCAACTTTTGAATGATCACAGAATTCTTCTAATTCTGGAATTTAACACAATATATTTCTCTGTAATATAATTTTATAATTGTTGCAACAGTTTTTTGTATTTTTGAAATAATTTTTCTGATTGTGCATTGTTATACAACCACATATTATACAGTTAAAATAATTAATCTAAGTAATAATCATTTAAAATATTTGGTGTTAATATAAATAAATTGAAAGAAACTTATATATATTCTTGTTTAAGGAAAAAGTTCCTAATATGGCAAATTTTTATCTCACTATGTTAATGAAATAGCACCAGAATAATATATTCTAAATTTGTTAACTGAATTTACACAAAGATATTTTATATCAGCAATATGACATTAATACTTTATAAAATATTTAATGTGCCAATATAATAATTTGTTGATTTTTTAATAAAATGTGTTCTACTTTTTTTATTTTTGAACTACTTTTCTTATTTTTAATTCAATTGACATTGCCTTATGGTGACAGGACTAAAATAAAGTTGGTTACTGTCAACTGCGGATATTTAGTCATGCAGATATTTAGTCAATTTTAAATTTCTAGTGAAGAATCTGTGTACTCAGTCACAGAGATGGAAATATTTTAAAGGATTGATGGAAGGCTTGTTGAGTCTACATATGGTGTTTAAATATGTTCTATTTTTTTTCCTTTTCAGTAAAAATATCTATTAGGTAAAGTTACCTAGATAACATAATTAACTTTACTAACAGATGTTTTATTTTTTTAAATTGAAAACTGGGTTCAAGTCCCTTCTGAACAATGTTGTTACATTTGCTGGTGGATAAAATGAGCAAAAATAAATTTTGGAATAGTGGAAAAAGTATTTATTATCACTTTTATAAATTATATTTACACTAATTATAAAAAGATATAGAAAAGTTATAATAGTGTTTTCTTTCTTTAACACAGCTCATTTAAAAAAAAAAAAAAGACTTTTTGTAGATCTTTTGAAGTTTAAGCTTTCTATTTAAATGATTGTACACAATGAAGTTTAACAAAAGCAATGCAATCGGGCAAGTTTACTCATTGGCTATGTTTATTTATATCTGCTCTGACCCATAACCATCCTGTTTTCAGGCAGAAGTGAAAATACACTCCGTGCAAGAACAAACATTTTTTTTCAATGGTAATTTTATGCCATTTTAACTTTTTCTATGTTAATATGAAAAATTGGGTCAACATATTTACTGCAGCATATACATCTGAAGTGTACTGCATTTCTTTACACTTTATCAGTAATTATAAAAACTAAGGAAAGTGCACAGTTCTCTAACTAAAATTAATAAACCTTCCTAAATAACATAGTGAATCATTGCACAAAATAAAGCACAAGTCTTCAAAATGGGCACATGAATTGTTTAAATACTTTTCTTTTTACATAAAATCTGAAAAATATTAAAAATCAGGGCTCGAAAAACCGCCCGTCCTCGGCGGTCAAAAATTCCCCGCGGACAACCAATTTCTCGAATCCGATGTCCGTGCGGACGGCCACTTTTCCGTTAATGTTCGGGACACATTTTCAATTTTTGTAATCTGACAAGAGTCTATCGCCTCATTTCTAAAATGACCCTCTAATCTAGAAATACAGCAACATACTGCGTATAGTGGAATTGATGTTTTCTCTATCTGGGAGTACTGCAGCTGTTGAAAGGGACTTTTCAGCAATGAGCTTACAAAAAACACATTATGTACTGGTTTTAAACAAGAAGCGTTAAACGCAATTATGAGCATCTACCTAAATGGAAAGCCCCTTTCAGATTTCTGTGCAGAAACCTCTGTACATCATTGGCTTGATTGTGGAACTGGCGAACGTCATCATATTTGATTCATTTAAAAAACGCAGTATCCTCGGATAACTTGACCTTAATCATTTAAATTATTTCATAAAGGAAATACTATGTTATTATTAGTAACCTAGTATTTCTCTTATTACCGTATAATGTAATCCTAGTATTTGTAATCTAGTAACTACTAATTCATTGTGCAATTTATAGAAATGTTTGTAATAAATAAGAGAAAATTATATTTTCATTTATTTAGAAGCGACGGGTTAGTTTCAAAGGAGGACGGGTGAAATTTCTGAGTTTTTTCGAGCCCTGTTAAAAATACTAGAGTAAATAGACTAATATCATTATCTTTTTGAGAAAATTTATTGTTGAAATTGTGCTTACTTAATTCTTAAAAAAAAAAAAAAATTCAAAATGGTAAATAACATTCATAGCAATAGAATTCAATTTTATTAAGTTTTAAATACAGCTTTAGATAAAAATTTATTGATTTATAAACACACTGATAATTTACAATATGAGAACTCAAATGAGTACAAATTTCAATGTTATGTTTTCTGCATTGGAATAAAGAATTCATTTCTGCACAATGGGCATGTAGAGTTGTAGCTTGTGTCAAACCATTTGTACTAAAAGGAAAAGAAATAGGATATGATACATATATAAAAAGTCAGAATCTTACCTATTTAGATAGGATGAGTATTAAAGGGTAATAACTGGTTTAACACAAAGCATGAAAATGTGCAATGTATATTAACTCTTATAAATTTAATAGGGTATTTTAGAATGTTGTCAAAAAACCAAATATGTTTCATAAAAATATCACCTTTTTTATTTTAATAAAAGTATCATAAAACCATGTTCACAAGTACAACCAGGAGAAGATTTCTTTATCTGTACCTGTGCCAAAATGTTAGCCCCAAGTTTGAGGAGAACCAATTAGTTGTAACACAAGGAACTTCATCATAGGAGGAGACTAACTTAATAAGTATAATTTATTACCTATTAAGTTTGGTTACCACCTTCACATAACCAAATACCACCTCTGTGCAAGATTTCTCTTTTTATACATATTTAAATATATACAAGTAAAAGAACTGGCGAGATGCATATGGGCAATTATAATTTTCATGAACACATATGTACTGAAATGAGAATATTTTCGCATGTATAGCATTACTTTACAAGCAAAGTTAAGGCCCAAAAACCTTTATATGTAACGGACATTTTTCTGTCGTGTACTAATTTACAAAGAGAAACATACTACAAACTGATTTGTGTTATAAGAAAGCAACTAGGAATGATGAGAAATTCCAAGTTAAACATTCTCAGAAATAGTTCAAATCCTTTTCCCCTGGTTTTAAAAATAACTTAAAAACAAATATTTAATCATAACTTACCAAACAAGCAGAATGGAATTTCTTTTTGCAAACACGACATGATAATTTAGGAAGTTTAAGTGTTGAGCTATGTAACACGTAGTAACAAATCATACATTCTTCAACTCCTTCAAATTTCTTATCTAAGTTTCTCTTCCAGATATTAAGACCATCTAGTATAGAACCATTCTAAAATATAACGATTCAGTTTCAGATGAAATAAGCAATAGAGTTGGAAATATATACAGTAACCAAAAACATATATTTAAATACCTGATATCTTAGTACAGTGGTTAATTGCATCAACCAATGCCTCCATTCCAACTGTCCAATCACAATTTTGCCTCTTCTTTCAGCTGAAATAGGTCCTAATGGATAGTTTACAGGAAGTTGGACACTGAGTTCAATAGCACAATCATCTATGGTGTAAGTGGCAATAACTTCTCTAGACCCTGGACGAGCTTGAACCTATTTAAAATAAAACCACACAAATAATTGTTTATTGCTTTAAATATTTATACGTATATATGCAATTAACAGCTTCAGTAACTTAAAACATAAGAGATAATTCTAGCAAATCAACATTTAGTAAAATGTAGATAAATACTAATTTCAATAACTACAACTGTCTTGATTGTATAAGAATTTATAATCTAATTATCTTTTAATTACTCCCAGTGTAAAGGTTATTACTTTAAATTTATAGAATGTTTAATAACATAGGGATAAAAGTGACATCTAACAATATGTGCCTTTAATGTCGCTAAGAATTGTACTAAAGAGATAAAATTATTAGAATAATTATTTCCATAAACAATAACTTCTATATGGCAATAAATCCTTGTAAAACTTGTTTTTAGAAAAATAATACACTTAAATAATAATCAATATTTTTTCCCCTGTAACAAGATTTTGTATAAGAGCAATGCCTAATTTAATTATTTCTCCATATTTACGGATCAGAGATTTACCAACAAGTGATTTTTAAACTCTTGCTCCTTCCTTCAACGAGAATGGTTATTGTATGCCCAGTGCAAAATCTTCTCAGGAATGAATCCAACAGTTTAGTTTACTTGAAGGTAATAGGTATTATACTTGTGTTAGCTTTTATTGTTTACATTATAATAATAAGTCATGTTTATAGCAACTGGCATTAGTAAGTTCATATTTGCNAGTATACGTCCAAATTTAAAATAAAAAAAAAAAAAAAAAAAAAAATTAACTATTATCATAGAGAGGCCAAGCTTATTAGAGCTATGCCTGGCCTCATTGAGCCTGAAAACTTTTAAACTCAGCCTTTCCCCACTATGATTAATATGATATTTAAAAATTTGTTTTAGCCAAAGCTTAATATTTAGTTTATCAAACAAAAGCCTACATTCCCCAAGATATAGCCAAATAAGATTATTTATATCAAATATAGATTATAACTTGTTAGTTTGTATTTAATAATTTTAAATTAAACAAATTTTCGTACATTTATTTAGTTTGTAAGTAGTAATAAAATTTGTGTAAACTTTAGAATATATCTGAGCCTCAAAAGCTCTTTTAGCTAATGAGCCTGTGTTGGGCCCAAACTGACTTTTTTTCATTACCAAATAATATATCTCTTAATAGTAATGTCTTTAATAGTATGTTCATAAAGCGTTGTAAAGAGGTTTTACAGCAATTAATTATAATTTTTTTTTGCATGATTTTACCTTAGAGTAAATCAGTTTTACAATTGAATCACTGTATGCATAGCCTGTTAACTACTTTTCCTGTTAACTACTCTTCAGGCCTGTTAACTACTTTTTGAAAAACTATTTTCTGCTTTTCCAATCAATACGATAAAAGAAAAAGAAAATGTCTGAAAAAATTAGGTCCATGTAGTGCATGGACCAAAAACTTTTTTCCTAATTTTTTTTTTGCACTCATAGGGAAAGCAGAAAATATTCTGTTTAAGTTTTTCTGAAAGTTGTAAACAGGATATAACCTTTTCTGCTAGAAGCGATTTAATTGTGACAAAAACTATTACAATTTGCTTAATAAGTTACTTGAGGTTAAAAAATAGCCATAGGTTTTGAATTAAAAAAAAAGTTCTAAAAAAGAGAAAGTGGATTAATATAGATTTGAAGTATAATGTCTAAATTAAGCAGCTATTAAATTAAGCTAAATAGAAAAAGTACTTACCACCATATTTTCAAAGTTCTTCTCACTCTCATGTACAGCTTGTATTTCTTCAATACAAAGAAGTCCACTAATGTATTTTGTTGTAAATCTAAAGTAGAAAAAATAATAATAGTTGTGAAGAGTTTAGTGACAGAAAAATTTAAGTAACAGTATTTTAAAAAAAATGAGAGGGGCAGATCGCATTTAATTATAAAATATCGATTTATTTTGCAAAATTGTTACATTTCAAACATTTGAATCGATAAAGGTATTAAGTCACAGTCTGATTCCTTTTGGATTGCAAGAAGGTTTTAAGTACATTTTGCAACAAACCTTAATAAGTAACTTAGAAAAAAGAAGAAAAAAATCATCGCTCTTTGGCAGGAAATTAAAATGCCAAGATTGGTAATGCTATGATGCAGACAGATTATACGAATGTAATGTTAGATTTTGCCATTTAACAGCTTGCAAAAATGAAAAAAAAAAAAAAAAAGATTTAAACCATCTTATTGTTATATTTAAACTTAAAATTTACTCAATATTTCACTTCTTTTAGCTCTTTTTATAGTGTTCTTATATAAAGTTCTAACTAAGGGAAATAGTTGTTTAAACTAATGAAAGAAATTTTCAATTGGTTATTACTTATTAACAATGTCAGAAGATTTTCTGTCAAGGTTATTCCACCAAGTTCTAATTGAAGCAGGAACTCTACGTAAAACAGTGGCATAAACATAACTTGCAACCCTCTGTATATCTTCTGAAGATGAGAAGTCTGTAAAATATGCATAAATAGATCAGGAAATTTTGAGATTCAAGATGATTCTAAATGAATGTTATTTGACATACTTTTTGTCTTTAATACACATATCAAAGAAAATTTATAAAACTTTGTGATAAGAGATTCATTGATTTTATAAATGATAAAGTAAGGTCAATTCTTGACACAAAACTGTATGCTGGAAAGTTTTTATGACTATCTTATGAGTTTGAAGGAAATATTAACAAACTCCAAATTTTTTTAAATATTATGATATGCAAATAAATCGTGAGATTAAAATAAAGAACTTGCTATTTTTAAATTTTTTTTTTTATATAATAGATGCAGTTAAAACATAGAGTATCAAGTATACAGAAAAAATTAAATACAGATACTCTTCAAAACATTTTTTCCAATAATAAGTAACTATATAAATAAAACAACTTAAAATTTCTCATAGGGAATGAAAAAGGTTATATTATATTAACAGTTTGAGTAATCTTTAATCACTAAAGAAAAATATTTCACTTTGTTTTATTAACATATGTTTGTTCATAAAATGTTTTTAAAGATAAAAAGCAAACAAATTTAAAAAAAATCCCACATGGTACGAGAAAGATTATATTATACTAATAAATTGAACTATCGTCAATCACTAAATAGAAATATTTCACTTGATTTTTAAAAATCAAAATATCAATTACTCATTATTATTTTATTTTATTTTAAAGATGAGCTTTTTTAAAAGAGAAATTTGTAAAGCTTTAATCAAATACAACATACTTATAAAACAGTTGGGCTTTTTTTCCCCATCTAGAAACTCAGAAATGATATTTATATCATACAAATTATAATTTACATAAATAAATTAATTTATAAATTATTTTTAAATGAATTTATAAAATATTATTTCTGTATAATTAACTACATAATTTTAAAATAAAATATTAAAGGATAAACAAAAATGTCATAGATAATAATAGTGAAAATATGCTGAATTTTGATTACCCAAATTCAACACAGGAGGTTGAGTAAATAACAACTTTAGATCCTCTTTCTTTGGTGTACTGACATTTTGACTTCTTACAATACAAGCAACTGGATTGCTTGGCATAAGGCGGAAAACATTAGAAAACAACTCAGAGAGTAACTTTGATTCCTCAAGGTGAGCAGCATAAATTGATCGAACCTAAAATATATTACCTCTTAACAGAGTTTTTTCAAGCAATGGAAGTAAAGTGATGAATATTAAGTCTATTTACCTGAGAAGGAGAAGATGAAATAAATTCGAGCATTTCAATCCAAGAAAGTAAATAAGCCATGGTATATATATATGAATCAGTTCCTGGTAAAACTGAGCACAAGTCCCCAATTTTAAAATCCAGTAACATACTATCGATGATTTCAGTCAAGAAAACTAGTAGTTTTATTAAAGGTGATGCACTGTAAAAATGCAGAGTTTTATAAAGTTAAGTTATTATTTTTTAAATGGAATTCTGAGGAGATAACTACATAAAAAAATCAAAGGTACAAATAAATTCTCATAAATCAAGAGAACTATATACAATCCAAATTAATAATAATAAAATCAGTAGTCAGTTCAGTGGAAGCAACGATTTCTTCCAATTTTAAAAAGAAACATGTTGCAAGCAGAAATATACTATATTTACCGAATCGTGTAATTAAAGTTTAATATCATTAAGGAATATGAAACATTCTCTAATTACAAAAATTTGAATAGATTTCCAATGAAGCTTTTTTTGCACTAATTAGTTTCTTTAAAATTTAGAGGCATAATTTCAGTATAAATTTTGAAATCATCATTTTGAATTTATGAGTTAAAATCAAAACAATATATTAATTTGGCAGATAACTAAGTATAATAATAATAAAAAAAAAACAATATAATCATCTAAAACTAATAATTAACAATTTGATTACTACCAATTAGGAATTTTTTCTATATCTTCGTCTTTGTCTTCATCACTCAAAAAATTTTCTGAATTGAGCAGCATGTCTGGCAAACTTCGCATAATTCTGTCAGAGAATAGTAAAAAAATAACCATAAAATAATTATAGTTTTATTAAGTTAAGTCTTTAATAAAATTTTAGAACTTACTTCATTAGAAGTGAATGAGAAGTAAACTGGATTTGTCGATTGCTAAAAGTCAATGAGGATATTAGGGACTGTAAAATGGTATTATCTCTAATTCTTGGAATTTCTGTTGATTTATCAATCATTTTCCCAAGAGAATTGGAAGGAAGGAACTTCATAGCTTCAGAAACACTCAGCAGCATGTTACAGCATATACTAGGTAGTGGCTTCATTTCATTAAACATATCTATAAATAGATAATTTATTTAATAGACTTAACAATTTCTTCCCCCAACATAAATTATTTAAAGCATAAGCATGATCCAATATAAAAATATAAACCAAAATAATTTTTTTTAACAAATAAATCCTTTTGGCAACTTTGTAGTTAATATTTTAAATAAAAATGTTCTCAGAAAATTAAAAACTATTTGAATTTCTGTTTGAGAAATAAGAAACAAATACATTGGATCTATGGAAATTATAATCTTACAACAGAATCTCAGTCATTCTAAAATTGGTTTAAGTAAAATGTCCTTCATTTGCTTGCAAACACGCTTTTTTTTGGTATGATTTGCAGCCAGGACATTTTAAATAGTACATACATACTAGACTATTTTTAATAAAGGGAAAACAAACAGCTACAAATATAGTATAATCCACCGCTTAGAAAATTTCATTTTATGGACACGCTTCTCTGAATTTAAAAAAATGAAACATAATTTCAAAACGACTAAGATTTACGGTGTATCAAACTTAATACTATGAAAAGAATTAGTGAATTACCCCAAATATAACTACTAGTTTCTAGATTTAAAATAATAATAATCACTAAAAAGATTCATTATGATCGGAAAATAGAGTGCAAATGAATGCTACCTGGTTTCCAGAAAGCTTAATAGAATCTTGCTTAAACAAAAATATTTTGTGCTAAAGTTTTCAGTAAACCAGAATTCTACAATAATTTTAAATTAAATTTCATAACATACCAGGACTTAGTTTTCATAATGTTGTGAATAAATGAATAATTTCTCTTGGAATTAATCAAATCTGTTTCGCACATTTATTTTTCAAATAATATATTATACACAGTTAAACAACTGAATTTTAATTAAACTTTAGAATTCGTTATTTTTACTTGTAATGAGAAGAAAAGAAAATATAAAATAAAAGAAAAACATACATATTACATGTAAAAGAGTTCAGTTACACTATGTGACACTTACTTGTAACATAAAGATAAAGTGAAACTATATTTGTGAAACACTCATCATCCAGAACTAATTGTTTCTTCACGTCTTCTTTCTTAGATGATTCCTGATCATTGCATATAATAGACATTGTGGAAAAAGCTTCAAAGGTTTGATAAGCTTTCAAAACTGCAGCAGGATTTTCAAATTTCTTCAAAAATTGTTTCTTAAGAAAATAAAAAGAAATTGTTTACTTTTTCAGCAAAATAAATGAACAAGTGAAACAAACAATCAGTATGAAAGAAAACAAAACCATGAAAATACAAATCAAAGGGCAAAATTAAAATACAGTAAAAAGTTGATAGCTTAAAATACCAATGAAAGCAAAAAATACTGAAAATTTGAGTAATGAAAAAAATAAAAAATTTGCATTATATAAAAACAGGTAAAATACAAATAGATATTGCTCTCCTCTTCTTTCTTCCCTCCAAATTGTTGAAACAGTGATTATAGGAATCTTTTCCATTCCTCAGTGTGATTTCATACATTTTTAGATGCTTAGAAGTTTAAGAATGAAAATAAAGCTTTAATGATTGTACAATGTCAAATGTTTCTCATAACAATCTTTAATAAACATCTAGAATTCTGTCTAACATATATAAGTTTTCTTCAACATGGAATGAAACAAAAATTTTCGAAAAAAAAAACCCCCATTTTGACAGTGATTGTTGAAATTGTTTTTTTATTCTAGTTAGATTATTTATGGCCTAAGTCAACGCAACTCTTATTTAAATAAATAAATGATTTAAAAAAAAGAGAAATTTTATAAACTCCCTCAGGACCACGATCACATATATGAGATTGAACAATTCTCCCTTCATAACCCACAGTATCTTATATGAAATGAGCCTTTCTGACTCTAGTGGCTTAAAATCATATGGATATGATCTTAATATGGTATTCCAGGGTTCCCACTCTATGATGAGATTGAAATTCAAGGACTTTCCAGGACTTTTCANTGATCTTAATATTGTATTCTCATATTATATCTAGTAATAAATGATTAAATAAATCTTGCCTAGTAATAAATAATTAACAAATTAATATGCATTCTTAAGTATGCATAAACTTGGATTTTACAAGCGAGGGGAAACAGTCCTTTTACCATTTGCAGATCTTGAGGGGTTAAATAACATTAAATGCAACAGAATAGAACATAAATAAGATTAATGATAGAAAGCGTTATACACCTGAGACAAGGATTTCATAGTTGATCCAAGATAATTCAAAATAGTCTCATTAAAAAAGTTAGCTCCACAATTGACAACAGAAGATAAAACTGCTACTACTTGCAAGTGATAAGAAAACTTCATATTGTCATTAGGGAAATTATACCTAGAAATTGTAATGAATTAGTTAAAAAAAGTAAAATATTATCAAAATAATAAGAGTATGCAATAAGAATTAAGTTTGATGGTACAACTGAGATGAATTCAATATTATGATAAATGTATTAGCAAGATGTTAAAATTTTATCATCAAGAAATATTTTTAATCAACATTAATTATACTTAATATGATATGCAGAAGAGCACTGTTCAATTTTAGGTTTCAAGCACAAGTATTTAATATATGAGAATAATGTCTAAAAATTGCGCCTTGAAATTTCAATGTATAAGTTAAAACATGCATTAAAATTTCGTAAAAATATTAAAAGCATATATGAAATAAGAGTTAAGTTTGATTTTATTACACTGAAAAAAATTCAATATTATGATAAATGACGTTCCTTTTTATACCAGAAAATATAATTTTAAGCAAATATTAATTAGATTTAATAATATACAGTATTACCAAAGAACCCATTAGCCAGGGATGAGATTAGCCAAAAAGTAAAAAAGCTGAATTTCCACGATAGTAAATTTTACGCAATCACAACCCTTTAATAATAAATTCCAGACAGTTTAAGGTAATAAATAATGTGTTGACGTACAATTTTGTACTAATCTATTATTATATAAATGATTACATTGATACTTAACATTTAGTGAAAATAAAAATTACCAATTGAAAAAATAAAGCTGGAAATTATATTTTTCCTCAGCTCACATAAGAGACAATTATTACTTGAAAAACTACCTGGTTTTGCAAATTAAAACTACTGAGAATATACATCAATATTTCATTTCTTTTAATAAATACTGTTTATAGCAAATTGATTTGTGATTTATAGCAAATATATCAGTAATATTACTTTTTAAATTATATAGGAAAAAATAAACTTCAACAATGGACCGAATCATTATGTTCATATTATAGTCTAATCTAACTAGAGCCCTCTGAAACATATCAACAACAGTGAAGTAGAAATATATAGTAACTCCTTAACATACAAGAATTGCTATTTTAGTTTGAAAAATTACATAACAATCAGCAACTGTTTAGATAATTGTTTTTTATTTGATAAGAATTTTGCATTATAGCATAAATAACAGCGATTATAAATAAAATTTTGAAGATGAGTTAATTAACTCTTTTTCCACAAAAAAAAAAAAATCCTTTTTTAAGTGATTGCTGTATCTTTTATGTTTGCTATATTTAGTCGTTAATCCATCTTCAAACATCTTGTGACAAATCCTATTTTTTCTTCTTTGCAAGCACAGAATGTAAGTTTTGAATATATTCCCTTCCAGTTTCTCTGATGTTGTAACACTTACATATACTAATAATCGTCGTTAGAAAAACAGTCACCTTTATAGTAACTAATTTTTAAAAAAAATTTACTTCTTACAAGAATCGCGATAGTTGATCTTAAAATTGCGTGAATATGAATAACAATTATGGATTTTGAAATCACATGAATATGAAACTAGATATACGATTTTGAAAATGAGAAAATACAAACTGGGATATAGAATTTTTAAAACGCGTAAATACAAATCACGATTCATAATTTTTAGATCGCGTAAATACGAATCATGATGCGTAATTTTTAGATTGCATAAATAAGAATTATGATGCATAATTTTTAGAATGCGTGAATGCGAATCCCAATGCCTTATTTTAAAATCACGTATAAATACGAAAATCAATGTTTGATATTATAAACCGCATGAGCAAATCAAGACATTGAATTTTAAACTTGCGTGAATACGAATCGCTACATAGGTTTTTAAAAAGGCGTAAATACGAATCACAATATCGGATTTTTAAATCTCGTAAATAAGAATCGCAACGTACAATATTCAAATCGCGTGAATAAGAATCGCAACACGCAAATATGAAAAGCTATGTTTGATATTAAAATCGTGTGAATAAGAATCGAGATATTAGCAGATTCCAGGCTTGGGACCTCTAAAAGGCTTGTCAGAAGCAGCGTCGTTTGAACTACGAAAATCGGATCTATCTGGAGGGCGGGTAAAAAATTCGGAAAATCTTATCTGCTGCGTGTAAAAGGGGAGAAAATAGCTAAAATAAGTAAAAATGAGAAAGGATTGGTAGCCATGTAGTTTGAATTTTCTGTTTCTCTTTGAAAATCGGTAAATTTTCTGAAAAAGCGGAATACTTATAAAAAAAAGTGAAATTTTTAAAAAATATGAATTTTTGATTAAAAAAAAAAGCTGAAATTCAAGAGATAAAAGCGGAAATCCGCTAAAAAGCGGAAAAATCTCATCCCTGATTAGCAGAATTTAAAGAGTGAAACTGCAGAACTATCTTCATAAAACCAAATTCGTCTGCACATCAACCCAGTCTCACAGAGATTGTTATTGTAAAAATTAAAGATAATTTAATTAAGTGTAAAATTTGAAAACACAAGGTCCTTAAAGTCAAATTATATATAAACAAAAAAAGTTTTTATGCATAAATGCAAAGACTTAACGTTGTTTAAATTTAAGATGAATTTTATACAATGATACTGAAAAAAATGCTAACAGCTAAGCCTATAATCAAGTAATAGGGGAAAAAAAGCAATTTTTTACTTTTTGTTCTTAGCAATGCTCCCTCAATTCAACTTTTTAATTTTTATTCAAAACAAGTTTGGAGTCTCAGCAATATTTCTCCCTTTGGTTGTTTACTTTTTGAAAACAGAAAGAAAACTTTGATGACACATAATTTACAGATGCTGTAATAATCTGCGGTGCCCACATGCTGGAGATGTACGAAAAGTGAAAATAATGATATAAATAAAACACAATAAAAAAGGAATGTACAATAGCTCTATTAAATTATAGGTTCCAATTATGATATTATAACTATTTAAAAACACAATAAATATGGAATGTACAAGAGCTCTATTAAATTTTAGGTTTCAAACACAAGTATTTAAGAAACATTATTATTATTTTTTTTTTCAAATAGAAAGTAAGTTAAACACATACTCGATAACCTTGCATATAGTTTCAGCCAAAAGATTTTGCAAATCTGTACTTAAAGATAAATCCTCATTTTGTAAATAACAGCATATTTCACCCAGTTTTTCAGCAAAATCTAAAGAATCAATGAACAAATTTATTTTTAAAGTATAACTCTGCAAGTAGTCATGATAAAAATAGTTTGGTTATTATTGATAGACCAATAATTTTTTATTAGTTAAAAATATTCAATGAAGCTTTGTTTAGAAGGAATTAATTAGAAAGGGAAAAATAGTTATAAATGAACAATTTATTTCTTTGCAGTAGTAGTTCCAATTTTAATAAATACCAATTACATTGTCCTCTTATAATTTTTACTATTAAAACAAACATTTAATTTTTCAAATTTTGTTTAGAGAAACAAGTTTAGTTTTTATATTGTAAAAAATAAAAAAGAATGCAAGCTCACTTTTATTGGAAATTTCTCTTATTTGAGCTAGTTGATACAATGTCAATTTAAATTGAAGTTGCTGCTTTTCAATAGAGAGATAAGGGATTACTATTTGCTGAAGAACACTTTTATGTAAATTTTCAGACCTAAAAGAGTAAAAAATAGTTATTTTTTAAAATAAAAAAAGGAAAAAAAAATTATACATAAAGGTGATACTTCTACATTTATAGCTAAAAACAAAAGACTTTTTGTAGATTAACCCACTGGCAGTTTAGAAAATGGGCAAAATTTCTCCTCTATACACTATTCCCCTATCTAATAGCATGGAAAAACTAGTTTTGCTATACAGGTAAAAATAAGACTTTTTACATGGAGAAGGTCAGTGGGTTAAACTATAAGTTAGATGTGTCATTTTCCTTTAATTTGAGAATATTTTGAAAATTGGCTCAATGAAATTCGGGATTCGTTTCAAACTGAAAGAAAATGTCATTTAAAATTTCGAAATAAAACATTTAATTTAGATACTAGGTAAATACCAACAAGTACAAAATGCAGGGAAAAAATTGTGTTTTTGTTATTGACATTTAGCTTATTTCTTTCAAACAATATCTGAAGTTAAAAAAAAAAAATTACATATATATTATGAACAGGAAATATATTATAATACTAATGATAAAAATATTAGCTTTTTAACTCACAAATTTTCATCTTTCAGACGTTCTTCTATCATTAAAGGAATATTTTCAGTTTGCAGAAGGTTAAAATGTTTCATAAGAAAGTGTAAAGGAACAGCCCAAAAGCATCCATTGTTGAGAGTCCTGCAATGTATGGAACAAGAATTATTAAACTCCTGTAATTATAAATTTTATAACTACATAAGTTAGGCTACAAATAACAGTACTCACTCAGTTAGAATTTTGTTCATAATGTCGTTGATTCCTTTTGGCAAAAAGGTTAACATTTTGAAACTATCTTCACTAATTTTTAAACTAGAGAGTTCTTCATTTAACTGAAATTTTCAAAAAATTGTGATTAATTATTGTTAAAAGTTGAGTTTCAACAAGTTCAATGATTGAAAAACATAAACATACAAATTTAATTCTAAAACACTCTTCAATAGTGATTAAAAGATTAAAATTAGACTCTGTGACTCATGATGGCTCAGTGGTTAAAGGCACTGACCAGTCATTGTGAAGAACTGGGGTTCAATCTAACATGGCCGCTTGAAGCAAACTCAGATTTAAACCAATGGATACCAGCTTGTCTGGAAAATAGAGACAGCTGATGCACGATGTCAACCACATTCCTAAACTATAGAGCATAAACCAACTCATTGTCTATAGAGAAAATTTCTGTTATGTTAAAAATTCCACTGACTTTATATGTCAATTAGTTTATATATTATTTTGAATACTTTAAGTTCATGAATGAAAATTTTCAATATATTTTGATTTATATTATTTTATAGAAACATAAGCTAGTTTATAGAAGAATCGTGTAAACATATATGAATTTTTTCTTTGTTAGAAAGAAAACAATATAAAAAAAGTTTTAATGCTACACAAACTATAAGTTCTAAAAATATTTTAAAAAAGTTATTGTAGCTTAAAAAAAAAAAAACTAATTTTGGAGGAAATTTTAAATCAAAGAAACTGTAATCTAGAACAATATTACAATTACTCGAAAAATTTTCTGCTCAATGGAGGAATGACAAACATTAGAATTACCCAGGTTTGTAAATTGAAATTAAATTTTTAAAGATGAAGGACTGAACAATAAACTTAAAAGAAAAGCGTGAAATAAAAGAAAAAGTCTTAACTCACCACATCAGCAGCACTAGTTTCTTCATAAAAAGTTGAAAACCACAACGTATGGGGGAAGTGCTTGATAACACAAGATTCTAAAAACTTTTCATCTACAAAACTATCCTCTCTTTGTAGTTCTTTTAGAATAATTTTAGAAACAACATAAACTGATAGCAATCCTTTATGAATGTCTCCAGAAGGAAAAAAGCTTTCTTCCATTAGTAAGGGATAAAATAATTTTTTTTCTAAGAAAAGTGGAACTGTACTCTGCAAAATAGATAAAATAAGTAAGTTTTTAAATAATATTATATTTAAGATAATAGATTTAATATAGTAATTAAATATTATTTATACTAAACATTAACTTCTACTATAATTATAATACTAACTAATTTAAAGTAACTAATTGAAGTACTAGGCTTTGTTGTAAGTGGTATTATAAATAATTTTCATAGGAAAAGTAAGAATTAACAGTAAATTTTTAAAATGCATGTAGCATACTGATCCACCTAGTAAGAAAACCACCTATTTAATCTATATATTTATTTCTCTTGTGTGGTACCAGAAATGTGAGTATTACTCTACCTAAATTAGTAACACTTAAAACATTAAAAAAAAAAAAAAATGCAAGTTTCCAGATGGACAAAACAAAAACGATCACAGTTACAATGAAATATATAAATAAATAATAAATCGAGGTTAAATAAAAGATGTAGATAGGAAAGAATTATATCTTAACAAATTCAACATGTTATACAACGTTGTATTTAATTAACTTAACATTAATTAATATTCAAATTTACAGGAAAAGTGTAAGAATATATTTATGCAGATATAGAATCAAAAATAAAGACATAACATGATAGTAAAATCACATCACTAGTATTACAAAAAAAAATTTTTAAGCTATTTTATGGAAAACTATTCTCAATAATTAACAAATCCAGTTCAATATATTGCACCCCGGCAAAGAAAAGTGTCACAACTAAAATGCAGCATTTGAGAAAAAACAACTTAAAGAATACTATAACTCTTATTCTGAATTAGACACAAAACTGACACAAGTAACCTCAGCTGGATAAATTGCGAGTTAGAGATGTGACATTTTTTGAGCTTAATGGGGCACTTAATACATATTTTTTATAGACATAACCTGAAAATTGCTTTTTTTTTTCACTTGTGTCACTTTTCTTGCTGGGGTGCGATATGTATCTGTGCATGTATAACAATACTATGGAGTGTTGACTAAATTTCCCAACCATAAAAGATTTTGTTAAAACTTCAACAATGACATGAAAGAATCAGCATTAAGTCTTAAATAAAAGATTTACAAAATTATAAAATACAGGTTGATAGGTAAGCACAGTTAGACATTTTTTACATTGACTATCAATAAGGTAATAAAGTTGAAAATTTATAGGGGGAAATTATCTTCTAAAATATATTTTTAACTACATCTCATTATTCTTTATTAAAATATTTTCTACATTTAAATTTTTTGATTTATTTTTCACTAATTATCTTTTAAATTGTTACAATAGAAATAAAAACTTTTTTTTAAAAATTGCTCTTTCATATCAAAATGCTTAAAAAATAATTAATTATGGATAAATATTTCAGCTTAAGTTATTTTAAATAGTAAAAATAAATAAAGGACTTACAAAATTGTGATCTTTTCTTAATAATTGCCATTCTTCTTCTGTTGGTAAAATTGCATCAATAAGTTTAGATAATGCAAAGGAGCCTGAATATTGCAATGTTGATTTTTGACAATTTAAAGAATCTTGCACAGAGGAAAGTAGTAGTAAATAATGATCGAGTACTCGCATAGACCTATGAAAAATGAGTCACTGTAATATTAATCCTGTCATATAGATATACACAGATAAATATACATTTTCTGACACACAATGAGTTTGGATTTTTTGTTGTTGTCGTATGCCTGTTTAGGCAGAGGGGGTGCGATTGTTCCTGTTTTTCAGTGGCACCATCTATGGGCAAGAATTCGACTTCTGCCACACCATTCACACACAAAAAGGAGAAAGGACATAGAACACAGAGAGAGAAAGAAACATTCATGCCTTGCCCGGGATTCGAACCCAGAACCTTTCTGATGCAAGGACAGTTCCCTGCCCCCTACACAGGCCGGTCGGCAATGAGTTTGGATACAGTATATAAATAATATATTGGTAAATAGAATAAAAGAAATTTATAAGGATCTCCTTGTTTTTAGAAAAGAAAAATATTGTCATTTGTTGGGATTCCAATCAGTATTGAAATTTTTCTAGTTTAGGGGAGATATTTTTCTGTGGTAATGAAGATCCTTTTAGTCGAAATATTAAAATGCAAATTGAAATTCAATAAATTATGTTTCCTCCATACAATCAAAACTGCTTCAAAATAATTAATTGTAATATGATTAATAGTGAAAAGAAAAAGAAATGAAAGAAAAACACAGTAGAATTTTAGTACCAAATGAATAATGGATTGTCAATGCAAAAAAACAATTAATTCTTTTTAAAATTGCAAGAATGCTATAAAAAATTAATATAATTGATAAATTGAAAATTTTTTTTTATCAGCAAATAAAGGTTAGGTTAATTATTATTCAGTTCCAGAATAATTCTTTTTTTGCTTATTACAACTTTTTTCTTCATGATTTCAAAGCATTTATTCTTGACTAAAAAAAAACAAAAAAAAACACGATGTTTATAAAACCATCCAAAAGGCGATTCAACTAGCTTAAGGCTGACCAAAGTCCCAATTTCTCTTGCTAATTGACACAGGAGTAGCAGAAATATGGCCTGTATTGGAAAAAGTATCTAATGCCACTTTCACAATGTGCACATTGCCATGATGTGAGCTATTCAGATATTAAGTCAGCAATTATTGATTCACAAAGAATTTTTTGCAAGCAAATGTTCTCAACCTTAATAGTGAGACATTCTGCATTTATTGATCAGTGTTTTTGGAAGTTTTGAATCATAGTGCTGAGATGAGTGTTTAGAAAAGTACCACTGTTTTTAGTATATAGTTGAAATCGTTTTTGCAAGTTATCCTCTTGATTTATCTACTTTTGCATAAGATCTAGCAATTTTAGCTGTCTCACTTCCTAATTCTGTAATTAATGCTTTTGTATATGCTGCCTGTTACCCTGTAATCATACTTAAGTGTGGGGCTAATGAAACAAGAAAAGTTCTTGTTATAATATCATATAGGACTATTAAACTTGCTTCCATTCTCATTTTCTGATTAAGTGCTTGCTGAGGATCTTTCAAAATCAGGGTTTTCTACTTCCATTGTTTCAATCCTTTCACAATCAGTCAAATAGGGAATATCATTTAATATTAGGTTAGAACAAACTTTTTTGAACTTTCTCCCTCTTTCTTCCTTTCAGCCAAACCTATTGTTCTTTTCATTTAAGTTTCCTCAATAATTTTGTCATTTGGTTATTTTATATTGATTGAAGTTAGCTTCTGTTTTACCCTGTTAATAATATGTGCAGATTTTCAAATAAGGGACATAACTCTTAATATAAGAAGTTACCTCTCTACCAAGACTAAAAATATTTGCAGACTATCCAGTTCCGGATCGAAATTGCCTCTCACCAGCTCGTCTTTGGCGACCCAATGTTAAGGGCTGGCAAGTAAATTTTGTCTCATAAAATCTTATGTTTCAAATCAAATTATTATATTTTTTGCATTGAGCAAATATTAAAAATGGAGAGTTGTTTTTAAGAGGGAGATTAATTAAACATGCACAAAGAAGACTGAAATCTATGTAAACAGACTTTAAACTGTTTTCTCAAAATAAAATTTCTTGAATTAGAGATTGAGAACAATAAGTATTTTTAATAGAATTAAACCCAAATTTCCGTTATGAATAAGGGGATATTGCACTGGGAGAATTCAAGTTTATGTTTGCTTCATTAACATCAACTCAGATGTTAGAGAAGTTTAACAGTGATGAGTGTTCTGCGAGTTTCCCAAATTTGCTCAAGATAATAAAATTTTGTGCAGTTATAGCATTTTGTGCAGATAATAACAATTCGGGCTATAGTTTTCTACAGTCTTTTGTGATTGTGACCACTAAAAACTCTGTTAATATTTTAATAAATTGTTTGTCTTTTTTGTGAAAATAGTGGCGGACAAAAATTTTAGTATGACTACTACCTTTAGAGGTGAAATTTCATTTCCTGGTCTAGTTACAATAAGTTGCATAATAACATTTAGTTGTATAATAACATAAGTTGAATAATAACATCTAGTACAATAGCTATATTGTTAAAAAAGCATAAATTAGTCACTGTGTTAAAAAAAAACAGTTTAAATTATCAAAAGTAGAAAATCCGATCAAACCAAAAGTAAGAAATCAGTTTAAACCAATAATAAAAATCAGTTTAAATTGTGTCCATTAGATGAAACAAAGAGGAAATACAGTGCACGATAAACTAAATTAAAAATAGTAATAAGTTTAAAATGAAATTCTTAAGTTAAACAAACTGGTAAACTGTATAATTTGTTGATACTTATACTCAGGAAATATACTAATAGTTATGATTTACTGAAATACATAAGCAACTATGTATAAAAAATACTAAATTTAAAAACTTCTTTAAAGAAAATCTGAAATTTAGATTTCATCGTGGACCCCCACTAAAATTGTTAAACGGAAATATTTAATGCGCTTGATGCAGTCTAACATATGCACTTCAAAATATATAATTTTTGTTTTGAATATGATGACAAAAGGAAACAATTTTTAAATGTATTTCTAAAAGTAATGTAATTAAATTACATTTCAACTGAAGAAAAAACCTTTCAAAGTATATCAAAAATAATATATAAAGTATATAATATATATAATATGAAGTAAATCATACTTATCAAGAGAAGTTAAACACAGAATATTAGAATGCAAATCGGATGCAATTTTCAGTATGAGACTGTTATCATGAACAATTTCTGGTTTAGACTGGATATAGCATTCGACAGCTGTACACCAAAAGTTAGTCAAATTTTCTAATGATTTCTCTGTAAAGTAGAAAAAAAAAGATATGAACAAGAGAGTATATAAAACAAATTATGATAAAAACTAAGGACATTAACACATTTTAAACATAAGCGTTATTGAAATTTCCAGGCCTCATAGTGTGCTAAAGAAAAAATCAAGGCAAAATAAGAAAAGAAAGAAGAATAAAAAGAATATTTTTGGAACAGTAAACATACACCAGATTATTTTTAAAGAGGGCAAAGGATAAATTAAAAAAAATAAATAATATGCTTGAATTAAAAGTTTTTTAATCAGAAAGAGTTACAAGACTAATTCTTTCCATTTAAGATTAATTACGAGATTAGTTCTCTTAATTAATTAATTCTTCCAATTTGAATTTGATTTTAGAATTATATTTAGAATAGAAAGTTTCAACAGTTTCTAATATGACTTTATAAATGGAGTACTGAACAACTCACAATAGTTCGAGATTAATACACACAAAATTTTTCTAAATTGATTAGTATTAATTAGTTAATATTTCTTCATGCCAATATTTTGTTAAAAATTTGTAATCAAAATCATGACATCCTTAATAAAATAATTTTTAAGTAGGACTTCAATAATCTCTAAGCAAAAACATAATGAATTTGCTAATTAGCATTTCTGTACTAAAACTAAATTTAGGGGAAAATTTCCCAATTCATTATTAAAAATTCTATGGTATATTGTTGTACTGTGTACTACTATTGTACTGTATAGTTGATTGGAATTGAACATTTTTCAAAATCAGATAAAAACACAAAATCAATTGTAGTAAAACTACAAAACTCCACACTATCAGATTTGCTGAAAACAATAAATAAAACATGAAAACTTTTATTTGTTGCATTTTTGCCTTATTTAATAACGATTCTCAATTTTCAAATATTGAAATAGTTGAATTGTAGAAGTTTATCTTTCTAATCATCCGCTTTCCTCAAGGAACTTAAAAAATTTAGATAACTATAAATAAAATATCAGCAGAAAAAAAAGAAAATTTCCTAAACTAGGAAAACTTTTATTTGTTTTGCTTTATAACATTCCTCAACTTCTAACTATTGAAATTTTTGGACTGTAGAAGTTAACTTTTTAAATCATCTACTTTCCTCAAGAAACTTTAAAAAATGAGATAGTTATGCATAAGTTAATACTTTCCTTAAAGCATAAGTCATGATTGTCTAACAAATAGAGGAAAACAGCAAAAAAGATCCTTTTGCAAAACAACTAATTTCACCTCCTAGCAGAAATTTTATTGCTTATAGAATACGGTGTTTTTTGAAAGTCAAGCAGTCAATGAAAAATGCAAGGTAATTTTAATAACATCAAATGTGTATTTTTGTTTGTTATTACCCTGATATCGTTTTTGATACAATACACAGATACGAAATACAGGATGAAAATTGAACTAAGATACTGAAAGACTCATACCTCCAGTTCTATAAAAGGGATCAGAATGGATTGGTAAATACACGTTATCTAGAACAGTGTTCCCCAACCTTTTTATCACCGTCGACCTGTCAACGTTTGATAATTTTATCGCGGCCCTCTGGGGGGGGGGAGATGTTGATTGCTTATGTTTTAGATTATTTTGATTTATTAATTTTAATTTAATTGTATTTAAACATGCCTTCAAAATAAAATACAGTTGCGCCAAAAAATAAATATAAAGTGATTTAACATTTTAACTTACTAGAATGTTAAATCAATGAGAACCCTGAGTTTGTTTCCTTGCAATGAGACGGTTCGATCTGGTGGTAATTGGAGACAATAATACATTACAAACAATAAAAAATTTATGTCACTACCTTCGGGGGCCCCCTTTTTAAAATAAATAAAAGTTTAAAGGAAGACAGATATATTTAATTTGGGGTATAAACCTAGGAATTTAAATTTAGTTTTAATGAAATGGGCGGCCCTGTACCATTTGATCCACGGACCGGTAACGGTCCGCGGACCGGGGGTTGGGGAACACTGATATAGAACACCCGGTCAAGGTTTGTGATAGAAAAAAATAGTTTTGAAATTTTCTATTACATGAGTCTGTACTGCTAAAATTATACACATACATAATAACTGATAACAGGGAAGTATGGTTTCAGAATAATGCTCACCAACAAGGTATGCACAAGTTTTGAAATTTTTTTTTTACTTTGTTGCAATGCTGCTACTTGGTAAAATTTTAATCTATTTATTGTACTATATATACAATCTATATATACATTTATTTCTTTCAAAACCATGACAGCATTATCTATACATATACATTTGAAGTTTAATTCTGATCCCTTTAGTATGACTATGGCTAAGAGTCTCTGAGCCCAATCAATTTAATTTTACTAAACCACTGATATATATATTTTTTAAATATTTGAAATGCATACTATTAAAATAGTGCTATTAAATGAGTTATTTCCTACTCACTGTTTGTTAGATTGTGATGAAAAAGTGCAAATATCAATTCTGTTATATCTCTGAAATCCCAGCAAATCTGTAACAGATAAAACATAATGTATTTGAAATATAGTAATCTAAATTAGAACATTTATAATTAGTAATATTTATGATTGAAATTAGTTTGAGTAACTAAAATTCTATCTTAAAATCTGAAATTATAAACAAAGAAAACATATACACATCAATATATGTAGTGATTAAAAGCAGTAACAAATACTTGTAAAAATTTAGAATGAATAAGAAATCAATAAAAATATGCACCATAGAATAATTAAAAAAAAAAAAAACATTGTATTAACCAAAAATTTTATAAAGGGATGAGTTTAAAAATATAATACTTAAAAACACTTAAGGCAGGGTTGGGTTTTTGATGTCAAAAAGTAGTTTTTGACATGACAAGGGTATAATACTGGTTTAAACCGTCAAAAATGTCAAAAACTGAAGTTTGCCAAGAAAATATATAAACTTCAAAACTACCAACAGTTGCCATGCATTATATTGAAATTTAATTATACTATAGGTAATCAGCAGGTTTTAAAATATTTTTTAATTAAAATTAAGGTAAAATAACAGATTTAAAATCTCAGAAATTTATATTCAAATGCATGTGCAGAAAAATTTTGCACAAAAATTGTTTAAATATTTATATTTAAAAAAAAAATTTTTTTTTTTTGATACTTAAGAAAATTAAAAGTTTATTACTATGCATTTTTGACATATAAGGAACATATAACTAATATTTATAAGGAACTTACAAGTTATGTTGTATAAATACAAACTTGATACAAGTGTATGAAAAAAAATTTTAATGTTATACCGAATATCTTTATTATCCAGTATGTTAATTTGAATTTAAAAGTAGTTATATTTGTGAATAATGATAAATATAATTCATATTGTTTATTATATTTATTTATAATTATTACACTTATCATTTTAAAACAATTTTTACCTCTTAATTTTTTTCCCCCACTTGTATTAAGAATACAAATAATGCATATCTTGAAAGCAAGAAGTAATTATTCAACAGCTGAATATTTAGATATTCAACAAAACTATGTATATAGTATTCAGCAAAATGAAATTCACAAGTATTTGGATAAACTAAATTTTCAGCATAGTAAATGAATAGGCTGAATATACTGTAAATCGACACTAACTACTCTGTGTATTTAACAGAAAGCACTTAAATTTGTATTGTCTTATGTTAAAAAGATTATTAAGAAGATTTAAAAGAATATTAAAAAGATTTTTCTTTAAAAGATGTCTAATGTACAAAACTGCTAATGTTTATCTTTAAAAATGTCTAATTTTTAGTATAATCTATACTATACACTAAATTTGGTTATAAATAAATTTCTTAATAATATCACTGCAGATTTTCAATAACACATGAAAATGAATACATAATATTACAAAAGATGTGAGCTTTCAAAAGTACAAGATTTTGGTTACTATTCAAAATATAAGTGTTTCTTCAAAATTTTAAATTTATTTTTTCTAGAACATATTTAGAAACACTATCCTTTATAAAAAATATATAAATTTTATGTATTAATTAAATTTCACATATGAATATAGGTTTTTGACATTTTCGACATTTTTGACAGTGAGGTTTTTGACGTGACGGTTTAAACCATGGTTTAAACTGTCAAAAACTGTCACATGTCAAAAACCTGCCAACCCTGACTTAAGGGTTAATAGAACTTTATATGCTACTTTAAATTTCTAAAAAAAAAATTCTATATTTGATAGTTCTGTAAGTTGTCAATAACCAATAATTCAGATCAAATGTTTGAAACAAAAAATATGAATTAATATATTTGGTGTTTTTTCACTAATTAAACTTTCCAACTTTTTTGTATGTTGTTTTCTACATTATACACCATGTGAATTTTATAGCTTGTGAGTTTTCTATGAATGATTATGATGCCTTAAAGATTTTATACACATACCAGTAAATATTTCTTCCTTTTTTATGTGCTATTTATTAAAGCTTTTTACACATAGTAAAGATTATTTTTATTTTTAATTACTTTTTAATATGGTTCTCTAATAAAAATTAAGTCATATTTCCAGCTGCTTTGGCACTAAACTTTAATTGGCAATCTGGGATAAAAAAAGATTAATATGACTTTTTATTCATAAGCAAATGAAAACAATTTGCCTTACCCTTTATGCTCATTAAAAAGAATATATATATTTGTTTACCTTAAAAATATGAAACAATATGCAGGAAACATGTAAAAAAAGGTTTAGGGTGATCTTACCATAGAATTCTTTACAATAGAAGTTCCAACATCACAGAGGAAATTTAAGCCTATTTTAAAGTTAGGGCTTTCTGTTGATACAGCAAGAATTTTGTCAGCAAACTCTTTCAATGATTGTATGACATGCTTCAAATGTGTATTATGTAAAAGGTTATTACCTAATTAAAATATATTGTTAGAATTAATGAAGAAATTAGATTTCAAAACATAATAGTTTATAATACACAAGATTCTGTATGAAGTTAAAAACTAGTTGCAATCACTAAAAGTTTCTTTTTTTTGTTAAAAAAAACTTAAGCACTTGATGGCTCAACAGCATAAAAAATTTCATTCACACAAATTCATTAAAGTTATTAGTCAAATCATACTTTGTTTACACCGCTGATTATTTCTGTTCACCTTTAGTGGTAACTCTGTGAATGTCTCGTAAGATTGCAAAATAATCTATTACAATGCCTGATCTCACTCATTTACAATTATTTTATTGGCAAATAATCTGCAGTTCTTTTTTCCACTAAAGTTAAGCGCATGGACATAGCTTGATAAAACAGAATACAACAAGGGTAAAAAAAAAAACTATTTTAAACCTGTCTCAAAAAGGCAGGTTTCTCTCTTGGTTTAAATCATTTTTTTTTATCTATATAAAACAAAATGAAAAATAATACTTTATGCTACGATTAAAATCATCATTAAAACTTGGACTATTAATTAATATTTTTCATCATCATAGTAGGCCAGACAGCCTAATGCCTTCCCCTGAAGAATTTTCCATAACGACTTCCGATTTATCTTTGGATAAATATTTTTAGCAAATAATTAAAAAATATTCACTCTCCCTTAATAAATATTCTAATATGTTAAAAAAGAATAATTGAAGATTTTGATTAAGTTTATACATTATATTACAATTCAACTAAATATGTAAATAAAAAGATATAATGTCTAATTGTTATATTAGTAACTTTATTAAACGGCAAAGGATAAAATGGTCAGGCCACATTATCAGAATGGACGAAGACCGTACCACAAAAAGAGTTTTCAATGCCAGACCAGTTGGCACACGAAAAAGAGGCAGGCTGAATTTGAGATGGATAGATGGCCTAGAGAAAGACCTTTTGGTCTTAAAAACTAAAAATTGGAAAACACTAGCAAAATTTTTTTATCCTGGATAAAACTTCTTGAGAAGGAAAAGGCCACAGTGGGCTATTGAGCCATTGATGATGATGTTAGATTAGTAATGCATGTAAGAGAGTATAAGTTTCTTTTTGCTTCCTATTACAGCTTAGCAGTATGCAATGTATAACATTAGTATCAATCTACTTTTTAAAATGAAATTTTTGTTAAAATTAAATCAATACAACTTTTAAAGAGAATTTTAAGTTGACATATTTTTGTGCTTAAATATTTGAAAATAATGAAGAATGAAAAGGATTAAAAAAAGTAAAATTGGCTGCATAAACATAAATACAAGTTACATAAAATAGTAAGGGTATGCTTTAATATTAATGATTAAATGATATATAAAAAATTAAATATTTTTAACATTTTCTTGAATGCTCTAAAGCAGGATAACAATATGTTTATCATGCAGCATTAAATAAAATAATAAACAGTGACATTAAAAGATATTTTTGAAAAATTATTCCAACAACTACAAGCTAATCTCGTACGAGCATAATTTAGCTTAAGTGCGGGAATTATATGCTCTGATGGTTAACCCCTTAACATAACAATTATTTTTTAAAATATTGAGAAATCCTAAGTTATCTCATGCTCTTAAGTGATAATTAGTGATTAATTAGCTCTTAAGTGATAGTAAGGTAATTAATATATTTTACACATGCATGGTAATAATTTTTTTTCCACAAGAAGCAAAACTCTTGAATATTATTAGAGTAATTGAATTAAATATTGATTACAGCATCAACTAAATTTGTAGTCCAACTGTATAGGAATTATATGATGCTGTCAACTAATTTTCTGAGTAGATGTTTTTTTTTTTTTTTTTTTTTTTTTTTTTTTTTTTTATCTTAAAACATTACCACAAATTAGTCAATTTCTAAAAAAAACTTCAATGGTAAAAGTTACAGATTTGTTGCTAAAGAATAAAATAGGAACTTAAAATGATAAGAGTAGAAAAATATAGTTACTTTCAAATAGATTTGCTTTCATACATATTTTAAATACATTTAGAACTGGATTCAGATCATTCTCAGAGATAGAATCTTTGTTAAGAATATCTTCTAGACACTGAATCAATAGATATTCCACATTTGTAATGAAGACTGTGCCCTGTATCCATTGATGGAAAAGAGGATAATCAACATATTTGGAAAGACCTTTAGAGAGTAGACATTGTAGAAGAGCAGCATTTTGTACCTAGGTGTTAATGTGAAAATCAAATTGAAAGTTCCAAATTTTTGAACAGCTATTATAATATACAATTTATAAAGACACTGAAAAATAGATTTTGATTTTGAAACAATGTTCATTTCAATTTTATAACCCTAGGATCAGAACTATAGTCACACGAGACTTAACAATTACAAATGTGTTGTGAGTATTGGTTAAAAATCGACAAACACTTACTGGTTAAATTATTACTATTTTTTTTAAAATTATAATTTTAATCTTCAAAAGAAAGAAAAAGAACCTTAATTGGTAAAATTTCAAATTATACATAAATGCTTACATGAACAAGTAAAAATTATTACCAGCATAGGAAAATTTCATCACATGGTGGAGGTATATTTATTATAATAGAATTTGTGATATGTATTTTGCGAATCTAGATGATATGAATCAAAATGCTTTGAAAAAAATATAATGATTTATTTTATTCAAATAAATTTATTTTAGGAAATTCTTGATGTACTGTTGTCGCGATCACTTATATTGATTATTTTGTCGCGATCACTTATATCAAAAATGACACTTTATTTAAAAAATATAAAAATAAGTAAGAATTAAAACAACATAATGGCGTTTTTTGAAGCTCCTTAGCAGAGTCACAGTTCAAGGTCTTTAAACTCAAAGCACAGCTTTCTTCCAAATTATATTCACTATAGCAGTTATATAATTTGTACTAAATGCTTAAAAGTTTATCATTTACAAGACAAGAAGGAAATATAGCCAAGAAAAAAATAAAACAAAATTCCTACCTGGCAAACTGAATTCCAAACTTTTGTAGCTTCTTCCTCAGATGAATTTGCACATAAAATAAAAATAAGTTCAGCAATGCAATTAAGTTTTTGCAAATTATTATCAGTTTTTTCCAACCATCTTGCAATCGTATCCTGATAGAAAACATCTTTCTGTTTCTGTGCAGTTGTTTGCATTATAAGCTCAAACAAAAGCTCGCCATTTGCAACTGATGCCAAAACTTCTATTAAAAGATTAAGATAACAGATGTCACATTTCTCCCCAATTTGGTCACACAAATATTTGCTAAGCTTAAGAATATGAGCAAAAGATTGAGATTTTTTATTTGACAGAATAACACTGTTTGGGTCCATAGTTCTAATGATGGAACTGTTATTAGAAGATTCAGGTTCTGAAACTTCATCTTCAAATCGAACTTTAGGTTTCTCTGCTTTTACCAGGGCTTCTGTAGGAACTAATATACTATTAAAAAAATAGGACAAATACATAGCATGCACACTCTTAGAACTTTCTAATGGTGAATCAAGGACTTCATAAAATATTGGTAGCAAATATTCCCAAAACTCTTCAATGGCCTTTGAAAAACATTCAGAAACTTCTTTTGTAGTAAAACACTTACATTCCACTTTGCATATTAATGAGCCAACTAATGGATACAATTTAGAAGTTGCAAGATGTGCATCTTTAGTACTCAGAGACTTGTGTATTAAATCAGCAACCTACAATAAAGTATTGAAAAAATTAGATTGTACTAAGTTTATTATCTATTGAAAACAAAATAACAAAAATGACTTTTAATGAAAAATGATACAAGTCAATGGAATCGGTGATAACCGAAAAAAAATGTATTGATGAGGTTGAAACAGACCTTAAAAATAAAAAAAATATCAAAGCAAAAACCCTAAGGCTTTGGAGAAAAATTGTGAAGGAGGTCATGGTTCCAACACAAGACTCAGAGCTAAGGAATAAGTAAGTTACATAGCCATAATCAACTTGCTGTTTTTTCCCCCTTTCCTTTTATAATTCCTTTTCTACAATAAAGCTTGACAAATAGTTATGTAACCTTCACTTGATACCATTCTTGCTATAGCTAACTTTGGGTAGAGCTTTATACTCAAAATCATTAAGTTATTTTGAATAATTCAAATATAAAATGAAGTGAAATTTTTGTTAACATCCAGTTTGACAAAAGAAAGAAAATCTATACATTTCATAAATAATCCCTAAAATAAAATTAAAAAAATCCCTAAGATATAAACAAAATAAAAAGAAATTATGTTTATCATATACCTAAATTTAATAAAGTTTAGTTTTATTAACTTTTTCATCAGTAATACAAAATTATAAATACTTGTGAGGTCATGTCCATTGTGTTAAATTAGAGTACACGTGAATATTAAAAAAAAAGAAAGGATTATACATGTATGTATGTATAATCCTATATATATATATAAAACAAACACTCACTCATCAGTAACTCTTAATTCTGCCTATTGTGTACCATTCCATTTAGTTAGAATACTAAAATTCGGAACACTTTTTTTTAAATAAATAAAAAACTAAAAATTGGTTTGATGTTCAATTATCTGGGTAATTAGCCTAATTCGAAGTAACACTAAATAACAGATTTTCACCTAGATAGTCGCAAATTTGGATTATGCATTCCTTATCAGATATAAGGAAAATCTAAAAAAGTTTCCTTTTGATATTTTGTATCTTTAAACAGGAGGTAAGAAAATCAGATCCCCAATGCTTAAGGGTAAACTTGCCAGTTGGTAAACACAGCTTATATATAGGATCATATTAAGCGTGTATATAGGATCATATTAAGCAATATCATCCTTCTCCTAACTACTGATTTAAATGGTCACAAAAATCAGAATTTTCCTTTTTTTTTTTAAATTTTAATTTTTCACTTTTTTATTTAAAACAAAATTTTTACACAACAAAATTAAAAAATATATATACCACAATATCATTGTCAGGGAAAATTATTTCAAAATTTGAAAAGAACCATTGAAAAATGGAAGCAAGCAATGAAAGTAATTTTGATCAGTAGTATACCAATATAAAACATGGGAGAATAAAGACTGAAATCAATCAACCATTGGAGAAAAAAAAAATAGGATTGATAAATGAAATTTTTCAGCAGCAAAATATGATGTCTTAGCAATCAAACTTAATCTGAATCTTAAGCAAAGTCAAAAATCTCATATCTCAATTATTTACGTTTGATTTTAATAATATTTAAGAAAATTTTGTGCTCTTAAGCAACAATGATATAATGAATTTTATGGGATTTATTCTAATATTGAATTTTTAAACTCACTTATTTTCGAATAATAAAGTATTCTGAAAGAAGAAATTAGACTTTACACATAAAATTACAATGATACAATAAAAAACACAATATCTTACATGAAATCGAAGAACTTTTTTCAATATGGATGAGCTAAGCTCCAAATTTTCTATACGGACACAGCAAATATACTGTAGACATTCTGTTAAAGCAGTTAAAATTGCATCACATTCTATATGAGACTTCTTCACATTGTCCAGAAAAAGGCTATAATAATAAATGGAAAAATGCATTCGAAAGCCCTGGTACACAGTTTGTAACTTTATAAGTTTTAAGAAAAGAAAATAATTTACATTTGATTTTGTGATTTTTCAAAAAAATTAAATAGGCTACTTAAGAAACATAAAATTAAAATTTTTAAATAGTTTTTACTTTAATAAATGAACATATCGGTCAGCAGACACCTGCAATCAATGTAGAATTGCAGATCTACAGAGAAAACCTGCATGTAGATTTATACAGACAGATAAACAGTTTTTGACTGAAAAAATAAATCGCGATTGAAAAATATCTATTAGATAAGTTTGGCATGAATTAAATATTAGAATGAAAAAAACTTGTTTCTTATCACATTTATTAATAGAGCAAGTTAAAAATTTTATTAGCTAAATAGAAACCATCTTTTATTTTTTACATTTTTCAGAGTAAATAGTTTAAAATAAAAAGTCATGTTAATATTTTTCTCACCTTTCTTTGAGAGAATCAAAAAACTTTAAAATAATATTTTCATTTCCTATAATTTCTGAAGGAAGTTTGCTTAGGAAAGGTAGAAGACAGGGATAAAGAACCTGAGCATTTCCTTTGCCACCATTTTCCAGTAGGGACCACAGTTGTGGAAGCACAACTTTGTTTATATTAATTTCTTGCCAACAGTTCTATAATCAAAAAGGTCAGAAATGTTTAAATAAATCGTAAAAATAATGATAAAAAATCTAGCATTTTCTATAATAAGAATACAATTTATAGCTATAAAATGGATGAATGTATCAGTTTATGAATGTTTAAATTTAGCATTTATTGCACTACAGGACAGAGTAGGAGCAGTAAAGGTGTAAAAGTGCACATATAATAAAGATTAAACTTATTATTTTTCATCTATTTTCTAGTAACAAGCTTATTGTTTTAAGCTATAGTATTCTATAGCTTAAAACAATAAGCTTGTTACTAGAAAATAGATGAAAAATAATAAGTTTAATATACAAATCTCTGACTACACAGCAATTACATGATTTGAGCTTTCATACACTAACTATCAAGCTAAAACTTAGAGTAGGTAAATAAATTTTATAAAATAACTAATACTACATAAAAGACTAGGAGCTTCCATAAGACTAATGATTTTATCAATCTGTAAAAATTACCATATTATTAAAGGAAAAGTATAATTATTAATATTTTTTTTACTTATCAGATACTTTGTGTGACACCATATGACAAACCTTTTTTAATACTTTTCTATGAACTTATGGGTTGTATTTAAAATACACTAAAAACAATTAATTTGATTGCTATTTTTTAAATATTCATAAAATATTTGTAAATGATGGTAAATACACTTTATTAAATAACTAATACTACATAAAATCGAGAAGTCTCTAAAAGATCAATAATTTATCAATCTGTCCAAAAAACTATAATACATATATATATATATATATATATATATCTTTTTTACACTAAATATTTTGTTCTATTGGACTTGTTAATGAACTATTCTAACTGGTTCTTCATCATCAAGTAGTAATTAAAACCCTTTGAAATACATGGTGATTTTTAAAAAAGTATATAGTATATGTTGTTATATTTATTATTATGTTCTCATTACATATTGGTGTGTTACAGTGCTACCTTACTTACAGTGAATCTTACCTAAAGTGATTTCTTTAGTTTAATAAAATGTATAATAATATTTTAACTAACGTTTTATCATCTATAAATTTATATTAATTTAAAAAACTCATTTGGATTACTTTTGTATTATGAGTTTAAGTTCTAAAATATTTTTTGTTTGTAAGGGTGTATAATAACTTTTGCACAATTTGCTTTAAAATATATGCATTTCTTGATTTAGATGTATATATTTATTAAATTTCACTGTTATGGTGGAATAAAGTGTCCATTTTTTTCTTTCTCATTCAAAATTTTTAGAAATATTTTAGGGAATTAAAATTATCGATTTAAATTTTTATATATTCTAGTGTTATTTTTTATTGGTTTATGTATGTAAATAATTTTAAATGACTTTTGTTTTATGTTATCTGACTGGGTTTTACTTCATTTCTTTCTTGTTGCATTTAGCAATATAGTAAGAAAAAAGTCTATTAATTAATAATTGCTGCCAAAATCTACTGTTTTTTTTTTTTTTTCTGCTTAGTGTGCTTCTAGTCTTTTTATAATTGTGTATATTGGTGAATTGATTCTGTATATTGGTTAAACTACCATTGGTTTTTTCCTTTGTAAATATTATTGGATGT
>NC_092204.1:35015796-35087849 GCF_043381705.1 Parasteatoda tepidariorum
TATTAATTACTTTCTACAGCTATGCAAGTCTATATTAAGACAGCATTAAATGTTTACTTTAATCTGTACTTTCAATCTCAAGAATCAAAAGATTTTTAAAAATGTAATTTCAAATGTGAAAATGTAATTTCACATGTAATTTCAATATTCAATTTAACACACACCAAGAAAGTGATTTCGTTAACTAAAATTAATTAATGCAGCAATTTATTTAAATTAAATTTTAATACTAAGAAAAGAAAACAATAAAAGTATCAAAAATTTAAAACAGTGTTTTTTAACTTTTAAAATCAATATATATAGATAAAAAAAATTAGTTGATTTAAATCAATGATTTTTTTAAAAAAATCATTTGATTTAAATCATGATTTAAATCGTGATTTAAATCAAGCTGATTTAAATCAACGAACTCTGATTGTAGTTAGTGCATGTTCATTAGGCAAAAAATCATTTGGTACAAAACATTCTCCCTTGAAGATATTGGTTTTGTTCGTTAAAGGAATTACCCATAATATTTATTTATTACCTTTTCTTGGTACTTTCTAACTATCATTATGCTTTTGATCCATTATTCTAAATGATATTATGATTCATAAGATTAACATATTTAATTTACTAAACTTATTTAAACTGTTTTACAATTGTTAAACAGTAAATAAGTTAAATAAAAATTTTGGGATCTTTCAGTTGCATATTTTTAAATTTAACTGGATCAATTTTATAATAAAAAAAAAAAAATGTAATTGTGATAACAATGATTGCAGCAATTGTTGGGATTGGTGAACATAGGGAGAGAGGGACAGAGCTCCTGGTAAAACATAATAGTTCAACTTACTTTGGTTCGCTTAACGTCTTTGCTGTTTGTTCAAATAAATTATCCTTAAAATACTGAAAGAGAGGATAATAACATACTGTAAAATATATGAATAAAACTGCACACATAAATTTTTACAATTACAATGTAACTAAATTAAGAAATAATTGAATTGCAAAATTGATAAAAATCAGTCATTTCATTTGTAAATATAATCTTGTCATTGAATGAAAGAACAACTAATATCAATATGTTAGAGGTTAAATTTTAAAATTTCAAGAAAATTAATTTTTCTTTATAAAATGTTGCTGATAGGAAGAAAAATACTGATTTTTTATTTTTATTTTTAATAGTAAAAGTTATCTTTTCAACTATGACATAACCATTTGCTAGACAATATTCTTACATTAATTGATGCAATTATTAAAATCAAAACTCTTAGTCTCTCACCACAGGGGTGGTTGTGAGCCCAAGTCAAAATTCCAGAAATTTCTTAAGTTAAAAAAAAAAAAAAAACAGTTTAAATTGAAAAAATTTAAACAAGTTTTTTTTTCCTTTTTCTCAATATTTCTTACCTTACTTAAAATATATTTAAAATTTTACATACACTTATACCATTTACACATACCTATGATGACCTGGAGAAGTAATTAAAATTTACAAATATGTCTTTCTTTCTTGAGTTTATGATTATAACAACTATTTACTGATAAAAAATGAATATTAATCATGAATATAAGCTTATAAAGTATCTCTCTGGCTCTCCCTTACAAGCAAATAAAATAAACTGTGTTTTTAAGTTCCACCTTTGAAAATTTGATTTCCGGAAACTTCTGTGATAAATTATTTTTTTAAACGTCTGGAGCTTCGATCTCCGGAAACTTCCAGATCACTGTAAGCGAAAATTTCGGTAATCCGGATTTTTTCCAGAGCACAATCAGCCCTGATCATATTCCTGAGTAATGTTTCTCAATTACGGTTAAAAATAAAATTCAATATAAAAAAAAAAAAAGCAACTTAGATTCAGCTTGACTGTATGAATATATTCGGCACAGCCGATAAATAATGAGATAGAGGTTATTAAGCTAAAAATTTATTTAAAAAATGGAGATAGGGTTGAAAACAAGTTCTGAAAGTAAGAAAAAAGATTTACCCACTTTTCCCTCACTAGTTTTTTTTTTTCCATACCACACTTTTACAGAAACTAAATTGTAAAGTCTTGAGCGCCCACATAATCCCTATTCCTTTATGACTTTCACATAACTGCACTTCAAGGACCACAATTTCAAACAGATGAAATGAAGAAGTGTCTCTTTAACTGGTTTTAACAGCAACGAAGTGTTTTAGCAAGACATATTGCATATAATGTCATGATAGCTTAGATACCTAAACTATGGACAATTTTTTGAGTTTTATTAAAAAAACTGTATGAAATTGTAGTTATTTACTGACTGTACCTAGTAATATGAAATTTATGTAAAAGGAAAATTAAAAAAAACAAAAAAAAAAACAACAACTCACAAAAAATATTTCTGCTTTACAATGGAGTAAAGCATCAGACTGCTTTGCAGTAGGAAATGTGGCAGCAAACGTGGCTTGGGCAGCACTAGCCGCAGGTGCATATAAATCACACTGGCTCAGGAGCCAAACTCCCATTATGCTTTTGAGATATGGAGCAATTTCTCGTTTAATTTTAGAAATAAGTTCCCCATTTGCTAGATGAGTTGCTTCTCTTATTCGTCGATCTGTGTCCTATAAAAAGAGAAATGGTATTACATAACAACTTTCAATTTCATTAGTTCAAAAATAGTGAATAAAACACAAATAAACAAAAGCAATCCTAGAAGAGATATTCTTACCAAAGCTAATCTGTTGAACAATCGTGGCCAAAAAGGCATAACATTTTTTACAACTTCAAAGTCTTTCTCAGAACAGAAGTCTTTAAATTCTTGCAATGCCTAAAAAATAAAATGCATAACCTTATCAAATTTAGATTCAAGGTAAAATTGGTATTTGACTTAATATCATCTTTAGTTTAACAACATCATTTAAAAATAGAAATTTTTTATATTTCATTATTGATTCAGTATTTTATTAGCACATTTCCTTTCCATTTTAGTTTTTATTGATATAAAATTAACTTTTTGAAAAACATAACTAATTTCAGCAATTTGGTTCTTATCTTCTCATAAACTCTACAACAGAAGTTACAAAAATATACTTTTAATCCTGTTAGAGAAATTGAATACTGTACAGGGGTACATAAATTTGGAACAGAAGCCAAATTATATACAACTTTTAAGATGAAACTACTCATAATTTTGTCTTAGTATATTAGCATGGATCAATTGGATTGAAGTTAGATAAAGGTAAGTATTTATTAAAATTTATACAAACATAAGAATTTTTTTTCTTTTTGAACTCACTGAAACAATTGAGTCACATAAAAAAGCAAAGAGGAATTGTGTAACTTTGAAAGGTAACTGTAAACAAACCTTCAATCTTGTTACTGCATCCCTTTTAAGCATTTTTCTCATAACCATACGGAAGTCAGAATCAACACAACTTTCACATGCATCTGATATCTGCTGTCCTGTGGCTGGTACATAACTTGCCTTATCTTTTTCTAAACTACTAAAACCTATGAACCCATTAATTGTTCTTCCGCTTAAAGAGAGAAGTTGAGCACTGTGACTGCTACTAGAAGGCTAGAAATAGAAGAAATAATCCAAAACATCACATAATATAATACAAATTATTTAATACAAGATGCATAATTCTGTAAACTGAAATTAAAGACGATTTAAATGTAACTTGACTATTTTTGCCAATCATGATTTTGGCACAGCAGATCAAGGTATGAAAATATCCCTGTGTATTAAATATGAAGAAACAGCTGATAACCATTACCTTTTTTTATAAATAATAACTGATATGGTTTTTCGTAGACAAATTTGTTTTGGCATTTAAAATTATTTTTATGCCAAAATTAGGACAATTAAATTTAGGAACTAAATCACCATGTGTGGAACATGGATATCTATCAATATAAAATGTGATACCTGAATTCAATATTCCTGATAAATGACATTCATTAATTGACACATAATTATTTATAAATAATAATATATATATTTACTCTGGTATTTCCTTTAGTTCGTTGAGCTTTATTTGTTTTACCCATTTTCTTATTAAGTTAAATTAGTTAGAATGATAAATAAGTCACAAATTTATTTATTATTTGGGTTTAAATTGTAAACAATTTAAGTTTAATATTTTAAATTAAGTGGAAAATTTTTCTGAGGTGAAACTCATGTTACGTCGATTGTTTTCAAAACATATCGTAAAAAGAAAAAGAAAGGTTGTTGTAAAACACCAACACAAGAGATAACATACGATTTTGAAGCTTTATATCACTGTGAGCAGGTAGCGCAGTAATCAGTATGCTTAAATATCTGTTATAACTGAAAATACCTGTTACCAGAGTTTTTAGATTTAGTATAGTTTAACTCCATATGGCAACCGACCATATATCAACAACTCAGCGTGATTGTTGACAGCTGACGTATATTATTTTTGCCGGTCTAAACACGAATAATGTAAAATATTATCTTAAAAAAGTGTTCCACGAATAATCTAATATATCATCTCAAAAGAGCTATTTTAATATATTTTTTATTTAACAGTACAATGAAAATTGCTGTTCTGCATCCTGATTTAGGAATTGGTGGTGCTGAGAGACTTATTGTTGATGCAGCTCTTGCTATCAAGTCCAAAGGCCATAAACTTTGTATATTCACTACACATCATGATCCAAACCATTGCTTTGAAGAAACTAAAAACGGATCGCTTGAGACTTTTGTTGTTGGTGATTGGCTTCCTAGGAATATATTTGGGAAATTCACTGCAGTTTGCGCTTATTTTCGAATGATATATGCTGCTTTTTATCTTACTTTCTTTAGTGATTTTCACCCTGATATGGTTGTTTGTGATATAATTTCAGCTTGCATTCCTGTGTTTAAGTTAAAGAATATCAAGGTTGTTTTTTATTGTCATTTTCCGGACCAACTGTTAACTGATAGAAAATCGTGGTTAAAATACTTATACAGATTACCATTAGACTGGTTGGAAGAGAAGACAACTGGACTAGCAGATACCGTTTTAGTTAATAGCAATTTTACTGGTAAGCTGTTAATTCTATAAAGTATTTGCTTTCGAAGGATTTCCGTTTTGGTAACCAAACCAAAATAATCACGAAGTTATGAGAGATGGATAATCTCTGAAGCAAAAATGTCACAAAAGGGACCAACTCGAACGGTGAAACTCGTAGCCAACAACCGGGAAAAGCCCAATATATTAAGAAAAATGTTTTTTTTTTCTCATCTTTTTAAAAAATCGTTCTGTGTCTTGCTGAAGTTAGTAGGCACAAGCAGAAATCAACACGGAAATACCTACTTTGTGCCAGGGTTTTATAATATTACTCATGTTATTTTTGTTTGAGAAATGTGAGTTATAGGCATATTTTATGTAATTACTTTCCCACTTACTTGTTGATAGATTCATTGTATGCTCATAACACTTTTTTAGCAGACTTCTGCAGTATCCTAATGTACACAACCCTTTCTGACATATTTACATCTAAATCAGGGGTTTCCAACTTACATGAGGCCGGAGGCCACAGTTAAAAACACAAATCAAATGGCGGGTCGCAACTTTATCAAAATTTTATGTTGGATTCTTTTATGTTTGAAGGAACATTAAATATTACTGTCAGATTTTTACCAAGTTGTACGAGTATGAAACAAAAATATTGAATTAGAAATTAAAATAAGAAGTAGATTTTTAAAAATATTTACTTGCATATTAAAAAAAGTGAGCTACAATAACTTTAGTGTGCACCTATGTATTAAACAATTAATGTGCAACAGATATCTAATTGTTAAGATATAAAACTTTAAAAAGGTTGGTAGTATAAAACATACATAGTAGCACACAAAATGTCATCAGAGAATAGATATTTACATTTTAAATTTAAAATTTACGAATGTGTGTGTAAATATTTTCGTCCAAAATGAGTGGTTTCAAAAAGTTAAATCGGATAATCGCCTCGAGAAAATTTTTGATACACACATGCTAAATTATATTCACAAAATACAAAAGAATGAAATCAAACAGATTATTTTTACGTGATTATTTTTGTATATGAATAAATATTTTCTTGGATGCAAAACCTGAGAAATAAATTTTTTTGCGCCATTGGTATGTTAAATTTCACAGAAACGAAGAAATTAGGTTTTTATTAACAAGAAAAATATTTTACGAGAATTGTCCGAAAAAAAATGACAACTAATATCTTTTAGTTCGCGGGCCACAAAAAAAAAGAAAACANATCGGGCCAAAAAAAAAAAAAAAAAAACTTCACGGGCCGCCAGTTGAAAATCACTGATCTAAATGATTAAGTACACAAGAATTTTTATTGTCATATTGTTTATTATGATTGTTATTTGTTTGTATACATTCAAATTTTGCATATTTGTTTTAATATCTATTATTTATTTTTTACTTGACACAGTTTCAATTCTGAATTTAAAGGAGACATTTCATGATATTTAACAGTGCTTTGTTTAAAATTTTTTTTTAAAAAAATAAAGCAATTTTCCAAGACTTCATTGTGGATCATGGAGGTTAAGGTGATCAATGAATCGATCGTCAAAATTTTGTGATCAATGTTGAATTTTGTGTAAATGGGAATGAAGTAAGCATTTTGCATCAGCTTTCTTTACTTCCCAGAAAAACTAATTATCATTGATCTGATGCTGGTTGGCATTAGGTCTCTACTTGGAATTGTCTTTCTCAATGACAGCTCTGTGACTTAAGTGCTGTGCCATTGCTGTTCATTTTTTTTATCAGTCTACTATCATTACTCCATTTTTTCTTTATCAGTCTACTATTATTTTGTACCTTGTTCTAGTTTACTTAAGTATCATTTAGTAACATTTGTTGCAAGTTGTTAAAAACTTCAAAAATATAAGCTAATCACACAAACATAAAAACTATTTTGCTGTTTACTCATGATATTTTCTAATAAAAATTTTGTATTATTTTTATTTATTTATTTAATCTTTATATATTTTTCTTTTGAATTAGCACAAGTATTTAAGAAGACATTTTCCAGTCTACGTGAGTTAAATATAAAAGTCATTTATCCTACAATTGATGTGAATGCTCTTCTAAGACCTATTCAAGATGCAGAACTAGAAATAAAAACCAAAGCAACAACTATTTTTTTATCTATCAATAGATATGAAAGAAAGAAGAACATATCACTGGCTATTGATGCTCTAGGTATCAAAATATATTTTATATATTTATTTATTTTGTTAACATTTATGGTGTTTTACAAAATCCGATTTTTTTTATTTATCTTGAGATATATGATTTCATAACCAGTTATAAGAACCTAATGGACCAAATAAATGTGTGTTTAGTTAAGGACTATGAAAGATAAATGGAAATTGGTTTAAACTATCAAAAACCTAAAGAAGAAGCTGAAAACTACAAAATGATTTAATTTTAATCAAACTAAATTGAATATGTATATGTATAGTTGTAATTGGTTGTTTTAAAAATTATAAATTACCTTTAAATATGCATTGTTACTTCAATTTTAATTAGCTCATTAACGTAGAATTGATTAAAAAAAGTTTTGAAGTAGTTACAAATTTTGAAATAGAGATTGATAATTCTGTTTATAAACAGTATAAAAATCTTATTAGTTGATGAGATGCATGTAAAAATAATTTTTTAAACAATATTGCATATTTTATTTCTGCTAAAAACTTTAAGCAACTTAGTAAAATGTGATAAAAATATAAAATTTAAATTGGATCTTTATTTTTAGATGCAACTTTTAGCATTTTCTTCAAATTGTAACTCTTTCTAGCTCCTTTTTGTGTTTTTATAATAAATTAAATTAAATGGAACTGAAATAAGTATATTTTAAATATGATTTAAAGCATATTTAAATGTGTGTGCTTGTTTAAATAAGAACTGCTCCAGTTTTAAAAATTTATTGCATGAAGTGATTTAAAATTTTTTAAGGTTATGCAAGCAAGATTGTTATTTTTCTTTTAAAAATTGACTTGTGAAGTTTATATTATTATAAATTTGTTTTTTGACTGGCCATATTATTTCCAAAAGAAAAAATATGTAAATATCTTTAGAGAATGTTGTACTTCTAATCAAAATTTTAAGGTTATGCAAGCAGGATTATTATTTCTTTTAAACTGGCTGTCTAATTTTTAGAAAAAAAAAAAACATTTTCTCAATGAAATAAATCAATTTAATATTTTTGTTTCATTTCTTATAGGGCATCTGAAAAAATTAATGTCCCCTGATGAGTTCAAAGTTCATCTTATTATAGCTGGTGGTTTTGATGAGAGAGTAAATGAGAATAAGGAATACTTTGAAGAACTGAAGACGCATGCTGAGCTGCTTGAATTGCAAGACAATGTATCTTTCCTTAAATCTCCGAATGACAATGCAAAACGAATGCTTTTTCATTGTTGTACTGCTGTTTTATACACACCATCAAATGAGCATTTTGGAATTGTTCCCATTGAGGCTATGCTACTTGGTCGACCTGTGATTGCATGCAATAGTGGTGGCCCTCTTGAAACTATTTTAAATGAACAAACTGGTTACTTATGTGATCCAACTGCTGAATCATTTGCTGAAAAAATGGCGTTGTTGACACGGGATCATAGTTTAGCTCGTGAATTAGGTACAATAGCCTCTGAACATGTGCGCCGTCACTTTGCTTTTCCCATTTTTGCTTCAAAACTTAATTCTGTTATTGACAATCTTTAAAAAATTTATAATTGTTATTTTATTTTATTTATTTTTGTATAAAGGTAACTGATGTTCTGAGGAAATATTTTAAATATCTCTTGTTTCATCAATATGAATTTCTCCTTAAATCAGGAGGGGGGATTGTATTCCAGGTTTTTCGTATCAGTGAACGTGAATTTTCCTTGAATTTGGCGGTATTCTGTTTTCTCAATTTTCACACAATTTAAAATAAGATTTAAGTAAAAAGTAAGAGCTCTGCTATCTAAAATTTAAATTTTGAAACTTTCGCTAAATCACGTTAACCGGACATTTTCATACCTATGATATTTCAGCCAATTCGAATTTTTTTTTTGGTTTATTGGACTTATACCATTTTTAATTTTGAAAATTATGCAGAAATCCGTTATGATCCCATTCACATGATTTTAATATCAAACATTGATTTTCATATTTACCTGATTTAAAAGTTACACATTGTGAATTGCATTCACGCGAGTTAAAAATCTAATGTGGCTACTTGTTTTCATGCATTTCTGATATCAAACACTGATTTTCATATTTATACATGATTTGAAAGTTCGTATTTATTGTAATTTGTAATCACGAGATCTAAAAGTCATGTATCGCTATTCGTATTGACACGATTTAAAGAGTGAATATAGTGATTTTTATTTTCACGTTCTTAAAATCCAGCATTGCGCTTCATTTTCTCATGATTTTATAATCTAGTATCACAATTCTTGTAAGAACCAAGTTTTTTCTTAAATTAGTTCCTATAAAAGTGTGATATTCTTCATTGGTAGGTAATTTAATTATTAATCTTAGTTCAAAAAATTATATTAAATATGTATACTACATAAATTGGTATCTTGAAATCGAGTGTTCACACATGAAATTTTCAGGGTTTTTTACTTTGTGTCACAATTACTCTTGTTAAATATATGTTGTAATATTGTTGAATAGTTTCTGGGTTTATAATTATAATAATAAATAAATAATTTCTATGTTTAACTGTTTTTTTTTTATCTTGTTGGCTTTTGTTTATATGCTGGAAAAGGGATTTAACAATTTTTGCCCATTAATGCCTGAATTTTTTATATGCTGCGATGAAAAAACAATTTCTTATTATAAATGTGGTTATAAGTTTTAACTAAATGAATATTTTCTTCTGTTAGTTACTACTTCATTTTTGAAAAGAATAAAAAACACTTGCTTGATGTGAAAACAGATAAGGAGAATTCTCAGATGATCTCTTGTTCCAGATAAGAAGAATTCTCTATCATGTTAGTCAAAATGGGTTTTAATCCTGACTGTTGAAAACTATGAAAAAGTTCTGTTTCTATAATTTTTAATGTTTACTAAATGCAAGCAATTAAAAGCCAATGCAAAAATAGACATGCATTCTTTTAATCTCTATTTTTATTTATTAAGACTTTTGAAAACTAAGGAAAAGTTCCATTTTCTGATTTTTTTAATGGTTTATTATTTTAGGGTACATTTTTTTCCAACTACTGAGGGATTTAATATTTTTAATGATTTTTTTGAAATTTTGTGACAAACTTTTATTCATATAAAAAGTATCTAAATTATTTGTTTGATATCAATCATCTTGATTTCGTATATAAAATGTAATTTTCAAATCTTCTTTATTTTAAATGTGAATTCAAAATGAATCTAATTATTTTGGTTCCCTTTGAGAATTCTGATTGGTATTATGACTGTTGAACCTTAAATATGTTTAATTAGATATTTAAGCTACTGAAAGTTGTATGAAAATAGTAATATATGATATCAAATGCAATATACTTTTTGTTTTAAATTAAGCATATCTAGCATAGAAATGTTTACTTTAAAAAGAAAAACAAGTTTTTTACTTTTTCAGAAGTAATAATTATAATATTTTAGTAAACTATTATGACATTTTCTAAAACTATTTGCTGTGACTTAAATGATAAAGTGTCGAAACAGTATTTTTCATACTCACAAAAACTATTAGCTTCAATTTCAATATAAATTAAATATCATGTCTTTCATTATGTAGTTGCATTTGTTCTCATTTTTTAAAAAAAATATTATATGATGCTTATAGTTTTTGATTAATCGAATGATCAAAATTTGTATTTTAAAACATTTAGGAAATATTTATTTCAAAATTTATTGAGCCTTATTAAGCCCATAATTAAAAATATTAAAACTGACAAAAAAAAAATTAACTGGACCTCTCATGTTGTTTGATAAAAGAAAAAAAAAACACTTAAATTTTTTTTTTACTGCAAAGCCCTTCTCTAGTTGAAAGGAGGAAAGCCCAAACCTTTATGCTAAATTCGATTTTACAGTATGATCATGAAATCTTTGATTGAATATTTGATAGTCTTTATCACCTCCCTTTTGCATACAATGAAGAATTTTTTGTTCTATTTCCATAAGTATTACAATTGGAATTCTTTTTAATGTAACGTGTAATGCATTTGTATTCATTAAAAATTTACCATTGGTGATTTAAAATTAAAACTTAACAGTTTAATATTGAAACTAATTGAACTATATTGAAAAAGAAATGTTTGAGAAAAAAGTTATTGAAGATTTCAAATTTATTATTTTATGTTGGATAAGACTTTATTAAGAGAAAGAAAAAGAGAAAAAACACTTTTTTGCTTTGCTTTTTTTTAGAGTACTCTATAAACAAAAAATGACTTTAACCGAAATTGAAAATGTCTTCTTACATTTTCTGTCAGTCTTTTATTTCTTCATTAATCAAAGTTTTTATTTATTCATTATTTTTGAATAAAAACAATAAAATCAACTCTAAGATAGATTACAAGAGAAATTTCTGTAGAAGTTTGTTATTGTATGAATGATTTTATCATAAATTTTTCAACGTAAGTGGAAAAATTTATTTAATTCAATAAACTATTTAAAGAATGTTCATATTAAGAAATGAGAAAAAAGTTCCAAAAAGGATTTATAGATTTCTTTTTATATTGAATTCTATTATTATATAATTTATATAAAACTAACCAATACTATTTTTTTTTTGGTATTGTTATTTCTAGTTAAATGCACTTTCATTGACCTAAAAAAAGTTTTTATTTTTCAAGTAGCTGTTTAGAGGTGATCTGAAACCTAAGACAATTATTGTTATTCTAATTATGAAAATTTGTAATTCTAATACCGTTCCTTTGAATACAAGAAAGTATTTCTCATTTTTTTTAAATCCAATCAAAAATCTTCTATTCAGTGATTTGATCCTGATAAGGTAAATAGCAAATAACAGCACAATGTTAACAAATTAGTTGCATATTGCATTTTTTTTTTTAGCATTTTGACAATTTTGCAATGTGGCAAGGCATGTTTTTTCTGAACCATCTTGTGTTATCATCTTCAATTTAAATAACTTAATGTTATCGTACTTGAGTTTGATTCCCATTCGATTCAAATAAAATTTTTATTCAAGGGCTTATTGTGAAATAATGACAAACCACAAAAACAATTAAAAAATTGGGGGAAAAAAAACGTAAAATCCTATATCATTGTAATATATTTCAGTATATTAACTTATGCTTCAAGGGCTAGATTAATATAGATTTACAGGTACGAGATTCTCACTAAAGTTGGTATCCACCCTCTTAACTTTCAAACAATTGCAGCTATAGTTAATAGTGGCCACACTCTACAAGATGAGATCAATTACCGCACCATCTTTTTTCCAAGATATTGGGAAAAAAATTGTTTAGAAAGTTATAGAATAGCATCGATTTAGTATATATAGACCATGTGAATACTATGAAACGAATGCTTCAAATACGCATTGTTTCTGTGGGCTTTCCTACTCAGTGTCGCGATGACACGATCTAAGAAGGAAAAGTAAAACCAGGGGGCAGAAAGAGTTATACGATAGAATGAATCTGGCCAAAACTAGGTCTTTAAGTTTTCTTTCTTTCTTTCTTTTTTTTCCAGAGCAGCTATTTGTATAAATTAGCTGGCATTTTTATTTAAATGAGGAATTAGTCCTTCAGTTCTAAAAATAAATATTATTGAGCGTAAAAAAGCTATATTTTGGAGGATAAATTGATTATTTTTTTGAAGTATGGTGCCAGTTTTTATCCAATCTGATCAAATAAAACCTATATTGAAACAATTAAAAAGAAGTACTCTTCCTACTGAAATATTTGCTTTCAGCATTAAATTAATACCTAGACACTTCTTTTCTGCGAAATATGCGGGAATTCTAGAAAATCAAAGAATCTGAGCAATTTTAAATTTAATCTAACTTCTAGTAAATGAAGTTAGTTTATCGTAATAAAATTCCGTTCAGCCTACAAGTTTCCTGTGTCTAAAATTTTTTTTTGAGGTTCTGGATCCAACTTTTCTATTATTTGGACTAGGCCAAACTTTTAGCTTATAGCCTTTTGTACTACCCGATTTTGTCCCACTTACAAAGTCGCTGTTTCAGATTTTCCAACCCAACGGCCTTAAACGAAGCGCTCTCCTGTTTAACATTTCTTAAAAAAATAAAAAAACTTGACTTTGGACTTTTTCAAGCAACAAATTTTAAAATAAATAATAGCTTGCATTATAATTGCAAGCGACCAACTGCAGCCAAGAGGAAAATCTTCAAAAAGAAAAAAAAAAGGCCACTGGATTGTAAATTAGCGTCCCGGTTGTATCCATCAGATCTATGAAAAACGTGTTTTAATAATTTCAAAAGAGTGATAGTGTATTTAGATGTGAACTTACTGAAAATAAATCTTCAAGCAAGGCTACGGAGTAAAATTGGCAGTGTGAGAATCAAAACTTTTCTAATCTAAGTTCACAAATACAACTGCCTTTCACTCATTTCTAAAGAGCATGGTGATTGTCTGCGGTTAATTTCATGTGATTTTTAGTAAATGGTTGTTATTTTATATAGTTATTTTGTCAAAAGCTCTGGATCTTAGTTTTTCCCCACCTAGCAGCTACTTTTATTTTGGATAACTAATTATTCAGTTGCCTGAGAGAATTTCCAGCTTCTAAATCAATATCTTGTGATAATTAGTTGCTTTTTTTTCCTTTCGAAAATTATTTCGTCGTGTGATAGTGCAGGAAATTACAAAAAAATAAATGCGTGTTTTGAGCGTTTTTATTTTTATTTTCTTTCCTTTTTTTATTTTTTTTTAGCATAACTGCTCACAATGCGTCGATGATATCTGCAACTTGGTAATTCTTTTTTCTTACAATTATCTGTACCTTTTTTCGAAACATCATAGCAAATTCCACAGTTTCCCATGATGTGATGCTATAAGTAGTAATGTAATATTAAAACTTCTTTTTTTTCTTCTTTCTCGTAACGTAATTCTCTGTGAATGGATGAGGAGGGGAATAAAAGCGAAATTACAATTAACGCATCGTTATATGCATATTTTGTTTTTCGACCGATATAGATGCCAGTTGATAGCCGGAAGAAACAGGAGTAGGTAAAAATAGTAGTTTTTAATAACCTTTAACTGAATTGCTATGTTTAAATAGACAAATTAAATTTTGATGTATGATTTCCAAACCTAAATTACTGTCTTTAAAAATAATAATTAACCAGCCCCATTGGCGAGTGATGTTTTGACACAGAGTATACATGATTATTAAATGACTGTAACTTCTGGGAAATTGATGGATTAAGCTAGTTTCGATGAATATGTGATACTTAAAACACACTCAACTTCAAGCGAAAAAAGTTAGTAAAAGAATCGTTTTAAATTAATTAGATGTTATAACCATCTAAGATGATTTTAATATCTGTTTTTATTAAAATGTATGAATTTAAAAATAAATTCAAATAATTAAAAGCATTCGATATCCAAGTTCATTTAATGTCAAGCATAAATAAAAAGCGTTCCAGTCAATTTAAATGCATAGTTTTTAGTGGAATGTAGTTATTGAATATTATAGACAATAAAAATTCATGTGTTTGAAATATTTTTGATATTACACAATAGTTTGTATGACATTAATATTGTTTCGTAGAATCCACTGCTTTTTTCTCTCCTTTGTACGTTGGCAGCTATGTAATAAAATTAACAATTTCATTAACATTCAAGATAGAATTACATTTGTAAATACATGACTAGTCTTGTTTGAGCTCTCTCTCTCTCTCTTTCTGTTCTCTCCTTGTGCGTTGTTTCTGAAAACAATTAATTTGATAAAAGATTGTATTACCAAATATATTCGATTTATAAGTATATATATTATTAACTATATTGATAAAAAAAATTGAAATGATTACATTGCAGGTTGCCAGTATAGAATTTAAGAAAAATATTCTTAAAATTAATTTTTTTAATTTTTATCGGAAGGTTGAACTAGATTGGTAAGTTAACTCAAGTTTAGCATTGTTTAATTCTGTGTCCACTTTAAGATGGGTTCACTGCACTCCTAGCTAAAGGGGATCTCATCTGTTGTTGTTTCTAATGTCACGTGCCAATACTAACAAGCATGCTTTGCGAAATCAAGCGAATTTAAGGCAGAGGGTGCGTTTCTCGTTTTTCAGTGAAGCCATCTATGGCCAAGAATGTGACTTCATCCATACACACGTCACAGCCAGTTCATTAGGTGGAACCACTCATACATCTATTCATTCACTTACAGACCGTAATTTTGACCTGAACCAGAGAACGATCAATCTCCAATACAGTATACCCAGAGGTATGATTTATTATGGGAACATGGAGGACTTTGTCACCCAAAAGGATTAACGTGCACCAGTCGCCATTTACTACACGAGGAGTCTTTAGCCGGTGGGGATTGAACTCACTACAACTTGGGCAATGGCCCATCGCCCCACCAACCAGGCTAACCCGGTTTACATCTCATCTTGAAACGCATAGCTACCTTACTGTACCTAGATACCATTTTTATTACAGCTGTTTGAAATTTAAAAGGGTGGATACGCTGTTTAATTGACGCTTTATATTATAGAGCTAAAACTTTTGAACATATTAGAGTTAAAATAAATTAACATCCTAACGAAAAATTTTGGTTTTGTCATTGTTGCAAGTTGCTTTATAAAAATTCCCATTCTAAAAAGCCATATTTTTTAATTTTTAGCTCAAATTCTTTTTATTTTTGTGTGATTATCGCAACTGTTTTATTTAATAGTTAATAAATCATTGATATTGAATCACTTGATTTAGTATCTTATTCTTTTGCTCATTAATCTTAACATCTCATGCATTGCTTTAAAATTCCAAACTCTTTGAAATTGTTTTTGAATTTTTGTGGGTTAAGTGATATTTTTTTATAGCAGTTAAATTTCAAAGCAAAGAAGTAAGTAAATGTTTTTTTTAAAACTTTTTTTCTCTCGGTAAAACTAAAAAGATAAGAACATTTCATACTATCAAATTCTTTATCCTGACAACATGTGACTTTAGGATTGTTGTTTGTGGCTTTTATTTTACTTAAAGTTTCTAGTGCTTGAGATCTATTCAAAAGGCATTTTAGATATATTGTTTGAAAGATACAGAATTTTAGAAGTAAATACTGTTGCAAATTGAAAGGTATTTTCTTAAACAATGTTTATTTCCATTGTTTCTTATTTTGGCGGAAACCGAAATATTTTTAGATTGTGTTCGGATAGTTAGGTTTTTCTTAAGAAGTAGCAACTAATTGTTATTTAATTTAAGCACCGAAAATCACTGTGCCTTATAATTCAGACTGTTTTACATTACATAAATTTTTAAACTGTGCGATCTTTTAAATTTAATTAATTATAATGATAGTAAGTTTAAAATTTTTTTGCTTAAAACTACAGTTATGAAAATTGTATGTTGTTAAGCCGAATGATTTCTGTGTTTTGACTAAACTTCTATTCTTCTATTTTAATTGTACTTCTAAATACGGAAAAATAAAATTTCTTTCTTCTATGATTCTCAGATTTTGTGTGGAATGCGTGTAACTTGGGAAAAAATATCGCTTTGTCTAACTTGTAATTTAATGATAGGAAATCTAAGTGCTTAGATGTAGTTTTAATGGTTTGAAGGGCACATTTTTAATATGCTAATTGACTAGTTTGTTCTGAGTCTTAAAGCTAGAGGAAAGAGTAAAGATTGGCTTGATGAAGAATGTAAGCTTGGAAATGAATAAAAATATGCAGCTGATAGAGGAACATTGTAACACTGTACTGGAAAATATATCTGAAAAATACCATGTAACACGGAAAAATGAAAGAAAAAAAAATATCAGTGCCAAGAAAAGTTCTTTTGAAGAAAATAGACTAAAGATGTTAAATACCAGAAAAGGATCGTTGATTGGATTGAGTGTCTGTATTCCATCAAGATTTTAATTATTGTGTTAGAGACTTTTAATCCTAGAATAAACTTTCATGGAAATAAAGAAGGTGATATCTTTAGAGAAAGCTTTCATATTTGCTAAAGATGGGTTGAGCATTTTGAGGACTTATTAAAGGGTAGTGAAAAAATTTGTTATTTTGGCATTTGAGCCACTTATTGTCCAAGAAACTTTAAACCCAGAGTAAATTTTTTTTTTGCAGAAATAAAGCAGTTGATATCTTTAGAGAAAGATCTCATACATTGGAAAGATGGGTTGCACAATTTAGGGACTTATTAAAGGGTTGTAAAAACCGTTGTTATTTTGGCATTGTAAGAACAAATCTTGACTGAACCCAGGGAATTAGTGCCACTGAATTTTCAAAAAATACTATCTTCAGTAAAGGAGTTTAAAAACTGCAAAGCGCCAGAAATAAATCCTTTACAGGTGGAACTTTTAGGAAATTGAGGATAAAAAATGCTGAAATATTTCAATAGAATAATTCAGATTGTTTGATTGCTGACGCTCACAAGCATTTTGTGCCCAATCTACAAGAAAGGAGGTTTGTGAAAATCTTAGAGAAATAATTTTATTCTGCATTTGTTGCAATTTTTTCTAAACTATTGTATTACAAACTTGTTCCTTATATAAATAATATTCTTGGTAACTATCAATGTGAATTCTATGCAGATAAACTCACTGTGGTCCAAATTTTTGGTTTTAGACAAATCATGATGAAATCTCGTGAATTTAATACTGATTTACATCTTTTATTTATTGAATACAGAGCGGCGTATGATTCCATTGACTGCAACGAATTATTTAGAGTCATGCAGGATTTTGTTATTTCTATTTCTATAAAGGTTATAAATTTAGTAATAATGACACGAAATCTAAATGTTTGCAAAATTTTGATTCAATGATATCGTTTCAGAGGTTTTCTCGTTGAAAAGGCAGTTATACAAAAAGATACCCTTTCATGCCCCTTGTTCAAAATCGCGTTGAAAAAGATCATCATAAAGTCTGGAGCAAACACTAGGGGTAGCAATTTTAGTAATCTGTTCAAGTGGTGGCATTGGCAGATGACATAGTTTTGGTGGCTAGAAGCAAAACATGCGTAGTGGAAGCGTTTTAAATTATTAGGGGAACGGCTAAACTAGTGGGCATTATTATTAACAAGGATAAAACTAAACATATGTCTGTATTTAGAAATTCTCACCCCCCAACTCATCTCTTGATTGGGTACTATAAATTTGAGGCAGTTACAGAATTCATTTATCTGGGATCAATGTTCAATAAAAACAATGATATCTTACCTGAAATAAGGAGACGTACAGTTTCAGCTAATAAAGTTTTCTTTAGATAAAGGTATTTATTAAGATCTGATCTTTTGTTTAGAGAATTGGGGTTATTTCTGTATAAGACCCTCATTTGTCCTGTTCTGACTTGCGCTTCATAGACGTGGAAAATGACCGTAATAGAGGGAAAGATTTTGGATACCTTTAAACTTAAAATCTTGAGCAGCGTCTTGAGAGGAGTCCAGCAAAAATAGCATCTGGTATAGAAGACGAAACACCAAATATACCAAATGTTCAAAATTTGGCTCACAATGTTTTCATAACTGGGTTGGACATGTTATCTGCATGAACGACAGCAATACTCTAAAAGAAATTTTTTCAGCTGTACCATTTAACTCGAGCAGAAGAGGACGATCTAAACTTAGATGGGGAGATGGATGGAGCCTGCTTTATCCTCAAAACTAAAACTGGGAGAGTTTAGCCATCAGTAGGAGTGGTTGGAAAAACCTGGTTAAGAAGGCCTTGGCTCACCCTGAGCTGTTATTCCATGATTGATGATGACGAATTGACTGGTTCTACCTATGAACTAAATTGCTAAATCAGAAAATAAATTTTCCAAAATATGTGCTTTAATTTATGCAGTTTCATTATTTTTTAAAATTGATTTTCTGTTTATTTTACTACAATTCAGTATAATTTTTCAATATAATTTTTCAAAGCACATCCTTTTTGAATATTTTCCCTAGCTTTTAATTTTATTGATCTTTAAAGTTACTTTCTCTCGTTTTTAAAAATTTAATTGCGCTATTTTATTTTTCTATTTTCTAATAATTGTAATATTTTTTAAGTAATCCACCTTTACACAAAGCTCTTTTTAACATGTAACTATTCCTTAATCTTGTTCACATTTCCAGATAATTAGATGATTACCTTACAAATTTTCGGGATTACCACTAAATATTTACACAATGCATAGAAACGTTTCATTGAGCCTGCTAAAAGATCAAATAAGTGAAAATATAAACCTATAACGTTAAATATCCATTTAATGAATTTGAAAAATGCATATTTCAATACTCTATCATTTATAGTTTTAACAAGAATTTATATTTTTAATAGGAGTATTTTTTGTACGTTTTTAACCAACTATTTACAAATGTTTTTCTTTAAACAAACTATTTTTCATATAATTATGAAAATAAATCATGATTAAAGTACAATTTTTGATTGATATAAAATTACTATTAAATTTTATCATTTTATTTTTTAAACTTCTGCGTTGCAACTCTCGAAAAGAGAGAATGAATAGGAAGTAAATAATGCTTATTATTTTTAAAAGTAATGTATTTCTTGAAATTTCATAGTTTAGTTATGTTCTTATTTTTTCGCTTTTTAAATTTTAGTATGGAGGAATATAACTGAATACATCGTATGCTTTTCCTTCAAACTAATAGAATTAATTTATTTTACAATTTCCAGATTCATTTTGTTGTTTATTCAATTATTTTTTTTTATTGATCTGGTAGTTTTTAATATACATCGTGTGATTTGTAAGCAATATTTCAAAAGAGCATATTGTATTTTCATATAGAATTTCTATACATAAAGGAAAAAATTAATTTCAGTAATCCTTCACTACCAACAACGATTTTTACGTCATCAATACGTCAGACTCATTTTAAGAACTAATGATAGTATGTTAGAATAAGAAGAATTTCGTAACGAAAAAAAACAAAAAAAAACGAGAAAGTAATTAGTTTTCCTGGTTTTTATGTTCTTTAAGTTAAAAAAAAAGCCAACTTGGATGCAAAAGGAGGAGGAAAAAAACAAACTTTTAGCTGTTCTTATGGTAATTATTTCCTAGGGAGAGGATTCTGCTAGTTCTTGTGATATTTCCTTAACATCAAGTGCTACCTGAAGAATCGATTGTTTGAAGAATTTCATTTGAATTGCACTTTGTTGTGATTTTATATTTTCTCAAAATACATTGTTTTAGAATAGAATACACAAAACATATTAATTAATGTTAGATGTAGGTATTAAATTATCATGAATTTTTCTAAATCAGTAATTTTGTCGCCTATGTCAGATAATGCATAATAGAAATAAATTTAAATTATGTAATGGATGAAAGAAAATTACTTAGCTAATTAATATGAAATTAATTAATTTAAAAGAAATTTTTCAATGCGAAAATGAATGTAATCAATTAAAATTCACGTAAGTGTAGACTAATATTACACATTTTCTTAATATTCATTCACAAAATTAAAACATGGATACATAAGACATACATGATTCAAGCGGTATCTTAGAGTCTCAATAGTTTCAATAACAAGATTATTTCCCTGTAAAAAATGGATACTAGAATTTCTCAAAACTTTCTACGTTTTTGACGTAACTGTTTCATAGTACATGCTCCCAATGAGCATTTCGTCAAAGTGACGAAATAACTATTAACTATCATCACTTCTTCGAGGAAACGAATTTTGCCAATAGTAAACAAATATTTCGTGATCCATTTTTTCAAATTTTCGTTTTTTCAGGAAAGTAAATAAAAAACAAAATCCTCGTAGTGCTTAATGTATCTAACTTTTCTAATAATCAACTTAAAGTGGGCACCACGTAAGCTGGATCAATGTCACTTAAATAACACAAGAAAGACAAATAGAATTGAAACATAAATTACACACATGTCCAAAGTGGGATTCCAACCCGGGATGTTTCTGGTAGAAGGCCAACTCCTTGACTACCATACGAGCCGGTCGGCTTAGTTCGCCTCATTATTCTCAATCTTACACAATACACTCCATGAAGTTTCGAGTTGAGGAAACGTTTTCGTCAGATATTTGAGAGTTCCTGTTTCGTCACAAATCACGTGATTTCGTGACAAAATAATCCCCAAAATAAACGAAATATAGCTTAAGGAATGCTGACTCTTCTAAAGTGAGAATTTTATTTCGAAGAGTTTTGAAGACAGTCATTTTAATTGTATTCTTTTCAATAAAACGTTCCTATAATTTTTCTTTCAAGATCTTATGCACTAAATATAGTAATTAATGTAAGTTATTCATGTCAAATTATCATTAGTTTATTAATTTAAGATAAAACTTTGATGTATGTGTATGGTTTTGCAAGATTGAAATTAATTAAACAATGGAAGTACTTAAATTAGTTAATTATTAATAATGAAATAAAATTAACTAATAAATTAATGCAGGATTAATTAAGTAAACTATAAGAAACTGATTTAAAGCGAAAAAGAATGTAAATAATTAAAAATACTCGTATAAGTAGACTAGAAAGACATACGTTTCTGTTCTTTACGTCCATATTGTGAAATTTGAAATAATTAAACAGATACACGATGAAAGTTACCAAATGTTGTAATAAATACTATTTGTGTGACAGATTTTTAGTTCAATCTAACCATATTCCATAGTTTGTTTCAATATAGAAGAGTAGGAAATAGAAAAAAGTTTAAACTGTGTATTTGAGCAAATATTTTGGAAAATATTTTGAATAAAAACGCATAAATGTGAAAAAAAATGGTGTTTTAAAAGTAAAAGTAGCCTATAACTGAACATTTTGTCACACGTTTATAGCTCTGCAATAAGACCAAATTTGCCTACATTAAAATTTTTTAAATACTATGCAGGTAGTATTGCTTATTAAAAATCAATTGTTGGTGGACCATAGCGCTTGATTGGATCCTTTGGTGTAAACTTATTGAGACAGCCTGGTCTTTTAGTTGGCTGTAGTGCATTTGAAAAGAAGTGAAGTTTGCATGTTTATAGAAAAATGTAGTTGTTATATTCTAATTAGCATTAAAATTATGTTTCATGCGTGTCTGAAGGCCTCATGTTATACTTTGTGGAGCATGAGGAGTTGTTTAATAATTTAAATAAATAAATTAGAAACATATGTGTTCAAGTTATTTTTTGCCACTAAATCTTCTCTACTAAAAATCTTCTCTACTAAAATCTTCTCTACTATAAATCGTCTCTACTAAAGTATCTAAGTTGGTTATTTCCCTTACATTTATTTTAAAATGGCAATAATTTTCAAGATTTAGAAATTAAAATATTCGATATTTGTTTAGAGAATAAATTTAAATACCTCTAACTTCATCTTAATTTGCGAGTAATGGTTTCTTCATTTCTCAAATTCTTACGTATTGGAATTCTCTCTCAACTTTAGCAATTAAATAAGCCATTTTATACTGAATTCCACAAAACATTAGGTATAATAATGCTATTGTCTTAAATTTCGAGTTAATTTCAAAGTTTTATTTGAACAATTCATTTTTGAAGGATTTAATTAATCTTGTTTGTGAAGAATAAAGGAAATACTTTGGTCATTAATTTGAATTCTTGAAAGAAGAATTGGTATTAAAGTCTAGAAACATTTCTCTTACTTATCACAGCATTTGTTTGACAGTAAGCATTTCAGAATTTATACTAAATAGATATAACATCTTTTATTATTTGATATCTTTGTAGTTTTGATTTCCTAAGGTTTTTAAAATAATTATAGTTGGTTTGTTGTTAAAGACGTCTGAGGTTGTTGAAATTAAGAAATTTTTTAAATAAAAAAATGATGGAAGCAAATATTTTTGGGTGAAGATGTTTTAAGATTTTTTGTAAAGATGTAGATAAACAATGAATTTATGAACATACCTGTGGAAAGTTAAATTTACCATGAGAAAGAAGGAGGAAAGCTGACATTTAAATTCCGTGAGAAGCTGCACCAATTTAAACAATACCAATACTAATAAAGTTTCCCTCCCGATTTTTAAAATTGTCAATGCCTCCAAATGAGGTAATCCAGTTTCGAATCCCAGAGGTGGCTGATAGAGATTAATTCTGCTTTCTGATCGCACGTACCACAGTGCTGAGGTAAAATATTCTTAGTGGTATACGTATCATGGGTTAAACCTCGACGTCGGGCTAACCGTGAGAGTATTTCGTGGTTTTCTGTTCCATGCAACGCCAATGCGGGTTACTTCCATCAAAAAGTCTGCCATGAAGACTAGGTTATCCTAATGCTAGATCCAGGAGTTCCCTTGTCCTCTCGGTTGAATTCAAAATTAAAAGGCTTTGGAGTTGATTATTGGTACTCGTAAACTCTGAATTGGGTCGGCTGTTCAACGATGGTTATAAAATGAAATAAAATATCTTGTATAAATGGGTGAATAATTTGGTAGCAAATTAAACATTGAAATTTTTTGTGTCGGATGTTTGTTTAAAACATAAAAGCAACTATAAGCCAATACAAAAATCTACATGAATTCATTTAACACTTGTTATATATATATATATATATATATATTTGTTTTATATATATATGTATTTGCTTATATATATGTTTTATATATATTTGTTTNTATATATATATATATATATATATATATACTTAGAGGGAAATAAATGCCACTATTCTTAAGAGGATTGAGGGATCGAAAATAAAATTACGAACGAAAAATAATGTTTTTGAATACCCTATGGTAAGAAATGTAGCAGACACATGTGACTCATGTAAATTACGTTGATCATGATATGAAATAATTGCACCAAAATTGGATAACTTAGCTTAAATATTAATGGAGATATGGGCATTTTAATTAAAAACTATTTTTTTTAAACTTATGTTTTCTTACTATAACTGTAGAAATATTCAGCAAAATTGAACAAAATTTTTAGAGTAATTTTTAATTTATAATAAAAATATCATTTTAAAATTTGTAACAAATTTGTTAAAAATTGGGCAAGATATGAATAGAGATAGATTGATTTTTAAATTTGATGGGCAATTCTCTTTTTTCAAATGTTTATTGCACATATTTTAATAAATATTTAATTATTTTTTATTCGCCGTGTCAGATAAATTCAATTTAGCAACTTTCACGTGGTAACATGGGAGGAATACGTCACCAAATTAGCATTCCTATAGCTATATGACACCATGTGCTTATGCTTTTGTTTATAATAATTCTTGTAAAACATGTTTCTATGAAATGAAATATAAAATCTACTGTAATTGAAATTAAAAAAAAAACTTAGTTATGAATTGAAGAACAAAACTAATGAAAAAGTGCTACTAATTCGTTTAAAAGAAAAGTAAAATAATAACCGTACTACAATTATTTGCATCAACGATACTAAATTATTACATGCATTATATGTATTAATTGTATTATATGTATTTATTAGAATAATTTAGCTAGGTGTTAAAAAGCAGAGTTAATGAAAAAAAGATACTTATTCGATTTGGAGTACAGTAAAAAATTGCCCTATTACTCACAGCAATGCTTAATTAATATTGGTATTATGTATTAATTGAAATAAAAAATGAGTTATGTACTAAAACCCAGAGTTGAAGGAGATAAGATACTTATTGAACTTAGGAAACCGTAAAAAACCGCTCATATTGTTATTGACAATAATACTTAACTAATATTTGTACTATGTGCTATTTGAGATAAAAAATTAGTTGTGTACTAAAAAGCAGAGTTAATGGAGAAAAGATATTTATTTGCTTAGGGAAACCACAGAAAATCGTCACAGGTAGATGACGTTTAATAAGTTTTCGTATTATGTACTTCTGGTATTATGGTTATAGGTGCAGTTTCAATAAAAATTCTGCAACAGATTTTCCGTAGTTTAAGATTTTTTTTTTCAGTGGTAGCAAAGATAGTATCTTTAATATTTTAATGAATTATAATTAAAAGAGTTTTTTTCCAATATTGGTTATGCTCGAAAATCCTCACAGTTGACTTATCAGAAATCCAATTGCTTTTACAATTTAAGCCTTAGTTTGTTTCTACTGATAAAAATATTACTTAATATATTTGATAATTATATTAAGAGATAATTATTAAAATTGTACTAATACTTAGCAGTTTAAATACCGATATTGTGGAAATAAGTTCCTTGTACCGGTAAGTAGGATAGGGATAAGTAGGGCAATTCCATATGTGACGGAATGACATTTTGACTTGCATGATGACAATTAATTGAAGTTTCTATGCATCTAATTTCAAATAAACATGATTTTTTCTCATGCATATCATTATTATTGGTATAATGTGATTCATAAACTAAAAGAAAAGAATTTTGTATTTTTTTTATTTTTAATTTTATGAACTTTTTACTTGTGTGACGGAATGACATTTTGGCANACTATAACTGAGAGATAAGTACCGGAGAAAATTACTTGATATTGGTAAATTTTGACAATTATGAGTTTTCTGTGAGCAGCAACATCATGCAAAGTGATACCGAGTAAAGTTATTACTTATTCTGAGGCGAAAAATTGCAAAAAACGTGTTTAGCTTCATTTGGAAATGTAAAGTTACCGAAAAGGGCAATAAACGATGATAAAAAAATAATTGATGTTATTTTAGCTGTATTAATTGTGTCGGTATATGCCTTTCGGTTATGCGCATGATTTTGCAGTATTGTTTAGATTCATAGATTATTCTCTTTTTTTTATGTACCCCGAACGAAGAACTGGTATTCAGTTAGTGTAATATAAAAATATCAGCAACAAAATAAAGATGCAACGCATGCATGAGAGAAAGTGAAATTAAAACAAGCTAAAAAGAAATAAAAAAAAGTTTTTATTGTCTGATACTGGTTTTCCATGGATGATTTCTCATGAACATTAAAAGGGCTGCTATTTCATCAGTTCCTCGAATTACTTTCTTAGTTTAGAAAATTAAGCTTCAATTGGAATGTAAATATTTGCATAAATCTGCTTTTATAGTTATAAAACACGTTTGTTTTGATCCGTTTTTATAGTTATATATTAAAAATTGGGGGTAGTTAGATACAAAGAAAAATTAATATTAGGATGAAAAAACGCTATCTTTAGGTAATAAGTAATTTTTTGGATGGTGCTTAATTAAATAATTTATTATGCATTATCATAAAAACAAAAAGTGATCTAGACGTCTTGAAACATTATTAAAAATCAATAAAAAAGGAACCACTCAACTCGACAAGCTGTTTCAGAAATATTTCCGATACATCTAACTATTCTTATTTTCACAATTCCGGTTGACTTCCGAAATAGAAGTTGATTAGATTGCTGGCATAAAAAAACAGCAGAAACAATAGAAAACACAGCACAAAGAAAGAAAATATTCGTTATTTGGAACCAGAAAAAGGAAGCGCCAATGCCACACATCAAAGATCCTGTTTAGAGAGCAATTAATGAAACTTTGTTTCTTCTCTTACTTGCTCTTACGTTAGACACATGCAAAAACAAAAATAACGAAATAATATTATTGTAGCCTAGGGGTTTAGAAGTTAGAACGTAGCACAGATTTAGTATCAAAAGTAAACAATTTATTGCATTCCCCAATAGATTTTATGGCTAGCCTTATAAATGTTTGTTCTTGAAAGTATTTTCAGTTTTTGCTTTTTAGTAAATATATCTGTATTAATACTACGAATATAACAAGCCGCCTTTGGCAACCAGCTGGATCCCCTATCAAAATTATCTTGTATAACGTATAAACTTCAATGGTAAGCAAGCCGAATGCACAGCAAAACTGCATTTAAATATTCTTACTCTTCAATCCTTTCTCCAATCCTAACACCTTAATTAGTTTTGAACAATATGTTAACAAAATGTTTTCAACGTTTAACTGTTGCCCGCGGCAACAGTTAACGTAACGCGGCAACAGTTAACAGTTAAGTAAATGATACGTATAATGTTGTCAATAGAAATTTCCGAATTTGTGGTGCCACAAAAGAGAAATTTATATAGATTAATTTTATGAATATGTTAATGTCGAGATATAGTAGCACTTTCGTAAGACATATTATTTAATAATATTTTTATATCCTGGGAGTTTAGAAGTTAGAATGTAGCACTGATTTAGTATTAAAAGTAAGCAATTTATTGCATTCAGCAATAGATTTTGTGACAAGTCTTATAAATGTCTGTTCTTGGAAGTGTTTTGACTTGTTTTCTTTTTGTAAATAAAATTTTTGTGTTAATATTACGAATATAATACATCTATATTAGTATTATGAATTTGTTAATGTCAAGATACTTGTTCTTACGCAATACACATTCAAAAATAAAAAGATAAATTAATTAAAATAAATAAAAAGTGACGGTATCTTCTCAGTTACATTATGATCACGATTATTTGTTTTATAATTAAGATAATTCTTTTGCTACACTGTTAGAAATTTCTCGGAAAAATGATTAAACGACAAATTATTTTATTGTTATTTTATCATATTCACCTACCTAACTTGAACTAGGATAATTCGTAAGGAAAAACGTGTTGGCGTACATTGATTTACACTGTTTTTCAGAATTTTTGTTCAATACTTGAACAAATTCATTAAAAAATTTATTATTATTGTTATTTAAAATAAAAATATTATTCAGTACTAGATAGAAACAGTTTATACACATTTTTGGTTCTTCCAAGGAAATGGAGAAGAATCAGTGAATTTACATTTGGATTAGATTTAGGCTCATCTACAATCAACCCTGGTTTTGGACAACTTATCCATTTCTATCTTTTTGGAGGAATTTTTAAAGGACTTGGAATAGTATCAGGTCTTAATATTTTGTTGCTATCTTTCCTATTTACTTTAAGTTGAGATTCAACAAAATGAACCAAAAAGAAAATGTGAAATGCTGTTTTATATTTTTATACTTAAATTAAATCACATTAAAAGATTCAAAGTTTAAATTTTGTAAACATACTTCCATTAACTTTTAAACTACAGAAACTAATTACTTCAGCAATTGAACGTAAGAATTTAAAGGAAAAACAATAACATTTGTAGATCTAAAAACGCATAAAAGATCGCATATTAAACAGATTTCTTATTATAAATGTAAACAAACCATTTGAACTTTAGGTGATATGTTACCATAAGTTACTAAAAAAATTAAATGAGTCAGGATAAAAAAACTAACTATCTGATATATTAATGAATTTAAATGAAGTACAATTAAAAACAGATAAATATTTATTTCTAACAAAACAAAAGGAATTACTTAAAAGTAAATACAGAAATTGGAGATTCTGAAATATGTTTTGCCAATACTTATTCAGCTAAACTCTTGCCTTTATTTATTTGGTTTTATACCAAACAAACATTCAAAACTGTTAAATAAACGATTAAATGTTGTTTAAAGGTCCTATTTTTAATAAATATTTACTTAATAAGAGCAAATTTCAACGAAAATTTTTATATTTTATTCATAGTTGGAACTGAACAATTCAAGTAACCCGAAAAGTTATTCGCTTATTTATTTTTAAAGAAACAAACAAAAACACGCATTCAGAAACAAACTCCAACAACTTAAGTTAATTTATATACTACATATATAAATAAATGGATTCAATAAATTATAAATAAATGAATATTTACCTCACATAAGCGAGCTCCACTTCCAAGCTGCCAGTTATATCTTTTGCAAATTGATTACCCATTACCTCTTTCTTTCGAGATCTAATGGAAATTTTAACATTATAAAGCCTTTTTTTAAAACTGTTTGCCCAATTCATCGCTCTACAATTACTCATATCAATAATTTTAGCCTTTTTTTAAAACTGTTTGCCCAATTCATCGCTGTACAATTACCCATACCAATAATTTTAAGTTTCTAAATGGGCTTCATACTCTCACGCTAATGTTAACACTAAGTAACTAGCGAATTTGTTTGCTCCATAATGGCGGACTGTTTAGCTCCAGTCAACGCAGCCAAATTTGCACTTTTAAAGTTGTCTGAAACCACGTGTTATTTTATTTATAATATTTCTTTTGAAACATGTTTCTAAAGCATTTATTTATGTATTTAAAAGCAAAATTAAAGGGAATGTAGTACTAATTTGTTTTGAAGGAAAGTGAAAAATTGTTATATTATTATTGACTCCAGTGACGCTTAATTAATTTTTTTAATCTATGCATTTTGAAATAAAAGAATAAGCTATTTACAGGAAAGTTAAAGTAATGTAATGATTGTGGTTATTGTCAAGAAGAGCCGTAAAAAAACGTCATACTATTGTACACTGACGAGAATGCTGTTTAATTAATGTTGGTAATATGTATTAATTGAAATAAAAAAACTTGCGTACTAAAAGCAAAAATAACGGAGAAAAAGAAACTTATTCACTTCGGGGAACCGTAAAAAATCGCCATATTATTATAATGGGTTAAAGCGAGACTGAATACTAAGCAGTTTTAAGCAGTACTAAGCCAGTACTAAGCAGTTTTAATACGAAATAAGTGTCTTAAGGCTCCTCGAAAGGAATATGTACATGAAAAAATACTTGATAATGGGAAATTTTGATTATTATGAGTTGACCGCGAGCAATATCATCATGCCAAGTGATGTTAAATGCATTTTATCTTTATTCTAATAGGATGAATTACAAAAGAAGTTTTGATTAGTTCAATAACGTAAAGCCACCGAAAAGGGAAACAAATAGTATTAAAATAAAAAATTTAAATTTATTTTGCCATATTGATTGAAAAACTCAGCAGAAGAACCAGTTAAGGGATGTTTTTAGAATGAAAAAACAGTTGTATCCGAACTAGTTAATTACTAATTTATTAGAAGGTGGGACTAATAATTCTTTGCTTTATTTCATTTACCACTGCCTAAATTGAAATGAAAATCCTGCAAGCACACTAAAAACTGATGTGGATTAGTTAAGTTAAGAATAAAATGAAGGCAAAAACAGTTCTGTTACATTAAACATACCCATATTGAGGCAACCATGTTTATTATTTTCTCTGATTCATTAATTCCTCTAAAAATTTCATTTACCTGGTTCTTTCACGAAGCTCTTTAATTGTGACGGTATATGCCTTACAGTTTAGAGCATGATTTTGTAGTGTTCCTCTGTACTGATTTATTGATTCTTTATTTACTTTTTATTCATCCCGTGGATATTTATTCAGCTAGTTAATAAATAAAAAAAATAAAAAATCTCTTTTCTGCATGAGAAAACCAATATAGTTTTTTTTTAAGGTTTAATTATTTCTATTTTTTCAAACTACCATTTACCATTAACAAATGTAAAGAAAATTGAAAAAGAAATGTAAAAGCAATATAAATTGCTTCAATTTTAAATAATATTTTTTTTTGTTCTTAAAATTAATCATTTTGCATTAAAAATAATCCCGCTATAGTTTTTGTAAAGAAAGAAATTCCGAAACACGATGTCTTTTGCGCTTTTTCATAAAAGCATATTATTAATATCACGTAAACTAAATTACTTTTTTTATTTTAAGTACTAATTTTAATCGGAAATGTCAACAAAAAAATATAAATGTCTTTTCATCAATATAAAATCCTTTTAATAAACATGAGAATTACATTTAATCAAACTTTCCTAGAAACTAATGTCAGAGAATTTTGAAATAAATTTAAAAAAAATCATTTATTAACCTAATGTGGAGAATTTATGTTAACCTCACATGATCATTATTCCCTGAAGAATCTCTTTTGCAGTCATTGCTGTCACCGCAATTCAATTTTAATAAGCTTTTTGAACCTCTCATTACTTCCGAAAGATTTAGAAATGTTATGTTCGAGCACACTTTCAAATATGAATTAAAATATTTCTGTCTTTTATGGTATTATTATATCGAGAGGGATAGACTCGAGAATTATTTTGAAATACTTATTTCGTCTTCTCAGTTTATTCAAGTTAAAGGAAAATTTGGGGATAAGAGAAAATACTTTATAATTACATATATTATTCCTATTTTCCCCTCATTTCATTTCTTCGAATTCGAATAAAATAAAGTCATATCAGATCAGTAGATTTAATTTTAGATGAGGACATCGCAATATTTTGAGTTATAAATGTACACAGAGAAATAAATTCTGGTAAAATTACCGTACTCTATGGTAATGAAATTTCTGGTAAAACAAACCAGGATTCTTGTTAATAAAACTAAAATATATGATGTTTAGGCTAATTATTTGATAAATTTTCCGTTTATATGGCAGCGGTTTTCCGGAAATTTCAGTTTTCAAAATTACCGTTCTTATTTACCGTTCTTATTACCGACACATTTAGTAAAAAATACGAAACTGTAAAATAAATTTAACCGAATAAATAATTTTTACGCCATGCTCTGATGTATCGTGATAAAATTACCAAAGTTTACCACATTTAACAAATTTTATCACATATTATAAAACCATATTTAATTTTTAAAAACATTGTAAAACATGAACCGTATATTATTATTATAAATATATTTCATAGTTAATTTTGACAAAATCATAACCAGCTTTTGGGTCTTCCCATAGAGCCAGAAACGAGATAAATTTTACCACATTCCGGTAGCTTTGACCTTACCTTTTTTCTTAGTTTACTTAGTTTTCTTAGTAGACTTGGGTGACTTAATTGATTTCTATATTTAATAATGATAATAATAACTATTAAAAAAAACGAATGCACCTGTATTTAATTTTTAACTTACCGTTATGCTGAGGTATATAACTTGAAAGCTTAATTTAAATAAATTATTAACTATAACTTAAACCATTGAGGTAACTTAAGTCATATTGCTGGGTGAAATTTTGAAGCTGTTTTAAATTTAAGTTCATAAACCTTTACTTATATTTAAAATAATTTTACCGAAAATTTAATTTTTCTTAACTTTAATCATCTATTTTTTAAAAATGATTTTATTAGCTCTTGATTTACGACTCAAGTGATATCATAATGAAAATTTCTACAAATATTGTCAAGCTTTATTATCACTTTGAGAATATTTTAAGGCACCAGGACGGGAACATTATGATTTTTTTGAAAATAATTTTTAAAAAGAATATTATAACAAAGTTCACGAAAAAGACCATAAATTCCCGCATAGTTAGTTAAGTACTTTTTATGTTATTTCATAATTCTATGTTTGTAACAGCTTACTCCTCATTTAAAATATATTTTCATATTCATTTCAGTCTAAAACTAAAATGCAATGAACTAGTAAAAACAATGTTAAAATGAGACAAAATGCCTTCTAATTCTTTCTAAAGGAAAAGCTTAGCACACTTAATAAAAATATCTGAAAACTCTATGTCTTATGTAAACAAATTAATTCCATTAAATTATTGGTAAAATATATTGTTATAGATTTTTTTTTATTAAAATAGGAGGTTGAACCACCTGCTTGCTCCGCTTGCCAACCCCATTAATTACTACTCATTCACGATTGCTTTTTTTCTTCTTTTTCTTAAGTGTCAATATTTTTTACAATAACACGGATAATTTTGTTGTCAAAATATATAAACATAATGGCTTTGTGTAAGAATAATTTTAGAAAGTGAGAAATAATTTTAATCAGTTTAAGTAAGTGAGAAATAATTTTATTCGTTGACAAGACTTAAAACAATTCAAATAGGGAGTGGTTTTGATCGCAGTTAAAAAAAAACTTCATGAAACTTTTTTTATTTTTTAAAATTTCAATATAAATGTATGTTAAAATCTATATCTGGCAAAACATAATCTCTATCTCTCTTTTCTTATTGCTATCTATTCTAGCGCGAGCTTATAAAATGAAGAAATAAAAATATTGTGAGCGAAAAAAAAATTTTCTTCTACAATGGACAAATAATCAAAATTTCAAGTAAAAAACCTTAAAAAAACCACGAAAAAGCACTTAAATTTTTAAAAACTTTTGAACATATTGGAAAGACGAAATGAAATTCGCACTAAGTTCTCAAATAAAAATGACTCTTGCGGTACGTCAAATTTTTAGCTCTGTAGTTGCATTTCAGTAACTCAATAAGCAAATTAAACTGTTGATAATTTTTGAACTAACTAATGAATCTTACTTTTTTATACCGTTGTACCACGTCGAACAAAATGAAATTTTGAAAAAAAAAAAAAAAAAAGAAAAACTTTGTTTTAAGTTCATGAACAAATAGTTGTTGCATTTCTATAGTCTGTAGAGCTACTCGTATTTTATTTTTTTCCTACAAGTTTAACAGTTAATTTTTATACAGTTAATTTTTAACAGTTAATTTTATTTCATTGTACTCCCTATACATTTTCCTACACACCATAATGTGTTGCCACAATAGGCATTACATATTTCCCAGCTTTTAAAATTTCTTTAATTTCTTAAACTTATTTTTTTAATCATTCCTAATCAAATCAATTAAATTAAATCAATTATTTAATTTTTCTTACAATTTATAAAAAGCGATCCAAAAATATTTTTTTCTTTTCTTATCTATCAATGTAACGGTTAACTTTTCATTTCAATACTAATGTAGACTTATTAATCCTCTGTCACGCCTAATCGAAAGCAAAAATCTTTTTATAACTCTTTATTCTCATTTTATTACCACAAATATTTTTCAGTTACATGGTTATACTAATTCTTACAGTCTTGTTGGCGATTCACGATCGCCAAAGTATTCTCAAACCTAATATTGATTATGGGGGGCTGGCTTTATATTTGGCTATGTGATATTTCGATAATCCGCCAACCATGGATATCTTCCTCATGCTTCTAACAGTCCGTTGGGAACAAATTCATTCACTATTAGTTTCCGATTTTTGGCGATTGGGGGTGCCCTTTTGGGCCTCCCAGTCCCAACCGTTAAATATCATTCTCAACTGAAAATTCTTGATGTACAGAATGTTATCTTAATCCCTTTAAGGGATTTCTTTTCTTTATTATTTTTATATTTTAAATATGGCCATTTTTAATCTGGTAATATTTGTTTAATAAATCAAATTTTTACTTAAACGATTTTATTAATTTCTTTGAGATAAGTATCATTACATTACATCCAAATTCAGATGCATGCGTGACTGCCAAAAAGTCAAATAATGTTACCTGTATAAATCCATTAATTAATTTAAAACAATCACCGTCATGACACATAATAATTTCAAGTTTCTAAGTTTTATTTATATTTTTTGTGCTGCAAAATAAAATGCGACGTTAAGTTGAAAACCCAAAACAATGTTGGCTGCCTTTTCGATTTTTTTAATATAAAGAGATATTGTTAATTTATTTTTGCGCCTTTTAAGATGTAAGTTATAAAAATATATTTTTTTCAGATATTCTCAGTTTTTTTTGAAAGAAATAAACTCATCGAAATAAATGTTTCCCATTATAATTGTGTTTTATTACCCCATCTCCTCTTATCCAGAAGTAAAAAAAACTTAGGTTAATCTAAACTTTTTTTATAATAATGAATGAGAAAAAAATTATTTATCAACATCTCTGGGAAAATGATAATTAGACCCATGTGAATTTAAAGAAGGGAATTTTCTTAATTTAAATAAAAAATTGGTCGGCAATTAATGGTTAGTAAAACAATTTTTAATCTTTAGAACTATATGTACTTTTCGAACAATATTTTTTTCTTTTACTGATTTGTTTTAAAATGTTAATGCTTAAAATAGCCTGTTTTGTAGTCTATAGTAATTTTTCTTTTTTACCATCATAACTTAGACAGGGACATTTTAATTTTTATTGCTCATCTCCCCAGTGAAAGAGTTTACTTATTTAAGATATTGATTATAAATTTGTTATAAACGTGCATAATTAATTATGTTTCATAATATTTAGCAAATATTTAATAATATTTCTAATATTTCTAATGTTAGAATAATTTTTTTTTCGTGTATAATAAGAGCAAACAGTTATAATAATAATTGTTATATCAATATTTTTTGTTTGTTTCTCCTTACATTTTAACTTTTGCTACTCACCTCCCTACTCCCTTGTGATACATTTTACATATTTAAGGTATTGATTATAAATTTGTTATAAATATGCCCAGTTATTCTATTTTATAATGTTTTTTCGTATCAATATTTTTTATATATCTTCTTAATTATATAGTTTTTCTAATAGATTAATAGATAATCACGTTTAATAACATATTTTGTAACAATCTTTCTCTTGATTTGTAATTAGAACACTGTAAAAAATAAATACTCAAATATCATGAAACTTTCTTTACTTTTGACGAAACTGTTTCCTGGTATATACTCCGAGTGAATTTTTCGTCAAAATGGTATCGTCACTTCCATAAATTTTTTTTTTAGTTATCTACTTTTTACAAAAAAATAAATAAATAAATAAACAAATAAATAAAAATAAGCAACAACTTGTAGTGCTTTACGTATTTGACTTTTATAATTGTCATTTTATCATGGACACCATATAGGAGGATCAATATCACCCACATAACACAAGAAGTGTTGATAGTAGATCGAGGTAAATTACACCCATGCGAGAAGCGAGATTCCATCCCGACGTCTTCTTGATACGAAGCCAACCCCTTGACCACCATACAGGCAATCGGCTGGCTTTGTCACCTTATTTTCCATCGTCTAGTCTTCATTCTAGTTTCATCAATTAACAATGTAATCCCACAACGCACAACGATGAGGTTCGCAGTTGAGGAAACATTTTCTTCATACATTTGAGAATTCGCGTTTCGTCACAAATTACGTGATTTCGTGACAAGATTATTCTCGAAACTAATGAAATATAGCCCAAGGATTTCTCAATCGTCAAAAATGAGAGGCTTATTTCTGAGAGTGAAAGTTTCTTTCACGTTTGATTGACACTGAATAAATAAACGAAACGAGTGAGTTTCGAATTTCTTCTCGAAATCTTAATCCATGGTGAATATAGAATAAACAAAGAGTAAAAATAATAATCTTATTTTAATTATTTGAGAAAATGCATTCTAATAGGCACTTTTCTTACCAAAAAAATATGTGTAAGTCATATAACGGGAGTAAGACATGAAAATGACAGATTTTGTACGAAAATCCATAGAATAATTTTAAGGATCTCTAAATTTAAAAAAAAATATTTATTGTGCAAAACCTTTTGTTTTGGTGCAAATGTATCGAAACGTATAATTTTCGAAAAAATTGCTTCAAGAGTTACAGTTTTTAATTTTCCTTAAAAACTTCTTAAGTCAGTAAAAAAACCAATCCTTTTGTTGATTTATGTTTCTATAAAGTGAACACTGAAAAAATTTAAATGTCTTATGAGACACAAAGGATGTTTTTTTGTATATTTTCTTTTGTTATACTGTTAGAAATTTCATTCTAAAATTACGGTAAAATAACCCGCAGCAGTCTGTTCATCTAAGTAACCATGAAGTTACGGTTCAGAACATTTATTTACCTTTCCGGTTTTAAACTGATTGGTTAAATAAACCGTGAATACTAACGTTTTCGGCTTTGTAACCATTCACAACTGTTAGGGTTTCAAAAAATGAAATTTAACTAGATATTGGGGTTAGGTTATATTTGGTTATTCGTTATCTAATGTTCATTGGATTTAGGTTATCACTGAGCTATGTTTTGTCAAATAAAACGTGGAATGTGGCTCAATTATATCTGGTAGTGGCTTAATTATATCTGGTATAACCATCTATCGTGAGAGATGGAAAATACTGCACGAGTGAGTTAAGCAGCTTTGTACTGCTGTCATCTAACAGTGAATGAGTGTTTCGTATTCTAATAGTCTTGGGTCACCAATAAGAGAGTTGTCATGTGTTCATGTGTGGAAGGAGTAGAAGAAATATTGTGGTGTCAACGTTGGGATTCAAACACCCGCTAGCCGGTCATGAGACTGACAGATTAGCCTTCTCAGCCACAGCATTTATCCAACCACCAGGAGCTAAGTGGCATCATCAGGTGGACATAGTAGCCACGGATAAAATTATGGTTGTTTAACTGTATCAAGAGAAAACAGTCAATGAGTGATTTTTGTTGCTGTTAAAAAAATCTTGAATACTATCTTTTTTACGGTTATATGACTGTTTTGGTTGAATGTTGAAAAATAAAAATTAAATAAATTGCTATTTAACTATTTTTCCTGAAAACTTTCTATCAGTGAATACTTAAATAAAATTTCGTTGTATTTTTTAGTAAAAATTCTGTTAAATTGCCATATATTTCAAAATTGAGCCAAAGAATTCTTAACATTTATTAAGAAATTTCCTATCAGTAGAAATTCAAAATATTCTAAATCTCTCACTTTAAAAGTCTCATGTCCCCTAAATACATATTAATGTCTCTTAACTTACATGCAACTAATAAACCTAACTTATCCATAATGCTATCTACTCTCTTTATTAGTCTTGGAGAGAATCATTAAGAGGCAAAGAGAAGTTATCAAATGAACCATTTGAAACCGGCCTAAGTTTTATATATAAAGCCTGGCTATTCCATCAGCAAGTGGTGAGCTAAAAGCTTTTTCAAGTAACTTTCATTGATTACTGCTGTTGAGATAAGACAAACTGCGTTTTTTTTTATTCTGTGGGAACGAAACTGCTGAAAAGTACAGAAATAATGGTCTTCAGTGACCTAGACTGCTCTTCGGAGACAAAATTTTAACAAGTGAAAAAAAAGTAGTGGATTTTATTGAAGAAACTGATGCAAATGATGGGAAGTTCTGTTTTTCTTTTCTTCTTTTTTCATTCCATTAGCAGTGAAGAGGCTTGGGTTATATTACGGAAGAAATCTAGAACATTTTTTTTGAAAAAGAAATTAACGTAGAAATTTTTCCTTTTAAGTATTAGCTGTTAAGTCTAGGGGAATAGGGTGTCAAATTCGATGAAAATGATTGGTTTAAACTGTCAGGAACTTATATGTAAAAAAGGACATAAGGCAATGCACTGTATTTCACGACATTACTGAGAACCTCCTTTTACCGATCGTCTTTTTTTTTTCTTTTTTTTTTGGCAGCACACAATCTAGAAATTTTTTTTACTGCAAAGATTACTACCTTTCAACTTAATTGGATAAAATAAAATTATTTCTTATAAAAAATATTAGAAAAGAAATTTAAATGAGAGTGGCTCTAATTTATTCAATGAATCGTACTCTTCACTCAGACATTGTTTGAAATACTAAAATGGCAAAGCAAAAATAGTTTTTTTTTTACTTTACAAATCAATACATTATAAATTAATGGTTTAGAATAGACTTTTTCAACAGTAAAAGAAAAAAAAAAGAGAGCATTGACTGAATAAGATATACTTTTTTTAAGCAAAAAGAAGAAATACATCAAGATATTTATTTGCTGTGTTTAAAAATTTATATTTTGAATCGTAGCAAGTTTTCTTTATAGAGATAATTTGGAGTTGTATGGCGTGTAATGATTTGCGCTTGAAAAGATAACACCGTAAATATTTGAGGAATGTTGTTTCGAAAATGTGGTCAAAGCGGAGACAAAGCAAATGTCCAGCCATTTTATAGACTAGCAGGTTAGTTTTCGCATCTAAAGTGATTAGCCAACCTTGAAGCAATTTATTCTTTAATGAAACCTTGCCATAATACACCTTTATTCATGGAATAAGCGAGATTTCAAGTTTAAAAATTGAATCAATATTTTTGTGTGCAGAAATTAGATTCTTGTAGTAATTAGAATACCTTTGGGATCTTAAACAAAATTTTTATGTTCAACTGTTTAAATAATTATTTTTATTCTCTTTCTAAATTGTTTTCTCTAGTTTGATGAAAGAGATTTTTGTTTTATATTCAAATATTTAGTTTTCTTAAAACTAATTTAATGTACAGTGCTCGAGAAAAAAATAAATAAATGGTCCACGCTAAATAACTTTTGATCTAATGATTGATTTTTCCCTTTCAAGGACTCAATGTTAATGGTTCGAAAAGGTGACATCAAATATGCAGATGACATTTTAAGCTACGAAATCAGACACAAAGTGTACTTTTTCTAAATAAACACAAATGTTTTTTCAACGGATTCAGATTTATGATTCTCAAAATATAGGGAGTAGTCGCAATCTAGGAAATATACAACAAGTATAGGACAATCTAGGAAATCAATAGTTTGGTCAGGAGAGTGGACCAATGTTTGGACTCCTTAATGTTAATTTTATTCCAATGTTGTTCATATTTTTTTAATGTAAATGGCAATGTTAATTTTGATATTAATTTTAATGCTTATTTTTTATGCATTTCACCAATCTCGAGAATTTTTAAAGTGAATTGAAAAATGTTTGCACGCAATTATAAAATTCGTTTATCCGAAGACAATTCCTTGATAAATATTAATTTGAATAGATATTTATTATTTCTATTTTTTAATTTGCTGACGAAAAAAAGTTTTGAATTGCAAGGTATACAGTTTTTTTTAAAAAATCATTTTAAAGAAGGTAATTTTAATTGGCAAAATTCAAACTTTGAGAGGAATCGGTCGAATAGTTTCTGAGAAATCGAATTTTATAAAAAGTCGTATTTTTAATTATTCACCTGTGTTAATTAATTAGCATATTTGAGGTTACCTCTTTCTGAATCATTAAGAAGGAATCCTAGTACGTGAAGATCCAGTCACTAGATAAAAAGTTATGTAGAGTGGTCTGTTTACCTATCGTTTCTACATTTCCCTCCTCATTTTTAAAATTGCAAATAATAATTATTTTCATGTGCAGGATTGGTCAAAGAATATAGGAAAATTCAGAAAAAATCAGTTAAATTTTTTTGAGGGGGAAAAACATTTTTGTCATTTTGCATAACTGCAAAACTTCGTGTACAATGTTTATATTCCTTGATACTCAACATAAGCAATAGAATTTTTGCAATAATAAACACAAAATCATCAAAAATTAAACATAGAAACAGAAGTAACAAAAGGAACAGAAATATAAGTACTGAAATCATCAAAGCTTCAAATTGCAATAATTAAATACCAAAAAACAATGATCTCTCTTACTGAAATAGCTAAAGCGCCAAACTAAGGAAACTATCACAACAGCAGAAAGTAACAAAAAATGATTTCATCAATATGGATATTTTTAATGAAACAGGAATGTTTTTGCCTTCACTTTAATATTAATATAACTGATCACATCTGTATTTCAAATTAGGCAGTGGTAAATAAAATAAAGCAAAGAATTATTAGTCTCGCCTTCTAATAAATAGGTAATAAAGTTGTTCGGATACAACTGTTTTTATCGTTCTGAAAATATCACTTACCTGGTTCTTCTGTTGCGTTTTCCAATTAATATAGCTAAAATAATTTAAATTTTTTTTAAAATTTAATATTATTTGTTGCCCTTTCCGGTGTCTTTACATTATTGAAGTGAGCAAGATTCGTATTTTGTAGTTCATTTTATTAAAATAAAGATAAGACTTGTTTAGTCTCACTTGGTATGATGCTATTGATCGCGGACAACGCATAATAGTCAAAATTTACCACTATCAAGGAAATTTCTCCGGTACATATCCCTTTCGAAGGGCCGTAAAACAATTATTTCCAAAGTATCGGCATTAAAACTATCTAGGATTTGTGCTGTTTTTATAATCACCAACACTATCACCATAATATTTTATACCTATGCTAGTATATTTGATATTTATAACATTAACCCTTCATCTTTTGAGTTTAGTGAAAAATACGCTCAGTGCAGCCAATTAAAATCATTTTTTGTTAAAAGAAAATAATTCTTATTAAAATTTGATAAGGAGTTTGGATCATGACCATTTCTTTATCCGAGCTTTAATTTATTGTTAAGATAATTATAAGTAGTGGTGGAACAAAGTTTTTCTTTATAATTCTAATTCATCACAATATTAATACACTATTTTTGTTATCATTGAAAATAATATTTTCTGAAACTACGAAAGACTAGTTGTAGAATTCTTGTTTAAACTGCATGAACTACTATATTACCAGTAGTGCATATTACCATTAGTAGTACACAATAATTAAGCATCTTCTGCGAATGGCGATTTTCTACGGTTTTCCTTAGCGAATTTCCTATTAACCTTTTCTTCCTTAACTTTGCTTTTTAACACATGGCAGGCAGGCAGGCAGGCAGGCTTACATTTTTATGCATTTAGATATTGTACATATATTAAAATATTTCTGAATGATTCATAAGTATATTGTATAAATCACAACGGTCATCGTCAATTTTTCGTTTTAAAAATTTCTAAAAAATGTTTTTTCTCAATTTTTAAAAGCCTCTTCTTAACATTAATAAAAAATCAAGTCTTTAAAGTTTTAAACTGACACTTTTTTATTTTGAAATTTTCTTGATTTTTATTGTAACGGTTGTTTTTAAACCAGGATTTGAAACTGTTGTCTTTTCTTAATGCCAATAAAGAATTAAGTCTTTAAAAATTTTTTTTACTGTCGGAATTTTTTCATAAAATATTTTTAATTTTCATCTTTTTAATAAGTTAAAATAAATTTTAAGCGATAGTAGTTCAGATAAAAATAGAACTGAAGTGAACGGTGACGAAATAATTAAAGTAGACCGTTGATTTCAAACTAATCTTCTGTCAACGGTAACGTTTTTTTTTTGTTGAGAATAATAAGTTTTTCTTAAATTGTATTTTTATCTGAACATTGATTCACGTCAAGCTTAGCTTGCTTATTCAATGAAATGGTTAAGACAAGACTTTTTCTCCTTTTTTTATTAGTTTTTTTAGTCAACGTAAAGCCATGTTACTTTGTTTTTTTTCTTCTTAAACAAACGAATTTTACAACTAAATTTCTTTTAAATTTTAAGAAAGATTTAAAAAGAAATCAATAACGAAGAAAAATAGAAAAATACTTTAATACTTCTTTATTAAATAAATATTTGTTTTTATTCATAAAATACTGTGACATTTTTTTTTTGTAAATTACAAGTTTCAACAAGCTCACCAAACCAAAATACTTACTTTAAAGCTCTCACAAACCTTTCTACTATGTTATTTTAGAAATATTTTTTTTGGGTATTGTTTTGAAATATTTTTAGTGAAAAGTTTCAATTTCGTTGGTAAGGTTATAAAGCAAACGATATCATAAATGGCATACTCGCAGTGGGAAAATAAATGTTTATTTAAATTGTGTTTAAAAAAGAAGTGAGTTACCCCCATTCTTTAAGCACTATGAACTTGGTCAACAATTGACTGTTTTCAGGAGTATATTTATTTCCCAGCTTTCGAAGCATGTAAAAATAAAGATTGTTCTCTAATTCCATATTGATTGCATTTGAAGCAAAGAACCAGTTCTCGCATTAATTACTAATGTATTTTTGCTTCATGTTAACAAATCTCTCATATTTGCTAGATATAAACGATAAAATCATTATATTCAAAATTTGTCATGTTTATAATAAACATACTCGCAATAAGTCAGGCACTTCGGCTGATTTTTACAATACTTTTTGTTTTTTCAACAGTTGTTTTGTGAAGAACTAAACGGTTTTTTACTGTATTAGTAAAAAGTTTTAAGTTCAATATGAGGGTATGATTACACGCGTTTATTCCATTTTATTTGATATACAATCTGCTATATTTTGTTATTTTTTTTAAATAGTAAAAAACACCTTTGCAGGTTGCTCATAACACTCCTGAAATAAATTTTTAAAAAAGTGCTTGTAGTGCTCCGTCTGGTGTCATCTAATTACAAAATTTATACTCTCAGAACTAATTTGGTTCAACGTACGTCAGTTATTCATTGTCTCGGTAGTTTGAACTATAATATTATTTAAATTTAATTCACCCTTTATAAATTGTTAAATTAGGCCCTTTCTCCATCTATGTTGAACCTCAATTATCGTGTAACCAATTTTAAAAAGAATTAATTTGTATGATAGTATTGTTCAACGTTGCCGTGAAGTTTTAACTTTGAATTACAAAATTTCTTACAGTGTTCTGTAGCAATGTCTGAATGCAAATGCAATAGTTTTTTTATTCATTTAGAGTACTTCAAACATGACTCTTACAAGAAATTTTATGAATTAAAATGCTAACAAAATACTCCAAAATTTCTCGCAGTGTACTAACACAATTTTTTAATGTAAACACGAAATTTTTTTTTATTAATCAAGTGTACTACAAACATAACACTTTCAAGTAATTTCATGAATGAAAATGTTCATGAAATGCGCTGAAATTTCTTACAGTGTACAACCAAAATTTTTTAAAATTCAATTAAGGAACGATCTTTATTCACTTAGATTACTTTAATCATGACCCTCTTTCAAGTAATTTGAGAAATATATTTCATTGATACTGATTTTTCTAATGTTTAAAAAGAAATTTAACAAAATTAAAGACTTTAAATGCCGTTTTGCGTTAACTAAAGAAAAATAAAAATCTTAAGGTTTTAATATCGTGCTAGGGTTGATTTTTGGATTTACTTAATTTATTCAAGCGTGGAAAAAACAAAACCTAAACCACATAAAACCGGTAAAATTTTTTAATTTTGTGGACAATAACTCAGTAATGTAATGACTTTATATTACTTCAATAACTTTGAATTTAGAGTATTATGTATTAAAGATATCATAACCTTTTTAAACAATATTTAACAAAGTAATTATTAAAAGCTACTATTTATGATGGTGATCTAAATTTAAAATACATGATGCAAGAGTTGAAATTATGGGAATGTAACGCCGCATTTAAAATAATGCCATTTCAGAAAAGTTTTATCATAAAATAAGCAACTACAAGTCGTCATTCAATCCAAAAAATATAATTCGAAAACAGAAAAGAAAGCAAAAGAATAAGAAATGGAGCTACTTGATCTAGAATTCCAATCAACCGTGCATGAAACTTTTTCGAATTTCAGAATCAATAAGGGAGCTCCAACTTCATAAACCAGCCAGACGAGGTTGAGTTATCTGAAAAGTTTGAAGAAGTTAAAAAATGCATTTAAGAAGGAATAAAAACATCCGAGAAATCGATATTGCGAATAAAATGAGGGGATTGGCAGACTGTTACGTTCTTTTAAAATAAAAATAAAAAGTTTTCAATGTTAATCTCAGGCCTGTATACTTTCGAATAAATGTAAGAAATAAATATGGTTGGTGTATTGACTCAAGTGAAATCGAAAAATAATTTAAATGCTCAGCTTTCCTTACATTTATTTTTCAGAAAAGAAAAAAAAATGAATTTGTGATATTTTATAAGAATTTATCTTAAAATGGCAGTTTATGCAGGTTAAAGACATTAATTATAAAAATAATAGTATTTTATTACTAACATTTTATTANATATTATTAATATTTTATTAATAATATTTTAATAATAATATTTAATTATTTCAAAGAATTATTTTATAATTAGAATATAGAAAAATGCTTATTAAATTTCTTTTCATCGTTAAAAACATTTTAAATTATAATTATATAATTCTTAATAGAATTTTATTGTGGCTCATAACTAAGTTTCATTATAATTTGTTTTACAGTTAGACAATTGTTTAACAGTTCGTAATTGACGGACAGCTAAATGAATAACAGTTTGATTAACTTGTTTTATTTTCCTCACATCACTGTAAATCTATATTTTTTCTGCTGCGTGTGTGCCGGTGTTTTAATAGATAATACTGAAATGCATAACAATCCTGGGGAAATTTTTCTTTGTTGCATTTATGCAAATACTTTCCTTGTCTAATTTGGATATGGGGATTTCAAAAGTGAAAATACGACATTTACGGGCAAGGGATCCTATAGGATTTTAGTCCGGATGTTGTGCCCTTACTACCCTAGAATTTTGTCGCAACTCCCTGACCCCCTGTAATACATAACAAAATGGGGAAAAAATGGACCACCCTCAATAACTTTTGATCTAATAATTGGATCTTCATGTTCTAAGAGCCAAACTTACTGGTTTGAGAAGGTGATCTTAATTATACTAACTAATTAATGCAGACTTTATTTTAAGTTACTAAATCAGTCACAAAAACGTACTTTCTCTGAATAAACATGCTTTTGTTTCCAACGCATTCGGATTTCTGATCTCCAAAATATAGGGTGTAGCCGCAATCTGGAAAATATGATCACAATAGTTTGGTCAAGGGAGTTAGCCAAAGTGTGGAACTCATAATGTTAATTTAATTTTTCGCGTATTTTGCAATATCAAGAGAACTTTAAAAGTGAATTGAAAAGTTTTGCACACAATTGTAAAAATCGTTTATCCAAAGATTATTCCATGCAAAAAATAAATTTTAGTAAATATTTATTATTTTATTTAATAACAGTTGAAAATATTTTGAATTGTTAGGTATACAATTTTTGACATGATTTTAAAATATGTAATTTTACATGTAAAATGCAAAATTTGAGCCAAATCAGTAAAATTGTTCCTGAGAAATCAATTTTTAAATGTACTTTTTTGAAAATTCCATTTCAAAGGAAATATTCAACCAATTTCGTTAAAATTATGTATTTTTCCTTTTAAATTTACATACTTTAAAATTATGTAAGAAAATTGCATACCATACTATTCAAAATATTTTCTACTATTATTAAATAAAATAATAAAAAGTTAAAAATTATTTACTAAAATTTAATTTTGCAATGAACTATCTTTGGATAAGCGAATTTATTAATTGTATGCAAAAATTTTCAATTTCACTTTAAAAGTTCTCGAGATATTACGAAATACACAAAAAATGAAATTAACATGGGTACAAACTTAGGGTAGCACCCCTAACCACACTATAGGAATCATATTTCCCAGATTGCAGCTACCCTCGATATTTTGGGGATTAGGAATCCGTTGAAGAAAAGGTACTTTTATTAAGAGAAAGTACGCTTTTGTGTCTAATTTTTTTACTTAAAATATCATCTGCACTAATTAATTAGCTTATTTGAGGTCAACTCCTCGAACCATTAAGTTTGAGTCTTAAAACATGAAGCTCTGATCATTAAATCAAAAGTTATTCAGGGTGGTACGTTTTGTTTGGTGCACTGTACATTTCGACAAATATAGACTAAAAATGTCATCACAAAAATAAAATAAAAACTGTAGCTTGGAAGAGAAATCACGACGTGAGTGATCCAATCAACTTGAAAATATCCAAGATCCGTTGAAAAATCTCATCCAACAGAACACAAAACTAAATCTGTTCCCCAGTGTAATTTATAAGCGTATAATATTTAATAAACGTTAAATAATAATCAAATAGTGATATTATAAATAATTTTGGTTGGTTTACACTAAAAATAATTTCGAAATTCGTTTTCTGAGTAACAATGTGAGGGTTTTGAGTATTGATGTCATTTTATTTAACCCCTTAAAGATCGGTTAATTTTCCAGAAATCGGTCATGAAAGTGCCCATTTCTTATACACGTGTATTATACACGTATTTGATTAGTACTGCCATCTGGAGTGTAAAATGAGCAATAAAATGTTTTCCGGGCAAAAGAACTTAATTAGTTTTATTCTTATTGGCGAGTCACTACTGAACACTCCAGCCCGGAAATTGCACGGGAGCGAGAAATAGAAGGCGAAACCTCACCACTCACAAATAGAGAAACGTATGGAATAAATGATTTCTTAACTTACAATTTTTGTATCTGGACGATTTTTGTACGCAGTTGGAAATCTTGAGGCAGTACTGATTTTACTCAGGATGACTGCGAAGCAATTCTAAGATTTTAGACCAAAGAAAGCGAGCATCAAGAAAATAGAGATTGGTTAGAGTTGCTTCTTTTGAAGCAGCAAAAAATAATAGTCATTTTCACTGAGTTGATTTAATTTAATGCGTTCTCAGTATGTATGAGGAATTTTTAAAATGAATATCATCAGGCTTCTTTATATTGGTCGATGATTTGAAAAATCAATTTTTTAAAGTACGACGTTCTGCCTTCTGCTTAGGGAGCCAGAAAATTTATTTTCTCCGAATTTCTAAATTAGTTACAAAGTTCATCTACGTATAAAAAACTATTACATAGTGTTTTATCAATAGCCACAATTCGAATAAAAATGTGGGCAGTTTTAAGAGAAAATTAAAAGAAGCGAAGGCAAACATTTAAGTTGGAATAGTTAGAAGTGCAGCAGAAAACAGTTACAGTTTTCCAGTTATCAGAGCCATCTGTTGAAAAGTCTTGTAACTAAAATTTGATCTTTGATGTGAATGATTTACCCAGCTTTCTAAACAGAACTCTGCAAATCACTCATAATCACATTTAAATTATCTCTAATCAATTTTTCAAATCTTGGGTCATGCTTGGACCATACAAGGAAATTTTGCTTTTCAAGATTGTTTTTCAATAACCGGAATTGTCTTTTTTGTCAGTTATAATCTTTATGTACAGTGACTATAACTTTACCAAGACAAAAATTTATTTTTCTCTCCATATTTTCTCAACCTGCAGAGATGATATTATAAAATTGTTCAAATTTTTTTTAAATTCTACTCAGGATTGCTATTGAAAAAATTGTCGATTTTTACATTTATATATTTTCCATTTTGACCAAAACAAGCTTTTTTTTTTATAAAATTCGAGAAAAAATGAGTTAACATTTACAAAAAAATTCCTACTCGGAAAAGTTAATCAATTCAACAGTATTCGGAAAATTAATGGCTAAAATCTCGCAAGCGTGGTTAAGAAAAATACGTTTCGAATGCCTTGCCCTCATACAGAATGTGCTTGAATAGCTTATAAATGTCCTAAGAGAAAGATATACTTTTAGAGTATGCAATAACTGAAAACGGCTTTCTTTTCTAAGAAAGTAAAAGTTAACAAAAATGTTTTTAATATATGTTCTCGATTTTAAGTTATGTAAATTAAAAGCATTTATGATAGCTCTATTTGTTGGTAAGTAAACTCTCATAAACGTTGTGAATTAATTTTAGAAAAGACTACAATAATTAATAATTTGCATTTAAAACGTATCATAGCGTAGCCTTTATTCTGAACAATACAATCAAAAGTTTTGAAAATGAATCAAAATTTGGAGGACTTACATTATGAATATGATGATCCCAACGAATGAATACACTTGAATGATTCTCCACATCTCAATTCGAAAATTCTGGATGTGGACTCTTTTCTCTTTGATTGCATTGGTTTGATTAAGTTTAATGTTTCATGAACTCAATGATTGTTGAATATTCTGAAATTAATTATTGAGAAATATTCTACGGGCGATTTCTATTTGCCAACTAATTAGTTACCAAAGGTGAAACTAATTTTCCCTTCTCTAGATACCTTGAATACTTTGAAAGGATAATTCATCATTTGTACCAATTTCCGTTAGTTAGTTCTGCATTTGAAACAATCTACAATGGTTGGTTGTTATTTAAATTAAATTTTCCCATAATTATGAAATGAACTTTTTAAGGCTTTTCTTCTATGTAGAAGAAATATATTATGCAAATTAAAATGCATAAACTAATTTATGTATGAATTTTAAAATATATTAAAGTACAATAATTTTTTTAACTTGTATAGAATCTCAGTTAAATGTTAAATAAAAATTAGAAATCTTTCAAAAACTTGATAATGGAGAATCAGCTAGCAAATTAGCCAAGGATTAGGAAATTGGAGTACAAACTGCACGTGATATAAAGAAGAACAAAGAAAACTCATTACCTTCACCAGAGATTGTGATGACAAATCTGCACTTTCGAAACGGAAAAGTCTGAAAACGTCAACATACAAAGATCTAGATTCTGTTTTACTACAGTGGTTTAATTAAAAAAAGAGCAGAAGGTATACCTACTTCGGGTGCCATGTGTTCCGAAAAAACGAGATTTTTTCATGAAGCACTAGAAGGAGATTTTATTGCTTCATCTGGTTGGCTCACTCGATTCAAGCAACGCTATGGAATTAAGACTCTGCCTTTAATTGTAATGCAGTGCAAATTTGCTGCAACTTTAAGGTATTAAACTGAACATTGTAACGGTTGAATGGTATCAGTTGAACCATAATATTATACAATATACTCTAAGAAGTACGTTAAGATGGTGCAACTTTAGAAACATATGACGGTTGCAGAATCTTAATGACGTTATATGACGTTTGAATCTTAAGAAAAAAACCGCTCCAAAATTTCCAACAGTTTAGAATAAAAATGGGAACTTTTCAGATTTATCGTACAATGCAAGAATTTGTAGTTGTTATTCTATGAAATTGATTTTAATTTTCATCTACTGTCTTTTTTGCAAAAGAGTCTGTTCAATTTTGCCATAATATCGGTTCCTTTAATCATAACAGTGTGCAAATCTTCTACTACTTTTTAAAGGTATTTAAGCTTAGTTCACATTTAATTTGAACTATTGTATCACACAGTCTAATCTAATAAGTATGATAATACGTTTCAACTTAGTATCATATGAAGGTTGCAAATTTGAATTATATTATGGTTCAACATACTCCAAAAACTCGAAAACAAAAGAAGGAGAAACTTTTCTAATCTATCGTATTTTGAAAGAATTTGTAGCAGTTATTCTATGAAATTTATTTGTTAATAAGAGCTAATAAGAGCAGAAAAAAACTTTGAAGCAATTTATGATGGAATAGTCATGAATCGGACGGGTCAAAAAATGATTACTCAAATTTCAAGACTGTAATAACATTACACTAAGAATGTAAGAATTTAAAGAATCATGTGAAAAAGGACGAAAAATGATACATAATGCCGAAAAAATTATCATTTAACGACGTGAAACTATGATGGAATCATCACGAATCGAACGCACCAAAAAGTGATAACTCAAATTCGATCACAGCATTAAAATTATTGGAATTTGAAAAACCATGTGAAAGGGGTTAAAAAATGAAAAATAACTTCTAAAAAACTACCATTAAACAAATATTATAAAAAAATTTTTCGTTATTGAAATAACGATGGAATCATCATGACGAGTCGAACGCATCAAAAAGTGATAACTCAAATTCGAAATTCACTCGTTGTTATAACATCTCTTTGAAAATATCCGAATTTTGAAAAACCAAGTGAAAAGTACCCAACAGTAATAAATAACTTTCCTAAAAACTACCATTAAAGGACGTGAAATTACGATCGAATCATCGCGAATCGCATGCCTTAAAAAATCTCGAATTCGAATGTTATAACTTCTGGTCTGGACACAGGACAGGTCTGGACGTTGATAGTCGGAGTGGGTTACGACATATTCGCAACATCTCGGTCGGCTAATCAGGAGTTGAATAAGGGGAGCAAAGGTATTTTAAAAGTTAAGCGTCAGAAGTGTCGACTGGGTGTAATTTTCTAGGCGTCCAACTTAAATTTTTAGCTGCAAATTACGACTAACGACAACTTATTTAGTACCCTACCGAAGCACTTCGGCATTGCAGTCATCTGATAAATTAAACATTTGTTAAATAAATCAAAAATTTAATACATATAATTTGTTTACATTAAAAAATTAGCATAGAACTTATAAAATTATTTTGCCAAATTCCAAGATTAAAATACCAGTTTAAATGATATGATTGAGGAATGCTATTCTATTATAGTATTCAATGTTGCAGATTTTATTCATAAGTAGAAATGTTTACGAATTTTCATTGATTACATTTATACTACATTAAATATTTTTCTGGAAGCCAACTCTGAACCTAAAATGAAAAAACAATATTTTTCTTCATTGTAAGTCTTTTTTTTCCTTTAACAACACCTATAAAATCTAATCTATAGTTGCGGAATAACTTTTTGAAAGAGTTTGAAAAATGTATTAAACAAAGAATTCTCACTTTTTTGGTAGTTAGAAATCAATGGTCAAAGTCAATAAAATTGAAAGTTTTTTTGGTTCTTTTATTTTCAGTTTCTTGAAGTAAATGATGAGTGTAGCGAAGAGTTCTTTCAAACTTTAAAAGAAATAAAGGTGCTAATGTGAAGTCGTGCTATTTTTTCAAGCCGTTAAAATGATAAGAATTCCCGTCTTTGTCAGTTTTCAGTAACTATAAATTTTTATAACGTTCTTCAAAGTTTCAGTTAAATTCAAAGCTTTCAGTTTTAAAATGTTTTCAATATTTTATTACTATTTTCGTTATTATTTTATGACGTTTGCATAAGTCTCGACTCTTAAGTGAATATATGTAGAATCCAGCAATGATTAGAACAGAAAAATAGCAAATTTCCATCGATATAATGTTATTTAAAATAGTGTATAGTGTTCTGGAATTGCGGGGAAAGTACTCTGAAAAATCTTAAGAAGGCTGACTTTGGACAACAGACATTTGAAGGAGAACATTGCAGTTGAACCATAGCATTATATTATCAAGTGGGAGAAATATTCATTATAAATATAGATTCATGAGGTAAATGAGTAATATTCATGGAAATATGGTATAACTTCTTACACATCTAGACAAAGTTCCCGGGAACTCACCTAAATAAGCGTGGTGTGGAGGCTAGGTCTCTTAGTTCCTATGGTTGGCAAAAATGAACTACGAGATGCATTTGTGGACATTCAGGACAAAGCTGTTTTCCTAACTCGATGACAATATTTCAGGGAAGTCCCGTTTCTCGAACGGGAAGATAACTTCATTCACACATTAAGATTTACAAAGCTTTGATTTGACGAAATGGGGGTTAAAAATCTAGACCACCATTAAAATTCCATAGAACGGTTTTGGGACGGTAGTAGACGGTAGCCAGTTAATTTGACCATCCTCAATGCCAGCACTCATTTCAGCTGTGATCAACGTCTTAAAATAGGTTTCTATGGCAACCTATCAAAAACTGATGGAAAGCGAAGCTTAACCCTGACCATCTCCTGCAGGGCACATCCAGGGAAAACTAAGGACCCAAAGTGCACCCATGTTACTGTTAATAACTACGTAATATGGTAATTTACAGAAGTATAGATGATCTGATAAGTCTCCAAATCAACATTAAAGATTTGTAATACATCAATAACAATTTATAATGATAAAAATGAAAATAATATTACTTTAAGTGATATTAAAAAGTAAAATGGAAAAATTTAATAAAATAAAATGATGTTCAACACGAAAAAGGAAAATTGATAATTGTTTGATTTACAATATTTCCAGTGAGGAAACAGAACCACATTGATTTCTGGGAAAGATTGAAAGATGATCAGTTCAAATATTGTTAATAAATGAGCAAAGCTTCTTATAACAGGAGTAAGGATGATCAGGAAAAGCTTTAATAAAAAAGTCTAAACTTCAACGAAACGTTTACGCAAAGTGACTTATCTGACTTTAGTTTATCTATATTATCTCATAGATTTCACCACAGATGAATAATTTGCATATACAAGCTTAGGTTAGTCATAATATTTGCTGCAACTGGAGCTGTAATAAGTAAAAAAGTCTCAAAATTATAAGATTGAAGTTTTTATGTAGTCTTCAGGAATAAGTAGAGTTAGATCAGAGGCAATAGTAATTTGTCCCGTAGAGCCCTGAGGAATAGAACAGAGAATTTGGAGTTTGTATGTAGTCATCATAGAGTCAATATCGATTTGGTATGTAGATCATTTCTAGTCTTCATCGCTGCCGGATGATCATTGAGAGTCAGTCTACACTATCTGGCCATTAATGACCGGACAACCCTCATTTCGGATACATGAGGTGCTAGTATCAAGTCAGTAGGGCGTAGGGCCGCCACGCGCCTAAATCACAGCTTTAACCCTTCTAGGAAGGCTATCCACTAGGTGTTGGTACACGGTGGCAGGTATTGCCCGCCATTCCTCCTGTAACATGGCGAAGAGTTGAGTGGTGGTTTAGGGGCATTGTGGTCTGGCCCTCAACCGGCGCTTCAATTCATCCCAGAGATGCTCAATTGGATTGATGTCGGGACTTTGGGATGGCCAGTCAAGCTCTTGCACCTCCATTTCATCAAACCAGTCCGTGATGGTATGTGCTTTATGAATGGCAGCGTTATCGTGTTGAAACACAAACGGGCCATTACCGAACTGTTGCAACAGGGTGGGAAGCGCCGAATTGTCCAGGATGTCTCTATACCCTTCTGCGTTCAGGGTTCCACGCACTAACACCAAGGGTCCAAGGCCAAACCATGAGAAACAGGACCACACCATAATTCCTCCACCGCCGAACTTCACAGTGGGGACAATGCACTCCGGTAGGTACCGTTCTCCGGGCATTCGCCAGGTCCACACCCGTCCATCAGAGTGCCACAACATGTAGCGTGACTCATCACTCCACATAACGCTTTTCCATTGCTCTACTGTCCACTGGCGACGTGCTCTGCACCACTGAAATCGGTGGCGGGCGTTTGATGGAGAGATGTTTGGCTTATGTGCTGCTGCTCGTCCATGGAATCCTTGTGCAATCAGCTCCCGACGAATGGTACGTGCACTGGCAACACTGCCAGATGCAGCCCGGAAGTTGGTAGCGACAGTGTCCAACGACATTTGTCGGTTTGCCTTCACTACACGTCGAAGAGATCGTCGATCCCTGTCGGACATTATTTTGGGCTTGCCGGGTCGGGACTGCGGTTTTATCACTCCCTCTCGTTCCCATTTCAACACGACGTCACCAACTGTTGACTGTGGTACCTGAAACTTGTCGGAGATGGCACGTATGGAATGACCAAATCGGTGGGCGCCTATGATCATGCCCCTTTCCGCCTCATTCAGCTCTCGTCGTCCACTCATTTTCACTGTTAACGCTCGTATGGCCGTCGCCTGCTTGCGAGTGGTCTTTCCCCCACCCCAGGTTCCGTATTTATTCCGCCAGGACGAGTCCACCTGCCGTTCAAGGGGTGTCCGGTCATTAATGGCTAGATAGTGTAGATCTAGTATAATTATTGTTAACACAATAGAACACTGATGGATAGAAGAGGATTAAAGTTTAAATGTGGTAAGCTTGATATATAGCTCTCTTTCAAACATCTCGGCACCTGAAGGATTTGCATAAGTAAGCATAGTTCTTTTGTAGTTACAGTTGTTACCCTAAGCCATTGGTGGATAAAGGAGTCACAAAGTAAACGATTAAAACTGATAGAAAGTATTCCCGAACGTGTGCAGAGTTCAATCAATGCAAAAGTGTGACCAACATCAAATTAAAATATACTGTAGGACTTTTCGAGTTTATTCCAAAAGGAATCCGGATACTTTTGGTTTGATAATGTACCAAGATTGCAACAATTAGTTTAAGTCTAACCATATAATCCTGTAATAAAGTTTAAGATGGATGCAGTTAATTTTTAATAGTTGATAGAAAGCAAGACTCAGTGCCCAACTAAGAGTTTATCTATGAGATAAATAATTATTAATCACAAATTGGATCGGTTCAACAACGGGAGCGTTTGGAGCCCACTGTCCTGACGATGCCGTTCGAAAATTTAATCTGTTTTTATCTTCAGAGAAGAGCGGAGATATTCTCTCCTTCTCGTTTGGTTAAAAAGCGATGCTTTGAAATGTTTTGAAAACAAGTTTTCATTTCAAAACAAAATATTCTCCAAAGATACAACGATAATATTCTTTTTGCACTTATTTATCAAAATAAAAATTTATATAAAATAAGCGTTTGGAAATCGAGAATTTGATTGGTGCATTTAAAGTAGAACGATCAAACCGCAGTCAGTGGGAATGTTCCCTAAGATTGTAAAACTCTTCAAATTTAATTTATTATTCTTTTAAATTTTCACTTTTTTATTTTAGTTTAATTTTCTGAAATAAAATATTTAAAATATTAATGAAATATTGATAATAAAGCTATTAAATGATTGAAAACTGTTAATCGTTAAACAGTAAATTTCTCAAAGCTTTAAGAAATTTGGAGCGGGCTCCACAAGCTCCGTGTGATGAAACAGGTCCATTCTTACTCTTTCACACTAATATAACTTTTGCAAATTTAATTTTAGCCTTTATAACTAAATGATTTAATAATTTTCAAAAAAAATTATTAATACGATCTCATGTTAATCGTTCATATTATATGTCAAATGCCTTTTTCTGTCATTCTAGCAATTGGATAAAAATAACATTAATTTTCTGAGAAAATTAGTGGCTAATTAAAAAAAAATATAAGTTACTTTTTATTATTAACTTTTTTGATCAGTAACTATAAAAGTATGTTGACAAAAAAGTAAAAGCTCATCTTGTCATGAGCTTTTAAGCTGTTATGATATTATTTACTTACATAAAGCTTTACTTACGTAATTTATAAACCAATAAATGAAATATTATTTAATTTAACTGCATATTAATTTTTTTATTACTTTCTTAAATATGCGTTTACTGAAATTGCAGATAATATAATTTAAATCTTCAATTCATAAATCCCTTACCTAAATTGTTACATGAGGAGCAAAAAAAAAAAATTTAAAATATTTGTTTAAGCATTTAAACAAATATAAAATATTAAACGGAGTCTCAAAATAGGAATTGTGTCAATCTGATAAACCGTGATTAATTCTTTCATAACATAAAATTTCAACACGTCGCTTCGTTTTTATTTATTTTGTAATGAATTTATTTTGCTAATAATTAACTTTTAGAAAAAGACAGGAAATAAAGGTTGAATAAGTAAGGTTTTATTCTTTTATATGAATTTCTCATTTGCTGGTTCCAAGGGAGGGTGTGTGTTTTTTTCTTATTTTGACTAGAGCAAAAACGTCAAAAGTTATAAATTATATCTTAAGATTACGTAGCAATTAAATATATTTTCGAACTATGATTATTTTTAATGTTCTTCTAAAAGGTAAGTGAACGTTTTAATTGCTTCAACAAAGCATTGTATAAAAAAATATATCAAAAGATCAATGTTTGCAATTATATGATTTATTTTAAAATCGATTAAACTGTCAGCGATTTAATTTATGTGATGAACATTTTTATGATTCAAGTTTATGCGATGGAATTCCATATGAGTAAAAGAAGTTTAATGATAAAATGGTAGATAAAAGATGAAATATTCACTGAGATGTCTAAATTAAATGTCATATAAGAGGGAGACTTATGGATAGTATTTCTAATATTGTGCTGTAAATTTCATATAAAAAAAGTCCATCCAAAATTAAAAATCTAATTTTAAAAATAATGATAAATAACTAATAGTTGGCATCCAAGAAATTACCAAATAAATTTTTATCATCTAAATAAATATTTTTACGGGATATCCATTGAATAAAAAGAATATCTTTCTTTAAATTCTTTATCGTACAGCATATTATACTACATGACACGAAAAAAGTAAACACGACACAGTGAAATTCAGGTAAATATTATAGTACATATTAGATAAAATGAAAAATAACTAGACATAAGTCATTAAAAATTATGCTACAAAGAAAAATTGAGAAGCGCATGAAATGTAGCTGCTGGTGTGGTAAATGAGACGGAATCACCCTTTATTTTTTGTATGAAGTATGGAAGATGGTAAGAATGTTAGCAAAACTGAAATTCATAAGTTTTTGGAAAAATGTGTCTCAGTTAGTTTTTGACTCAACTTTTTTATTTTTTATTTCCAATGGCCAAGGTTACAAAAGACCACTCACCACAAAGGGAGGAACAACATAATAAATAAACACAAACAATAGCAAACGTGGCAAGAAAAGTCTATGAACCCAATAAGTCTCTTGCGCGCCAGTAACGGTCACACAAAGAGATGTTCTTTAGTGCCGGGCAAAGACGAAGGTGATTTGCATCCATCTCCGCTTGAAGATCATAGAGTGTACAGAAAGGGGCTTGAGCAACATGAATTCGTTGGAGATGATTGAGGAGGTAGTCGTGTCCGGTAGTCAGTCGAAACGCAGCAACTGCCCTACGTCTTGGCCACATAGGAAGATCTTTGAGATTATTCCACCAGATCTTACCAGAGTTTTTCTCTGTGTATTGGTTTAATCCATCATATTTTTCTTGATTAGGCGCTTGGCATTGGTGAGAGGGATAGCGTTCCTTGATGTGTGTGGGATAGAAGCTCCCTGCTTAGCAAGATGCTCTGCTAACTCATTACCAGCTACACCGCAGTGTCCCGGGATCCACTGCAAAACAATTTCCTTAGAAAGCATGAACAGACCCTGTAGGAGCTTTTTACACTCAAGGATGTTAAAGGAGGCAGGAGTAGTTACTGAACTTAGAAAAGAATTAAATTTTCTTGTGCAAATAGGATATTTTGTCTTTATATTAGTGAAAAAATGTTCTATAGTATTTCCTTACCAGAAGGTTAAGAATAATTGAATGAAATAGCCCATTACTTAAAACAAATTACTTTTATTTTATTTTATTTTATAGCAGCCGTTGAACAGCCGACATAATTTTTCGAGTTTACGGCTATTAATGTTCAACTCCGCATCCCTGTAATTTTGAACCCAATACAGAAGACAAGGGAACCCCTGGATCCAGTATTAGGAGAAAATTGCCTTCGTGATGGACTTTTTGATGGAACTAACCCGCATTTGCTCTACATGGAGATGAAAACCCTCTACAGTTAGCCAGAAGGCAAGGGGTCTCTAACCCATGATCTGTCTAACACTGAGGATATTTTAAGTCAGCACTGTACAGGGCGTAGAATTCTATTCGACCAGCTGTTGCTGAGATTCGAACCCAGGTCATCTGATTTGGAAACGAGTGCTGTATCACCTGAGTAACCACGGCCTTCATTACTTTGATGACAAGAATATTGTCAGAAATTGTAAGCAAATTTATTAAAAAAGTTCTGTCTGAAAAAAAGTAAGTAAAATTTTTTTTACAAAATCTGTGAAGCTAAAAAACTGCTTTATGCAAACGACATAATTTGTCCCTTACCTGAAGGATAAGAATAATTGATTGAAATGGAATAGCCCTTTATCTCTAGTATAAAATTCATGATCTAGTATAACACGTGGAAGTTCATTGACAAGGGCCATGAAACTTTTTGAGTCTATTTAACCATTTATGTTATTAATTTTAATCAATCTTTATTATTTTATGAGTTATTAAACATCAACATGGGTCCGGGACTTTATAAACACCCTGTATAACAAACAATGGAATACATTTTAAAATTTATTGAAAAAATTACAGTCTCAATTATTATTTTTCTTTTACAAAATCTATGAAACTATAAAATTGCATTGTGCAAACGGGATGTTTTGTTTTAAAAAATTATGCTTTGAAAAGCCACTTAAAGATTATATTAGTTTACGCTTAAATAGATTGTCGTGATCCTTTTCAAAAATTCCTTTATGGTAGAATGCTTTTCTTTCAAAAATCTATCTCCAGTAAACAACTTTAACGAAATTCTTTTCCTATATCTATGTTGTAAGTTGTGTTTTAGCCTGCAGCTCAGAAAAAGATGTGTCAAGTCCAGCATGCGCATAATCTTTCAATGGATAGAAAAATCGAATAATCTTTAGAATATTAGAAGAAAATAAAAGCTTTTTATTTTAAATCGAAGTCATCTATTTCTTTTAAAATGTTAATCGAATCTTTGTTAATATATATGCTAACAGAAAGTACATTTAAAGAATCTATAAATAGAGTTGCTTTGTGTTTTAAGTTTTAGAGAAAATGAAGTTTTTTTCTTTATCAGGAGCATTAATTAATATTTTTTTTAAGCAAAATTTTGATTAAATAGTACTATATCTGTTCAAGTTTCGTCATGTATTTTAAGGAGTTTTTATTAAATGAGTGCATTAATGAATTAATAAGAGGAATGAACTAATGTGAAACTGACTCCTAATTAAAAAATTATTCGAAATTCCCTGAAATGTTTTTATTTTCTAGAACATGGAAAGGTTCATTTTTTGCAACCCCTGCCAAAAAAATTAATAGAATAAAGTATTAGTTTTATATATTTTTATAGGTTTATGAATCTAAACATAAGTAACAATTATTTCAATGTTTTACATTCATTTAAATATATATTAAATAAATGCTTTAAAAATTAAAAAAAATGATTCGAAATTGACTTAAAAACACTCTAAAAAGAGAGCATAAGCAAACCGAGCAATATCACAGAACAAGAATTTCGTCTACTTTTGAGAAATTAAGAAAAGTCTGATTTTATGGGTATGTTTTTCTTATTATCAATTGGGAATGCTTTCTGAAATGGATATTAATATATTTGCTTAACACAAGATTTGACAAAGTCAAAGGTTCAGCTAATGACAGATTTATTAATTTTCTTATGACAATAATCATTTTTATGAACTTGAATTTGCAATAATGTAACTTAATAAAATTAATGAAGTTTGAAAGGAAGACTAAATTAATACATATATTCCAATTTTCAGTTATTTGATCAGATTATTTTTAAAAAGCTTATTTCTAACTGTTGTTTTTTGATAAATGATAATCTTAACCACTTTTTTCATCCTTAAACGTTTACAGAAATTTGAGAGATGGTTTGTTTCAATTTGCGTCAAATCCATATGTAAATATTTTCAATGAATTTAAACAGTCGGATATGCTTATAAAACTTTTTGTTTTAGAGCTTTCATTAATCATAGTCGATATTTTGTTCTCTAACATAAAATACATTTATTTACGTCTTCAACAATGTAGAAGGTAAGTATGATTTATTGCTTGGTGTTAAAAATTGTATGCAACTAGAAGAAATAAAATTACAATAAAGAAATTTCAATGATCGTGGTATTAATTCTAAAATTTAACATTGCTGTAGTTGTAACATTGCTGTTATTATAGCTTTCGCATAATTTATTGCGTGAATTATTAATTGAAGCATGTTTTAAATTTTGACAACATTTGCGTTCAATAAATATTCAACTGAATTAATTTTTTCATTTAATGTACGTACTTGGTCATTTATCACTTATTCTAAATAGATTTATTTATGTTGTTTCGCATGAATATTTATATATGTTAATCTATAGATATATAAAAGAATGTCTGTTTGTCTTTTACAGACATCTAAACCATCCAAACGAGAATGATAAAACTTGGCATATTGATAGTTTGAAGCACGGGGTAGGTCATCGTCGATATCAGAACATTCTATTACGAAAAAAGAGAGTGAAAAACGAATTGGAGTTTTCTGATTGAAAACCAACCGATTCTGTTTTAACAAATATTGTAAAGATAGCAGTGATATTTGCTAGCTCATAGCTCTATTTGATAAAGAAGGAGTTTATCGCACGTACCTTAATATTTAATAATTATTTATTCCTTATGTCAGATAAATTCATTATGCAATATTAACGTGGTAACTTGCGGGGATTACGTCTCCAAATTAGTATTGTTGAAGTTATCTGATACCACGTGTTTATTTTGCTTATAGTAATTCCTTCAAAATGTGTTTATATATAAGTCAATAATTTTAAATAAAAGGTAATAGAAATGCGAAAAATTAGTTAGGTATTAAAGGGCAAAATTGTTGGAAAAGCAGTATTAACTCGTTTAAAGGAAACATAAAAATCACTATATTTGCGGTAGACATATAAGTGGTAGACAAATTATTGAGACCAATGTTGTTTAATTAAATGTTCGTAGTATGTATTAATTGAAATAAAAAATTAAGCTGTTTACTAAAAAGCAAAATTTATGGAATAAAGGTATCTATTCTTTAAGGGGAACCGTGGAAAATCGCCATTCGCAGATGACGCTTCGTTGATTTTGGCAATATTTACAGAAGGTATTTTGGAAATTAGTGCAGTTTTAATAACAATGATTAAGGCTGGGGTATTCTCACAACTCAAACTGACCACAATGCTGACTTTCAACATTCCCAATGGTAGACATATTATGAGTTAGAATCCATTGAAATTGAACTCCCTGAGGGAGGTTTTCTCAGTTTCTCTTCCTTTGTATCGCAAATATGGCCAAATTCTTTCAAAAAGTTTGTATAAAGAGAATTTTTCCCGATTATTTGAACCAGAAGCCTCCTTGTCTTCTGTGTTCGGTTCAGAATCACAATGTGATAAAATAAATAAAATATCGATGAGAAGCTACTATAATTTTTTAAGGAATATTATAGTATTTTCCCTTGTACTCAAAACCTGTTCTGAACCAATGATAAAACGTTTTACTCATTCATAATTAAAGTTATTTTGATTTACTTTAGAAGTAAGCAATTTTTTTTAATAGTTCTAGTTCATTAATATAGTAAGTCGATAGTAAAGCGGTAATTCTAATGTATCAATACAGTTATAGTGTGAGAAAAAGTTTAAATGAGAAATGATGTTATAGTAAGAATCGCTCTTTAAAAGTTAAAAACTGTTGACTATGCGTCGCCAAAAAAGATTTTTAAAAGGAAAAAAATATACCGATAAAAAATTTCTGTTATCTATTTGAATTCCAATATTTTGCTTAATTTTTGTTCGTAAAATTAATTAGAATTAAAATTTGTTATTATATTATAATATAAAAATGAATTCTAAACATACTTGTTTAGAAACATTCTTTGATACTAATCTTGTCCTTCAAAACATGACCTTCTCTAAAGGTAAGGTACAAAATGAACATTACATTCCATGTTTAACTCACATTCACTCATTTTAGCTGACCAAGCACACATTAATAACAATAACGACAATGTCAACAAAGCTTTTATTACTTTTGCGATTGTTTTGCTTTTTCATTCAGAGATTGAAAGCTTTTGGATGTTGGGGAAAGAAAAGTTCACAGTCAGCAGTTCGGGGTCAGGATTTATGAAGAAAGATGGTTCTGGATTCTTTGTTAACTGCAACTGTGTATCACTATTCTGTTGCACTTAATATTATTCGATCAGAATGTACGCTTGCAGGTGGTCTTTTGAGAATACAGAATATACTTTTGTAGATTTTATTTCTTCGTAAATTGAATGAAATTGTCTGGTGCTTGGCATTTATATGAGCAATTTAATAATTTACGAGAGATTGAATGGGAATTGAAAATAAAATAAAGAAGTATACACTTTCAAAGATTATCATATAAGGTTATCATATGCCGAAAAGAATATCAAAATATGTTATATTTTTATGTTGATCATATCTATAGATTATTCTTTATGGTGATTTCACATTTTTGGAGTAACTAAATTTTTTTAAAATTTCTTTTTTCGAAATTATAGGGTCATAAAAGATAAAATTTGAGAAAAAATTACCATTTTAACTAAAAAAGTTTGATTGAAAAACGTTAGATATTTTATTAAATCCACACTGATGAAAAAGTTTGGTCTAAACTACCTAAATATGGTTAAATTTACCGTGTTATCTGGTTCATCGAGGGAACCAAAAGTACAGTAATTTTTACTGAAGCACATTAATAATCACTCAGGTTAAAATTATTACCAATAAAATATGATTTTATTACCTGGCCTTCGGCAATAAAACTGATAAATTTGTTAACTGCCTTACTGGACAATAAATAGGAAAATGTGCTACCATTACTGGTCGATGGTTTTAAACTAAATTTAGTCAAAACTACCAGTTTGGTTGTAGATGTTGTATATAGGACCTTTGATCACATTTAAAATTATTTTCTGTCCATGACACGACACCTACCAACCAACCAGTGAGAGATTCGGGTATGTTTCCGTTGTTTTGTGGTCAAGACAACGATAGTTTTTTTTCCTGATATATGTAACCTAAAAGTTTTTTTTATCTATACTTTTATTTACCTTTTTTTCAACCAATTTGATTTTTTTTGAAAAAAAATGGTTAATGTTATATCAAAACTATAAAAATATCAAATTATTTCATTTAAATGACAGCCCATATGAAAAGAAGAATTGTAGTAAAATTATTTTATGTTCACCATTAACCATTTTTCATTATATAGATAAAGAAACTCATTTACTAGACAAGCTTTTAAGAAATAAGAATATGATAGGGATCACTCAAATAATTTTCAAAATACTGTTAAAAATTCTGTATTCATTTCAAAAAGGTAATTGTCGCAAATATACAGATGTCAAAAGTCAAATATATGGCATCAAAAATTACTTTATATCAATCCCAAATCGAAGAAAACATTACAAATGACTTTACATGAATTGCAGAAAAATATTTTCCATTATCAATATTAAAATTATTCCCTGCTCAGAAGAGAAAAAATAAGGAAATACACAAAATAAAATTGTTAAAGCATTCAAATTCAAGAAAAACCTAATAAAAATCAAAAATAATAGAAGACTCAAAGGGAAAAAAAGCTCTACATAAAAATTATGACAATTTCCTGGTTTTAACCGGCAACTTTGCGAATGAAAAATCTATCAACACCACTGGGTGTTTCGTTGGGTGTAATTTTTTCCTTCCTACTAAATATAGCATGATTTTTTTGAGGAGGTCGAATAATTTAGAAAATATTGAATTTCTTTAAAAATAAACAGTATATTCAAAGTCAGTACTTCAAAATAAAATTGATGTAATAAAAGTTTATTTGATATCAATGTTTTCTTACACGCTTGGGACCATTTCCATGCTGTTAAGTTTCATTTTGCTGTGTCCAAGTGAAACTATACAGAAATTGTAAATACAATTACCTTAACCTAAAATCACGACCACATAAGTTTACTATATTTAATTCTAGCTCAATGGAGCGACAGTCCATGAAGGGCCAAGGCCTATTGTGTCTATCCCAACTTTCTTGACCTAGGGCTCTGAGGTGCAGAGATGTTCCGGTAGGGTGGTCAGCCGAACGCAGAAACCCCATTCCCCAAGCATGATTGGTACTTATTTTATCGTCTCATGTATAATACAAGAAAAAAAAATTGGACGATATAATTTAACTCATATTAAATTGTGACGCATTATATATAGATCTCACCAAGAAACGCGGTAAGCAGATTATAAGATATATAATCATTCTATTTTGTAAAAGCTATTGCCATCAAAGTTTTAAAATTACAAAACAAATGGTATAATTGATAGTACGTTCTGAATTTTATCACTGTTTTTCCAATTATGGTGTAAAAACTAGTTTTTTTTCTTTAAAATTTGCTTTTCAGTGTAGTATTTGTACTAAATGTGTGTATAATGAGAACTATAAATTTAAAAACCAGAATTTCCGACAAACTTTTATTATAATAACAGAAATATCATCAATTAAATAGTTTGAATGTCGTAAACTTTTGTGTTTTTTTAAAATTCTCTCTCTTTCTTTAAAAAAAATCCGAAATGACTTTACGATACAAATGTATTTTTTTGCCGCAATTTGTTTCTCATTGTTGAGTGAAATGCAATTAATATACAATATATTTGTAAGGTTAAGATAACGAAATAGCTAAATAATTGATTTTAAAAGAAAGTCAGTTGAAAATGCACAGCGAGTTAGCAAATTCTTTAAAAAAATTCAAAATAAATAGCACACTAATCGATCGTAATTTTTCTCTTTGCATACTTTTACACACAAAACGAAGCTGACCAAAATTTGAAATGCTCGTAGCAAAAGAAATGAAGTTATCGTATTTTACGGAAAAAGAAAGTCGTGAAAAACTCATAAGGACAAAAATTGTGAACTAATATCGACTTTCCCCTGCTACACCGAGGAAAAAGTTTTATTAAATTGTCAAAACTCAAGATCTTTGAATTGCTGAATTGAAATTTTTTGAGATACTAACTCTTTTAGAAAGCGAGGAAACTACAGATCTCGGATTTGTCAAAACTAAAAGCAGGCAAATTTGATTGAAAATTGTGTTTTAAAGGATTAACTAAAGGGTATTATTCTGACTCATTAATCTAGCCATTTTTAAATTTTTGCTATAACGGTTTCTTCTAATGGAATACAACCTAATCAAATAATTATATTATTTCATTTTTAAATATTATATTAAGAGTGTGGAACTCCGTTTTTGGAATATTTTCTATCCTTTTTTGGTAAAGTTTTTTATTTAAAAATGTGTCAAATATTATCTCTTGCTACTGCTTTAATAACTTTTTTAATATAACTTTTAACCTATTTAAGATTTCATAGAAAGTAGTGTGCATGGCTTTCTATGCTCTCATTGGCAATGCAAAAATATAATATTTATTTTACATGTAATCCTTAGATTCCAGCAAAAAAGAAAAAAAAATCTTCGTAGATAGTAGTTTTATGGGGACATTTTTGTTTCTTTTTCATAAATTTTAACTTTCATCGAATCACATATTTACTCTCTTAACTTTGCTTAGATATAGGAACTCTTGGTGTAGCTAACGTTCCAGACGTTGAATTGGTTTAATAATTTTATTACTTAAATTTGCTCGTTTACTTGTTGTAATTATGTAAATAACATATAATGAAGATGCATTGGGTCGGTCAAGTTTTTATTCAGGACAAAGTTAAAAATAAGTGCCTAAAAAAATGAAAATAACTCAAAATGCGTGTTTAATAAAATAGATGCAGCTCAAAAGGGGTACTGAAGAAAATAGACACAGTATGGAATGCGTATTTAAGAAAATTGGCACAGCTCAAAATGCATGTTTAAAATAAAGGATGCAATGGATGGTTTAAGAAAATGAGAGTAGTTATTTAAGCGAAAGGAGATAGCATTTTATTCCATTTTTAAGAATTTCTTTTATGAAAATTGATTTTTTTAAGAATAAATTAATAGATCAAAATAAATTCATAATGTGATGTCACCCCCTAGCATAAGTCATTCAGCAAATTTTTTTAAGTTAGCTTTTTTTTGAAAATATATTAAAAGCCAATAATTCTTTTTACAAAGTTGTCACGGACCATATAAATTCTTAGTAGTGATATTTGTTGAACAAACATGGATTTTTAAAAATCATATCATTACTGTTTTGTGTTTTGAATGTGAAAAGATGCCTCTAAAGTTACTTCTGTAATAATACCCCAATCCCGAAATCCGGAAATTCACTTCGTTATGATTATGCTTAGTGTTTAGACTAAGCATACCATAACGGGTAAAAAAGCTGGTCATTATATGTTGCATTTTATTATATTGTGTTGCATTCTAAAGATTTGGTATGTTTAGTGTTAAAAAAATAAGTACGAAATTTCTCCTTTTGTTGTCAAATTTGGATTGAAAATTGAAAAGCACATTTTTTATGTGTCCATTTTTTTACAACAGCATTTTTATCGGTGTCTATTTGATTGGACACGCGTATCAAGCTGTGTCCAAAATAAAACGCTTAACATTGATTATCCAAATAAAAATTTTATTCCGCTACCATTTAACCATTTTAACTTTCTCTTTATCTTTAAAACTTTTCCGAAACTATAAACAAGATAAATTTTGAATATTTAATTATTATACGTCTTATTTTGCTAATATTTCTATTTCATTGAGTTTTGATTACCCCTTTTGTTCTTTTAAAAACATAATCAGAATCTTAGACAATTTAAATTTAAATGCATAAGGAGAATATTTTTTTAAAGTCTCAGAGAATTTTACTAATTAGGAAGATAATTACTTCCGAATTTAATTATTTAAAGAGGGGTTACGGTAAAAAGATTATAGAAGAAACAAGCTCTTCTTTTTTACGTTAAAATAATGTTTTATTTCCCCTTTCAAAATATTTTCTTTTCTTAACAAAAGAAAAAAGTTCTTTATTTTTAACAATCAGGAGGTATTTTGTGCAATAACAAATGAAAAATATTATTGCTTTCATTTCAAGCATTTTCACATTTACCATGTACTGTTATTAATTAAACGTTCAAAAAATATTTATCTTTCTCTTGCGTAAAACTCAATTTATTCCATGCTAATTCTAAAATTATGGCATTAAATTTATGGCCAAGTTTATGTCCTTTGTTCGTTTCTATTTTTATAGCATAGTTATAACTTCATTTTTTTAAAAATAAAGCAAATTCCAGGGAATTAATTTGGCGCATATTTGTGCTTGGAAAAATATTTAAAACAGTTTTTCATTTTTATGTAGCTGAAAGTTGGTTTATATCTAAGTCTTTATTTACTGTAACGAAACATGATTTCTTAATTGTGAAAAAATCTCTTTTCCCCATTTTAATGACTGTTAATAAAAATTATTTCTTAAACATAAACACCATTTTGAACTTAGAATACGTTTCAAATATATCAAAACTTAAGTATCATACTTTTATCAAATATTTAATAAATAATGTTATTATGAAATAAGCACTTTAAACACAATTTGAAAACTAGTTAAAAAATAAAAAGACATCGAAATGCTGAGTTTGCTCTATTTTGCTTAGGAAACTAGATTTAATTTCCGAATTTTATAATTAGTTATTAAATTCAACAATAGATGGCACATGGTGGAAAAAGTTTTGGAATATAGTACTGTAGGGTAATGACATTTCTGGTAGAAAAAACCCATAATTCTGGTTAATAAAACCAAATTATACGATATTTAAACCATTCAATTGGAATTTTTTTTTGTTTGTATTTTTTACATTTTGTAAAGAGACTAATCTTAAAAATGAATTTAAACGAATAAATTATTTTTATGTCATGCTTTAAGGTATCTTGCTCTTTGTGGCGTTCCTATAGGGCCGGAAACGTTGGAAATTTTAACATAATCTGGTAATTTTGACTATACTTTTTTCTCAGTGCACTTATGACTAAAAAACTGCACTTATGACTTGCTCTCGGAGTTGACGTTGCAGCTACAAATTATGGTAATTATAAAAATAAATAATTAAAATTTTTCCTAATCTTGAGTACTCGTTGACGTAACTGATATTACAACTTGGTGAGCAAAAATTCACTGATTAAAAATGTTTCTATATTTTACCTGTCATAGCGATATGAAATTCAAACATTAGTAAGTTAATATCTTTTTCTTTGTCAATTTTAAAAATAAAAGGTTTTTGATCAATTTGTAAAATTAAATTAAATTAGTGCAAATGATGCATAGAAAAAAATATACAGCCACAATTGTCAGAATATGGTAAAATTTACCGTGTTTCTAGCTTTATGAAAACACAAAGTTCAGTAATTTCTACCAAAGCACCTTGCTAATAATTTTAGTAAAATTAACTAGGAAATATGGTCTTATAATATGTGATAAAAATTTGTAAATGTGGTAACTTTATCACGATAAATTACAGCATGGCGTAAAAACCATTTATTGAGTTAAGTTAAAATTTTAGTGTTGTATTTCTTGCTGAATGCGTGGTAATAAGAACTATAATTTCGAAAACTAGACATTCCATACCGTTATCAGATGAACGAAAAAATTACCAAATGAATGGTCTAAATTCCCTATATTTTGGATTTAATTACTAAATTAATTTTTTTTTAAGCCAGAAGCGTTATAAATTTTTTTGTAACAGAAACATTATTACCTTACAGTAAGTAAATTTTACCAGAATTTCTTTTCTTCGTGTGGAATTGATTTTGAAGCGTCTGTCCAATTTTAAGGTATCATACATTTTCTGAAAAATAGTGATTTTTTTTAAAGTCCGATTTTACAAAAAAACTCTTATTGAAGGAAAAAAAATGCCAACTTTGAGCTATTTAATAAAATATATTTTTGAAAATTTAAAAAAAAGCTTGGATTAATTTATCAATTACAATGAGGTATATTTAATTCTTTTGACATAATTAATGAATAATGATAAAATTTCAGTAACTTATTTGAGAGCGAATTAGAAATAAGGCGAACATCTCAACCTTGATTACTGTGATCAACGTATGGTACTGCAGATTAGATAAAGACTGTCCTTAAACTATGTTTCTAGATATTAAATTTGAGAAATGGTGAAATTATATTCTTCCGATGTCACAAGAGCAGCAGTTCTCGAGAATTGATTACCTGTCACAAAACTGTTCTCTACAGTGACATATGAAGGTGCATAATGATACCGGAGTAAAGAGTGATTTTTGATTTAATAGGGATTGAAATTATTATGTAGTAAAATACGACTGGAAGAAGTTGATTTGTACGATAAAGGAAATTGTTAAGTTAAATAGGATCTTAGATGATGAAGAGAGCATTTGATTTATTAAAATAAAGTTTTAGCACGCAGATAATTTATGACCTAGAAAATTTAGTATAACAATACACTTATATAAGTTTATATTGAAAATGAATATTTAAAATGTTGTTGTTGTCATGTCCATGGAGGAAGGTTGTAAACTAGGTGTTATTAAAGGAGCGGTTAACTGCAGCCGTCAGCTCTAGTGCTTCGGAGCTATAAAGGATCTTCTGAAGTGGTTCCTGAATTGGCAGTATACCGAGCTTTAAAACATTTGCAGTAAAAAGTGGACATTCAATGATATGTTTTAATGATAGTTGGCAATCTTGGTTGTTCCTGCAGTTGATATATGATCTAGTATTATCGGAATGGATTTTCATGTCCTTATAATGTTTTGTCCTCAGTCTGGTCCTTAGTAACATATCTAGGACAATCAAAGTCTGTGATCAGTGGTTTCCTGATGTACCTATTATTTAGTCAACAAATATTTAAAATATGTTGGGAATATTGCTTAGTATGACTTTATCAAAAGTTAAGTATAATGAAAGAAGTTAAACGTTAGAAATAAAAATCCAGTCTAGAGAAGTATCTTCAAATGCTTGAAGTATCCCTATATATTGTACAAAATATGGAACGAAACACTCAGAATAAGTTTTGATCTAATGATCGGTTTTTCACGTAAAGGGACTAAATATTAATAGTTCTAGGATCTGATCGAAAATATGTTAATAAGTGCAGGTGATATTTTAAGTTGTGAAATCAGACATAAAAACGTGTTTTCTCTGATTTAACATACCCATTTTCAAGGGATTCGGGTCCCGCAGTGGACTGATCGTTAAGACACGGTTCCCAGCAGATCACCGAAGTCAAGCATCACTGGCTGCTGTCAGTGTGCGGGTGGGTGACCACTTGGATCAGTCTGCGTAGGGACCGAGAGTGTGCGGTATTGGTCCTCGTTAAGCTGGTCTACCGTAAAGTGCTCGACTTCGCGTGCAGGTCGTCGGGCTACTGAAGCGGGGATGCCATCCCCTCTGCGGAGGATCAAAATTGTGATGGCATGTCTTCAGATCATCCTCAGGGATGTTTCCCAGACCGTCGCCAATAGCCCATTGCGCAGCTCTAGTGCGACGTAAATGAACAAATCAAATCAAATCAAATCAAATCAAGGGATTCGGATTCTTGACTCTTGAAATGTTTGTGGTAGCCGCAATGGCTCTAATAATTTGGTCAGGAGAACTGTTGAAAGTTCGTACCCCTTAACCCCTTGATGCAGATGGAACAGAGGTGTCCCTTTTATATATTTTTTTCTGAAGCTCTAACTACAAGAAAAAATATATTTTAGCATTATTTTATTATAAAAAAACAGTCTAATAGTTACTAAAAAATTTGCAAGATTATCAGAATTATATATATACTAAAATATAAAAGTAAAAAGAAAGTAGTTTGAATTATTTTTCTTACATGTTTAAAAATTTATCAATAATTGATTTTGTAAGTATAAAAAATTACTATTATGAATAACTGTTTCTCTTAGATCTAAATGACTGCTAATTGAATATTGTTTGGAAGTGAGCCGTCTTCGGAAGATTTTACCTTTATGCAGAAAAAGGCACCGGTGTTCCATGCTGTATTTCATAACCATAAATTATTAAATTACTGAATATAAATTTGTTTAAATTATTTTGATCTGAATTAAAATAAATAATGAAAAAAGTATGACAAATGTGCTTAATTAAAAATTCTGCGTCAAAGGGTTAGTGTTAATTTTGAGTTTTGGTGAATTTTGTCATATCTCGAAAACTTTTTTAGCGAATCAAAAAATTTGTTCTTGATACTAATTCAATCAAGCCTTCGCTTATCCATTCCTTTACCAATAGCTTATTCAGCCTTAAATTTCAGAATTATTCTTAAAATTAGTTTAATGTTATTTATAAAATTCTAATTTAAGGATGTAATATTATATGCTTACGTGTATTAATATGGTAACAATAAATATTATCTTAGTTGATAGTGAAAATGCTAGTAAATTTCTAAATTCATTTTGAAAGTTGATGGTGCGAATGCAGTAAAATTTTAGTTCTTGTGGAAGCGTGTGACGCTTTATCCGTTCATGAATGCTGCTCAAAGTGTACAAAAATTCCTACTTCTTTATGTTTAAACTGTTATATGTATTTTTTTTATCTATTATTATGTTCATAAATCTTCACTTGTACTTGGCGTTATTTAATTTCCTTTTGTTAAATCAACAAAGAAATTATCATAATTAGAAATATAAAAGAAAATAAGAAAAACCGTGAGTTATCTGATCAAATCTCATTCAAGCAAAAGCATCGTTGGAAAGGATTTCATGCCGACTAAATATTGTGGGGCAGAATTTTCTTAGAGGTAAAATTTTGCTTGAACAAAGTACTAGTAATATTCATAAATTATATTCTAGTCCTTCTTTCACCCACAATGTTTAATAATCTACAATGATTAATAATCCACAATGATTAATAATCCATCATTCACCCACAATAATTTTGATCACTAATCAAAAATGGTTCAGTATTATTAGTAAAATGCTGAAACGGATTTATAATTTAAAGGAACTTATTGTGTTTTACATAATCTTAAATTAAATGAGTAATAAGCCGAGTGCCATCTTGCATTTAATGCTAAGCTGAAAATAAAAATAAGTAGAAAAATAGTAGAAAAAAGTCTTTTTAAGAGAATGAGATCTCATCACTTTTTTAAGAACTCATCACAAATCTTATGAAACTTTTAGAGTTGTTTATTTTGTCTAAGAAAAAATAAAGAAGCTGCCGAAAAGCTCGATTTTGCATACACATTACTTCAAAAGAATGTAGGTAGGAAAACAATAGAACTAAAGTTGATCTTTTTAAAAAAGTTTTCCTATAATTTCTAATAGAATACGCCACTAGAAAAGCAATATTCCAGAATAGCGCTTAGCGATATTTAAATTTGAATATCATGATATATCGGAGTAAATAACGATATTCATGTTATATTGCGATATTTTTCAGTTAAAATTATTTACACTATTTATTTACACTATTTAAGCAGTTTTTTTAACCCAAATGAAAATAGTTGTAAAAAAATTGATTTTTCTCAAAAAGCTTTAAAATAATGTAATCATTCGTAAAATCAATGCAGCAAAATGGTGCTAGTCGGTATTAAAACTTTAATATCGTAAATCAATAGTATTTTCCGTTTTATGGCGTTATTCTTTAAGTAAACTTATTTACATCATTTTTATATTTGTCAGCATTTTTGTACCCTACATTTTTCCCATATGGTCAATATATATATATATA
>NC_092204.1:35088170-35097965 GCF_043381705.1 Parasteatoda tepidariorum
CTAGCACCCGCCGTGGCATTGAAAGCACAAGGTGCTGATAGGTAGTCTGAGGTATCTGGTACCAAGCGCTCGCCAACTGGTCATGCTATTCCTTCACATTGCGAGGAAGTAGCGTGACAGCACGAATTTGGTTTTCCAAATAGGACCACAAATGCTCGATTGGATTAAGGTCAGGTGAATTTGGGGGCCAAGACATGACTTGAAAGTCACTGGAATATTCCTCGAACCAATCCATGACGATTCGGCCCTTATGACATGGTGCATTATCCTGTTAGTAAACACCATTCCCCGCAGGAAAAACTGTTGCCATGAATGGGTGAACCTGGTCTGCAACTATGTTCAAGTAGCTTACAGACGTCAGGGATTGTTCTATGAGGATTATGGATCCTAATGTACCCCATGAAAACATTGTTCCTGGGCGAGAAGATACGAAAACCTGGGCGAGCTCATTGTTATAGATGAAGGGTGGTCATAATGTAATGGCTCTTCGGTGTATACTTATCGGAAAGTCTCATGATATTATCGTATTTTAAACTTCTCTTCGTTGGCAAGACTTATTAAGATCTAATTAAATATTTATTGTTGTCTATAGCAGTTATATTCAATATTTATCGATATGGTATTCATGATAGTGTGAGGCGATATTGAAACTTTAATATTACGATATAGAGTCATACTTTACCGATACCTCTCAAATATTGAGAAACTTTTCAGGATAAGGTATTTATGTAATTTTTACATAGGTCAATATTTTCTCTCATATTGTGATTCGAACGGGTTCCGGGGTTTCAAATATGCTTGTTTTTGTGTCACGATTTGTCATGATTTTCTCTCGACATATCGGTATATTGGGAGAATATACAGGTTGTTTATAAAGTCCCGGACCCATTTTGATTTTTAATAACTCATAAAATAATAAAGATAGATTAAAATTAATAACATAAATGGTTAGATAGACTCAAAAAGTTTCATGACTCTTGTCAATGAAATTCCACGCGCCCCCTTCGTCGCACGGAGAATATCAAGTTGACAGTCAATTTCACGCCAGGTATTAATTTTAATCTATCTTTATTTTATGAGTTATTAAACATCAAAATGGGTCCGGGACTTTATAAACACCCTGTATTTCAAAATATCGTGATCATAGTATTTAAAAAATACCAACATTTCATGAAGTTACATTGATTATATTATTTTCATGAAATATTATCGGCTCTACTTTACAGCCTTTTTTTAGATCGAAATTAAAAAAGTTTTACAATGGTTAGAGAATTGTTTTTCGGAAATTTTTTCCCTTCAGTTTTGATAAACTTTATTAAATAACATAAAAAAAATATCCTGGTCTCATTGATAATACCCAAGCTAAAAATATATCTTTTATTAAAAGCCTCAAAACGAAGAATAGTGGAGCTAAAATAAATTTTTTTTAAAAGAATTGCCTAGCAGAAGCCTTATGGATTTTGTAAGGATATATATTTATTTACGCTGTGAGTGCTAAGAAAAAGTGAAGAAACAGCAGAAAAACTTTATTCTAAAAGTTTTCGTTGTTCACAGCTAGAAAGGAACTTATAAGTATTTACTTTTCTTTTCAGCGTAATTTTTTTTGGTTTGAGGTTTCGTTCAGGAGCAATAAGATATATTGCCACTCCTTACATCTAAAGACCAAGTGCACAGCGGTGACACTATGGTATATTTCAAAAGGGCTGCAGAAGCTTTTAGAAAATAAGTTCTCCTGTAACAACGGATTCTGGGGACTCATATATTTGTGTTTTTCGAACGCAAGCAGTTTTCTTCGAACTTTGCATTCTTTTCACACTATTACTCTTAACTTTGTGAAAAAAAATTGAGTTCGTTTACGTAAGAAAAACCTCTTTACATAATTACTTCTTTGAATACTATTTTGGCTAAGACTAGATGTAGTATATTAAACACAAGTTTTACGAATGTAAAGAAAGTAATTTTTGTTTAAAAATATACAAGCATTTTTTTTTAAAATTAAAATATTTTAATTTTTAATGCAAAACGTATTTTCTAATCGATTAATTTCAAAAGTTATTTTAATTTTATTTTCATTTATTAACAAGTTTAATAAATAATTTCAAATGCAATTTCAAAAATGACTGCCATTTTGATAAATTGTTGAAAGAAATACGAGAGGAGATAGAAATGTGCGGTTTACTTTGGGAAAATTTGTACACGCCATGTTTCATGACTAATTACAAAGCTCGTCAACAGATAGCGCTGCTAAGAAAAAATATAAATTAATGTTTTTTACATACCTGACCATTTCAACTGTAATAAATTGCATGCTCATTTTGCATTCAGATTGAGCCATTTTTGCAACATATTTTGTTATTTTTCTTAGAAGCGCGTTATGTTGAAAAAGTTAATAATAAATTATAAAATTTGATTAAGATAAATTTTCTGGTTCTCTAAGAAGAACACAGCATGCTGTACCAATTCATTGAACTTATTTTTCAATTCGTCTGTCTTTTTTGGAACACCCTATATAAAATTATTTTTGCATTTGCAATTTCTTTTAATTTATTTAGAAAACAGCTCACACTATTTCAAAAGCTCTTATATTGTCATAAATATAATTTCCTTTGCTGCGATTTTTACAAACTTTGCCGTTTAAGTCATTAGTTTTTTTTTCAGTTTTTGTAAAGAATAGAACTTTTTTTTAAAGAAAAATTCCCTTTTTATAAGTATTTTTGGTTATTAAAAATTTTCCAAAATTTATAATTTTTTATGCAAATATGATAATTCTGAAACTTCAATGCCTTCACTCTTTAAAGCCATCGATTCAAATATAAGCATTTTTAAATTATCAAAATAAACAATCATTTGACTTTTTTTTTGCTTTCAATCTAAAATTAATAATTTTCGACACTTGGCATTTTTAACATTGTTCTAAATTTAGTTAATGTAATAAAAGTCATAGTTCACAAACCTTTTTAACTAATGCTATAGTTGAAAGATATATAGGGTAAATCTTTAGAAATGTATTAGGCTTAATTATTTTCCTTTCAATTATACATTATTTTCTACTCAGTAAAAAAGTGTATTGTCCGATTTAACTTTTGTAAGTAGAGTAAAAGAATAAATGCATGCTTTAACAATTTTTTATGTGTAAAAAAGTTATAAAATATATCATTCAAAATTTTTTATTTTAAACATGCTTTAAGATACGTGTTTTAAAAGAAATTGACATATCTTGATTTGTGCGTTTGGAAAAAGAATGAACTTAGATCAAAATGTGTATTGAAGACAGCAAATATAGTTTGAAACATGCGTAAAAAATGGACATAGATCAAATGTGCGATCGAGAAAGTGAATAAATTTGATACCGTTTAAACATATGACTTGATGAGAAACAACTAGTGATAAATATATATTCATTCTGTTTAAAAAGCTATATAAAATTTTCCATACTGATTACAGGTAGATGCTATTTCGAAGAGTGGCAATGGCGTTAAAAATTTGAATTACTGCAAAAGCGCATTTTGAGTTATGTCTAGTTTCATTTTGAGAAATGTCTAGTCTCATTGGAGAGCAGTTTAAGCAATGCCCATTTATTTCAGCACGGATTTTCAGCTTTTTCAACCATTTCAAAAGCATAATTGAAGCTATCCTGAGATTCTAAAATACGCTTTTTGACCTATATTCATTTTTTTAAATGCACATTTCAAACTATGTATTTTTTAACTAACTGGGTATTTTAAGCTATGTTCAAAAATAAGTTCTCCGACGAAAAATTTAATTGCAAATCGTAACCTAATTTTCTAAATAATACATGACAAACATTGATATTTATAGCTACTCATATTTATTTAAGAATATCCATAAAAATATTTATTACTGGTTCCTGTTACTGTATGACATTTCAATTAAGCATTTTGATTTTTCTTTTAATTAAGAAATTTGACTTTCAGGAAACGTTTATTTTGGAACATTTATTTATTATGAGCCATTTATTTATTATGTAATTACCATTACACTGCAAAAAATGAATACTCGAAGTTTTCTTCGCTTTCGAGGAAACCGTATCTTAGGAAATACTCGGAGTGAATATTTCGTCAAATTGAGAAAATTGTTATCTTCGCTATTCGTTTAACGCATTGGGCTTACTGTTCAATATCGAGCAATGTAATGAATTAGAAAATGCAACATTAGATTAAATGAGTATTTGTGTTCTCACTCATAACAAGGAACAGAACTATGGAAATCTTCTCGCCAAGCGAGCTCTCTAACTCGTGCATTATCTTGTTATACAATGCAAACAATTTACAAGTTAGATAAAAAATGTTTTTATAGTTCACTGAGTGAAGTTTTCGTCAAATATTCAGAAGTTCGCATTCCATCAGTTTTCATTACGTTATTTATGATCTATAAGAAAATTTTCAAAATTTATGAAATATAGCTCAAGGATTGCTAAAAACGAGAGTTTTACCAGGGCTGTATCAGTTCTGATAAAACTCAGGATCCGGATACGTTACCCAGAAAAAACAAAAAGTCGGCAGTAAGAACTTTTTATTTTTTATTTTCTTTCGACATGTGATTATTACAACACAGAAACTAAAGAAACAAAAGGCAATTTTTACCTATTACTGTTTATTAATAAGTAGTGTAAGTTTTGGTGAACATATTTTACCTGAAGGAAATATTAAAATAAAATGTTCTTAATACCAGTTTCTTATCGTTTCCGTATAAGTATTAGTGATGTTTTATTTTTGAGAAAACACTGTGAAAAATTCCGGATCAACATACGGTATGAAGTATCGGCACTAAAAAGTACAAAGTACCGACAGTAAAAAGTACCGATGCCCTGAGTGCTGGTACTTTTTAACGTAATTTGTATCGGAATTTTTTACAGTGCATGTCTCCTTCATAAATAACCTTTCCATTATTCGTTAGCCTTTTACAACCTTTATTTTTCCTATGTAGGAATTGTTCATTAATATTTAACTGATGTGTTTTAGTTCTCGATAAAATATAAAGGGAAAAAAACTTGCGTTAATGTTTTATGAAAATTATTCTTTATCCAAAAATGTCTCCAAGACTGCAGAAATAAATCATTTGCTGCGATTTCACAAAAAGTCACGAAGATAAAGCACAATAAAACAAAAGATGTGAAATTATGGCATGATGCCCATAATATATTAAAGAAAAGCGCACATGAGTAAAGAAAATATAAAAACTTATTGCCATAATTTTAGATTTACTTCGCACGTAGTTCTGAAGCAAAAAATGCTTCTAGAGCAGATGTTCCCCTCTTTGTAGGTAATAATAAAGTGGAAGAATGGTAAAAAATGCATCAATGGGGCTATTTTTTCACCTATATTATATTCATTCATTTTATCTGGAACTTTTTTTTTGAATTTCATACACATAACCACCGAGTGCTGCACACCCTTGAAAACCCATAAATTTTAAGTTCACATAACCGCCGTTGGAATTGATGAAAGTTATGAATTTTTAAATTACCCTGGGGACCATTTTGGGTTGTAGATGATCGAAGAAAGTGACTTCGTATTTCTTTTGCACCCTTTTTTCATACCTTTCGTCAAAAATAATTCTAGAACGTCGGAACACTGAGTGCATAAACATTTTTATGTGAAACAATTCTGATTCGTAGGTGTTCTGGAAATATTTTCGCAAACGATAAATTATGCTGATCTGCAGTGTTTTAAAGCAAGTTAAATATTTTAACCATATTCAAGAAAATTGAATTTACTTTGGAGGCTTGGAAAAGGGTAGGAAATATATTTTTGGTAAAAAGCTATAATTTTTAAAGCCCAAAAAATTATGGCTCTCGGGAAATTAATTGTTCTAAGACTCAAAATTACCCGCATAAAAAAGATATTACTGTAAAAGTAAATTTTTTAAGCATCGAATTTATGGCTCATTAAGCTGATGATATATGTTTATTTTAATATTGTTCTTCCTTTGACATAAAAATTTATTAATTTTTTTTCAATATATTTTGAAACTCCTTCTCATAACTTTTCGGAAATATACTTTGTTTCTAAATAATAGGATATTTTATAGACTTTATGCTTTAGATTTTAAAAACTTGTTTAAAAATGATATAGCCCAAACGTTTTCTCATTTGTAGGAAATTTATTGTAAGTATTAAGAAAATGTGATGCATTGCTAAAGGTTTGTTATTTAGAGAATATTTTTACCGATTTGTCATAAAATATTTTCGAAGATTTTATGAATAATTAGGGCAAATTATTTACGATAACATAAATTTCAAAATTATTTTTTTAAAAAGCTTATTTTTATTCGGCACATTTTTCAAAATAATAAATTTTTTTAAATTATTTTTTTTATAAAAGCTCTTTTTCAGAAATGATGTATTTCAGAGTGATGTATTTTTTCACATTATCCTTTACATTAATAAGTTTTAGTTTACTTTAATTAAAAACAACTATTGTTTAATTTTTTTTAGAAAATTGTTTACTGATAGAATTTAAAGTTCTTTTCAAATTTTTTAAAACTAAAATTAAATAACTTTATGATTAATTTTTATTGATTTTGTTAAATTTACCGAAATATAAAATTTTTCTCCGATTTACCAACACTTGACCAAACAATAAAATATGTTAAATCTCTAAATTACAATTTTCATGAACACTGTCAGAAATTTCATGAGAAAAAAAGTGGTTCAATAACAATTTATTTACTTGCTATTTTACCATATTCAAACAAAGCAGTAATTCCATATTTAAATAACCTTATTCCATATTTAATATTTAAATAGTAAGATGGTACTTAAACTTTTAACTGTGAGAAAAACAGTTTATCAACTGCGTTTACCTAATACGGTTAAGCAACCAGAATTTTATCGCAGTAACTAGACCCACCTGATGAGGCCATTTAGTTCCATGCAGACAGGTACATATTATTGCCGAAAGGGTTAATCTGTCAATCTAATGACCGACGAGAAGGGGGAGGGGATCAAGCCCACACCCTAAGAGACACAACAATATTTTCTCTATTTCTTTTAATACATGATGAGTTTCCAATGTCCTACACTTCCCAGTTTGTAACCTTGGCCAATTAGAATACGACACTCTCATTCACTCATTGATGGCAGCACCAAAAAAGTTCTAAACTATCTCCAATGACCATTTAAATTTCTTTTTTATGGTTTTAAGACCATGCCAGTTTTTAATGGTTAAAAACCGTATTGTTTTGTTTTCATTTTTTTCCAACCACATAGTAGTAACCGGTTTCAAAACTGTAAAGGTAAAAAATGCTCTTTACCGTAAACGGTTAATTGAAAGTATAGACTGCTGTGGGTTATTTTACCATGATTTTAAAATGAAAATTCCAACAGCGCAGTTATCTTTAACAGCTTTTGTAAACAATTTTTTAAAAATATGCTAGCAACTTATGATGAGAGCATGGTGGAAAAATAATTTAATAATTTCAGTGTCACTAAGACTTTACTTCACGTTTTGCTTAAGAAGATTTTTTTACCATTCGAAAGAAGATCAATTGCAGTATTTCTTAAACTATTGAATGTTAATTAATCTCTTTTCAAAATTATGAAATACAGTTAAAAAATAAATAAATAAACCAGCTATTTGATCTTAATCTTGAAAAAGTAATATAACTTTTACATAGCCTTACGATATAACATTTCAAGCCTTAAAAAATACGCATATCATTAAAATAATACATATTTTCGAACTTTTACGTCGACAATTTTAAAAGTAAATATTCTTAGTACGACGTTCTTAATATTAGTACAACCATATTAATTAAAACAAATATTTCAGGCTTTGGTTCAAAAATTTTTAAAGTTACTCAAATAGTTATAAAAATAAAAGATTAAGTCTTTTAATGCCATATTATTTTTATATATTGAAAACAATGCGAGATATTGCCTTTTTATTAAAAAAATATTAAAATTAGTTTTATTATCCCTGCTATATAATAAACTTACTTTATTATTCGAGGCATAAAATCATAAGAAATGATATTTTTTTTTTCACGAAATACATAAAACAAAACGTACTATCTTCTTAATGAAGGAAATATTTAATAAACGTGAGTTTGTCGACGGCTCGATCTGTTTAAGGCTTTTTCGCTTGAGTAACATTTTATTTGAACTATTTGAATGATTCTTTCTAGTTAGAGCGGAAAAATAAGTTTTTTGATGTCTATATAAGAAAATTATTTTAATTAAAGAGGCAGCTTGAGGCAAATGGAAAACTGAATTTAATAAGCGCGAAAGTTATTTTTCGTGAATTTTATTTTTGAAAATGAAATTAACTCAAAATAGTTGATATTTTGCTATTTTTTTAATTTTATGTTTTAATGAACATAGTAAAACGAAAGAAGTAAGTTTTAGCTTTAAAATAAAAAAAAGCAAACTTATTTATTTTATTATTCAAATGTTTAAAACGTATTTTGATGACTTATTTTATTCTATTCGACCAGATATGTTTTGACTGAGAGACAATAGTATTTAATTTATTAAATAATAAGTAATTTTTAAAACTAAATATTCATGATTAATTGGAAATTGTTAGATTGATAATATGGTTCAGTTCAAACTGAAATGTGGTTTAAGTTACACTTTGTTAAGGTTGCTGCGAATTTAAAAGTTATATAGTGGTTCAACTTTGAACTGATTTTCCTGGGATCGAAAAATGGCCAGGGATAATATACGACTTAACTTCAGCATTATTTAATTTAATATACACAGAGGGCAATTTTTTGTTATAATTATCGTTAATTGTATGGATGTGCGATAAAAAATATATAGGTAATAACCCAATATGAAAATTAGTATTAATTAATTTTAGTAGTAATTTACAATTTAAGAAAAGTTTAATTAAAGAGATTATATTTTTATATAAAGCAATACTTTAGTTAATTGAAAAAATAATGAATTTATCGACAATAACATTGCTACTCTCTGGAATTCATCAGCGTCTCCTTTTTGGTTAGTTCCATTACGCGCTCTCGTGTCTCTCGTGTCTTAGGGAAATTCGCACGGGGTCTAACTTGCAGCTTACATTATCTGTCATAATCTGGCTGGATTTCTAGCTAGATCAGCTTACAGCACAGGAACTGGTACTATAGATTGGAACTGGCACTACAGATAGGAACTGGCACTACAGAATCGGCACCACAGAATCGGCCGTCCTGCATTTCGGCTGGTCCTCCAGCGACTCTAAAAAGAATAAAAAAGAAAAACAGAGCAGACTGAAAAATATAATTGATATCTGAAAATTAAATGTTTTAGGTTAATGTCTTTCATGAAAAAAAATCTTTCAGGTAAGAGTGTATCAGTTCAGGCACGTTCACTCTTCCATCTTTGCACGTCTTTTCTCTTCTTCAAAGGCTTCGTCTTCTTTTCTTTTCAACGTCTTTGGTCTTTTTTCCTTAGCGTCTTTCGTCTTTTTTTTTAACGTCTTTCGTCTTGAACTTCTTCGTCTTTAAATTCTTTTGTCTTCTTTCACGTCTTTCGTCTTCTTTTACGTCTTTCGTCTTTAAATTCTTTCATCTTCTTTTACGTCTTTAAATTCTTTCGTCTTCTTTTACGTCTTTAAATTCTTTCGTCTTCTTTTACGTCTTTCGTCTTTAAATTCTTTCGTCTTCTTTCAAGTCTTTCGTCTTTAAATTCTTTCGTCTTCTTTTACGTCTTTAAATTCTTTCGTCATCTATTACGTCTTTCGTCTTTAAATTCTTTCGTCTTTCTTTACGTCTTCTTCAAAAATCAAATTCTTTAGCAATTAATTTTTCATCTTCAAAAATTACAGTCTTTATTTT
>NC_092204.1:35098327-35129056 GCF_043381705.1 Parasteatoda tepidariorum
AATTATATATATATATATATATATAATTAGCATAATAGATAAATGCAGAAAGAACAAAAAAAACACGAGGAAAATTAAGAAAAACAATAAGTTTTATTTATTGCGTATATGCTGTAAGTGAATAGAACTTATGAAATAACTTCAAAATGTAGAGAAAACATGAAAAATTTACAGAACAATGAAAAAGGGAAAAAGTAATAATAATTAAAAAAAATCCGAAAAAAGGAAAGAAATTAATAAAAATCCGGAAAATAAAAGAAATCTGTTTCAAAATTTCCGGAAAATATTTTGAGTGCTCTTCACACTATTGTATTCATATATTTTGCTTTGGCTTTATTGATACAATATTAGAAAGCACTCCTTTTTGTGGATATATTCGTGTGAGCTGATGAAAAGATTTTATCTTTTATTTTCCGGACTTTCATAAACCTTTTCTCCTTTTTTCGGAATTTATCTTTTTTTCATTATTTTAATTTTTCTTTTTCCCTTTTTCATTGTTCTGTAATTTTTCCATGTTTTCTCTGCATTTTGAACTTATTTTGAGTTCTATTTACTTGTAGCTTATGCACAGTATATAAAACATATTTTTTTTCTTAATTTTCTTTTCTTAATTCAGAGATATCTATAGTAACTCCTCCCTTTGATATCAAAAATATTAAAAAAGAATTGTTAAAAAATAATTTATACAAAATAATTATTAAAGAATAGTAACAGTGAATTGCATACTGTTAATTCTTTAATTTTACAAACTGCTTATAAACGGCATGAAACTTTTATCTAAAGCTGTTCTTTGTTATTTTAAAATATCTACTTTTTATTTTTCCTTGTAATTTTGCAAATAATTTTATAGATCTTTATGTTTAAAGAGCTTTAAGAGGATTAAAGTAACCTCAGCACCATTTGAAAATTTTATTATTATTTTTTAATAAAATAAAATGTCAGATGTGAATAATTTTTCTCTAAACAACATCGATTTACTGCTTCTAAAACAATGAATGGGATCATTAAGAGCATGTAAATGGATGTTAAAAGCTTTGTTTTGTCGGGGAAAATCACGCTGGTGTGCTTAAATAGATTTTCTATAATCTTATTTTGACTGGAGGTCGTTTGCCAACTTTTATAAATATATTGATTTATTTTTTAAGTAAACAGGATAAAAAATAAATTATTATTGTGTTTTTAGTAGTATTTTTTTTAAAAAAGTGAAGTTAATATCTATTAATTATTTTCTTATGTTATTAACCACTTTAATGTAACTTTTTAATTATTTAATGAGTTGCATATTTCTAATATTTTATTTTTTTAGCTGTACATAGCGGATTAAAATTTTATCATTTATCAACTAGTTATTTTTAAAACTAATCTAAGGCCGTGGCAATTTGCGCCAATTTTCCGCAAAATATCTTCACTACCAATCCACCGACTTTTGACAACAGTTCCACTTTACGGGAACTAATCCGAACTTTTTACCTTAAAAAACAACAGTATAGGGTATACCGGAAAGTGACACTTAACTTTAAAAAGAATCAGTGTAGGATATACCGGGCAAGTAAAAATAGGACAAAAGCACTTGCATCTTTTGATAAATCTGGTTATTAAAAATAATTACCGACTGTTATAAATAATCATGCTTACGTATTTTATATAAGTATTTGACCCACCACAGTTTATTTTTAATCTATTTCAAAATTTATAACGTGATCTAATTTTACAAACTAATAACGGGAAGAAATGCAATAATTGATTTAATAATGGCCTTAAAGATTTAATATAGTGATTAATATTCTATTTAATATTGTATAACGATCGTTAAACAGCCGATCCAAATTTGAGTTTACGGCAACCAATATTCAACTCCTTGTAATTTTGAACCCGATCCAGGAGACAAGGGAACTCCTGGATCAGTAGAGGTAATTAATATTATGATATTTCTTTCCAATAAGTGACGCTCTCTCCGAATAGCTCCTTAGATATCTTACTCGTGAGTTTAATGCAGAGTTATTTAAGCACAGTAATAAAGAAACAACAAGACAACCTGCTAGCAGTTTCAACAATCATTTATTTTGAACAAAATATGAAGATGAGTATTTACAAATAACTGTGAGGAAGAATAATACATACCTGCCAAAACACAGAGTTCCCTAAGAAACTTGCAACATCTCGAAATGTAAACAATATAGCACACTGCAGTTTGACATAGTAATCAATAATATGAACACTAGCAATGATATCACAACAGATATGGTATTTATACATAATATGGTTGCGTGATGAACTGATTCGTAATACCATTCTGCATATCATTAAAATGAAGAAACAGTCACAAGTAGCGTTGTATACATCCTTTTCCTTAATAAGTTATACAAAAGGTAGGTTACTCCTCACGAAAGATGGCATACTTACTTTAATTTTACATTATGGTGAGTAAGGAAAAAGCGTAGTTCAAGAGAAGATCTGACTGAATAGTCAAACTATTTCCAACACTTACTATCTTGTAAGTTGATATGGTGAGGTACATATTATGCAAAATGAATTTAATTACTGAAAATGAAGTGAGGAAAATTGATTAAAATATTTTAATTGTAATTGTTAGCAATGTTATTTTTTCTAAATAAGTGTCTCACTGTCGCGAGCAATGGTATCGATACTCATTATACCAAGAGTGACGAAACGAAGATTTGCACTTACTTTAAAACTGTAGTTTGTTGATATGGTGAACTAGCGAACAATGGCAACGATACTCATCATACCAAGAGTGACGAAGCGAAGATTTGCACTTATTTTAAAACTGTAGTTTGTTGATATGGTGAACTAGTGAACAATGGCAACGATACTCACTATACCAAGAGTGACGAAACGAAAATTTGCACGTATTTTAAAACTGTAGTTTGTTGATATGGTTAACTATCTATTAAGAAAAAACGTCGGGATACTTGAAATTTTTTATCAGATGATAGAAAAAATTTAGTCTTTGAAAAATAGTTTGAAAATCAAGAAAAATTAAGAATTTTCTTAAATGTATAAAGCCCTCGGTGAGAGAAATGATAACTTTCAGTTAAATAATGCAACGGTAACTCTAGCACAATAGTTTCCAATTTTGTTTGGCTATGGAAACCTATATGATTTTCTTCGTCTTCTTTTGGCGGAATCCTAATACCGGTTAAAGTTCACGAGCAGCTGTGAATATTTCCTAACCATAGAAAGATTGCTAATTATTTTGAAAATATCCTATGAAGAGAAGGAAGGTTTTTCATTGGTCAATTAAAAGTTTCACTATTTGGTTGAATGTCAGGCAGCTGAATTCGCAGATAATGGGGCTGTATCTAATCCAATTCTAAATTTGTTTTTGGTGTACATATGAGCTGAAAATAAATCAAATAAGCTAAACTATGGTTATAGAAGAGAAAAATGTTTATTAGAAAAACATCTTTATTCTTGAACTTTGATATTTTATTTTAAATTCAAAAGTTTGATGAGAAATCTTTGTAATTTGCTCAAAAAATTGAAAGTTGTTTTTTTAAATCTCTCTGTTTTTAAATGGCTTTTTACTTAAATAATTGCACAAAAATATTGAAATATTTAATTAATTTTTAAATTTCTGGTTGATATAATTATAACTACGAGTTTTACGAGTTATTACTAGTTTAAAAAACGAGTCTTTACTCTCAGAATCCCTGTGACCATTTCACGAAACCCTAAGGATTCCGCGGAATACCCTTTGGGGAACCACTGCGCTAGCAAAGCTAGGCTTTTGGAATTAAAGGGAGAAGTCTGTTTAGCGTTTAGGCAGAAAATTTTAGATGACCTGGGTTTAGTACTTAAATTATAATTAAAATAAATCTCTTTGATTTTAAATAACCATTCCGAAAAATATTCAATAGAAGTTTTCTTTTTTTTTTTTTAACAAAAAAGTTAATATCAGCTTTTTAAGAAAAGTTAATATCAATTATTAAAAAAAATGTTTTACTCACATTCAGATGAAAAATTCTCATTGACTTTAACTTTATGCTACAAAAATAAATCAGATTGACTTTTGAGTAAAATGCTGTTTTCTTATTACTTTACTTTCTAATTCCAAGAATCTTAAACTTTTATAAACATGACACAACTTCAATGACTATTTTTCATGGTTATAATTGTTTAAAAAATGTAAACTTACTGGTTTTAAAACGTACTGGTACTTATTGAATTTTTCTTTCACGAAGTTGACAAAAATATGTTTTCAAAAGGCAATAATTTATAAAACTGAATTTAAAAAAAACTCTTTATTATGAGCGTATTGAAAAGAGAAAAATAATTTTTTGATTCAAAAGTTTTAGGTGAAAATGGAAATTGTAAAAAAAGTAGTAGTGCTGTAATAAGTATAAGTATTTGAACTGAAAAGCCTAATTTTTAAAAGTTATTTTCAATCGAAAATAATAAAATTTTTTTTTGTTATTTATGATTTCTTTTATGTTACACGGGAACTATAAAAATGACTTTTTTAAATGTACGAAAATAATAATGTTAATAAAAATGTAATATAACCTAATTAAATAAAGGTTGTTTTTAATATCTTGTTAAAATATAGCAAGTTTTTTCAATACTTATTTTCAATTTATCTTTAATATAAGTTGCATGAAAACATTATTCATTAAGTTTTGTAAAGTTATATACATTATGACTTATTAATGTTTTTGTAAATTATGATATGGTTACTGAACTTTTTGGCTGGTACAGTGCAAAACTGATGTTTACTTTAAACTTAGAAATTCAGTAAAAAGTTCATAGCATAAATAAGTTTTCAATGCCTTAATTTTAATTTTAGAAGTGTTGCAAAGACTTTTTTCATCAAAGAAATGTTTTTAAATATAAATCTCTTAAGGAAGCAATTAATTATGCTTAATGGTAATGATTAACACCATTAATTCATCTGCAATTCAATAATTTGAAAACGTGCCTTTGTCTTCTGTTAATGAGCATTTGTCTTAAAAGTAAAGCTTTCATCAATAGATGCAATATTGCTTTAATGTAATAAAAATTCAAATTATATGGTTTGCAGAAATTTAATACTGAAAAGACAGTTCGAATACTTTTTCAATTTACTAATGGCAGTTTTATGTCGTTTGTCAAAGCAAAATCAATTGTTTCAAATTTTCCCAAGACGCCAAAACATTCTTCAATGGAGCATTCACCATGAAATCTTTGCACCCGTAAATAAAAGATATTGATAAATGTTCAGGCAGTTCTCTAGCCAAATAAAGCTATCCGCTTTCACGGAAGACTTGCGAAACTCGAGAGCTGAAAGATAGGAAGGAATTTGCATGAAGAATTGATTACAACTTTGTTCCCAATGATTGCTGCACTTTCTCTGCGGAAACCTGATTAATTGGTCGGTTTGTGTAACCATAGTTACAGAAGAATGCATTAACAGCTGATAAAAGTATTGATCATAAAGATAGTCAGAAGTTGGAAAAAGGCAGGTTTGGTTTCTTCGATTCTTCTTAAAAGGATTATTAAGATATTTAATTATGATTATTTAACCTATCCATCACTGTCTTGAATCAGAAAGTAAATCAAGGCAAAAATTATAAATGTACGGTAAAAATATTTTTAAATTACATTAAATTCTTTAAAGTTATGTACTAGTTTTGAATTAAATTGAAGGACTGTATTATAAATAAAATATTTTTTATTTCTTCAGCTTAAAAAGAGGCAGTAATCTGTAGTGTAGTGTCTGAGAAATATCCCAAATGTAATAATTATATATTCTAATATTACTTTTTTACTCGCTTCAATTTAACACTAACTTTTTGTACTAGAAAGTAACACTAAGCAAAAACTATAAATATACAATGAACATAGTTAAACATTTATTTTAACTTGTTTTAAATTGTGCTCTAGGTTCGAATTAAAAAGTAATTTTCACCAATAAATAGTTCACAAAATATGTAATAATAATACATTTTAATAATATTCTTTAGTTTTACTATTTCTTTGAGTAGTAGTTTTATTTCTTCATATTTTCTTAAAGTAAATGCTTAGTTATTAAATTATGATGATTTAGTCTGTCCATTAGTGTCTTGTATTAAAAAGTAATGCAAATCAAATATTATAATTACACAATAAGAATATTTATAAATTATTTAAAAATTGTTATGAAATTATGTATAAACTTTTAATTAAATTGAATTACTGTACTTTAAATAAAAAAAAAATTTCTTACTGATTTACTTCGAAAAAATTTTTTTACCCAAAAATGAATCAAAATTTATGTAATTTAATATATAATAAGAAAGCAAAAAATTTGGTAACATAACTTATTTTTAGTTTCGCCTTTTTTTTTAACAAATAGTGGATAATGCTGTAAAGATAACTATAGAAATAGAAATAAGATAGTTGAAATAGTACTTTTTAATTTACCAATGAAACACAATAGAATAATGTAGTTTGAAACCCTCGCAATGATAGGTTAAGTTTATTACAAAAAGAGAGTAAATATTAAATATATTTCTTGAATATCATAACTGTCTATAGTTAGCGCTCCTCTCTTACAGTTTTGTAAACTTTCTTTAAAATAAAATCAAATAATAAAATAAAATTATAACATGCTATTAAAATTATTACATGTTGTTATAATACATGTAATAATTTTAATTGAAGGTGCAAAAAAGAAGCTTAAAATAAATACTGCTATGGTTTTTGAACTTTTGAATTTTGAATCAATCAATCACTTGACGAAATAGAACAATAGAACTTTGTAACAACGCTAAGAACAATAGAACGCTTAGATACCCGTACACTCACGTATTTTCTTTACTTTTAAAATTCATTTTGAATTTAAAAATGCAGGTTCCTAATGTTCAAAAAAATATAACAAAACATAAATTTTATTTAGTTCACCCATTTTTTAGTTTTAGTTTACTGCTCAAGTGATGATATTACACGAACAAACACCATTCCTAACAATTTTTTCTTGAGGAATAAAAAATAAAATCCAATATTTTCAAACACAGCCTACCATTTGAAGACAGAGAAACGTAAAGTAAATGTTGTACTATGACATTGTTTGAACTTATGGATTCTAAGAAAATGTTAAGCTATAAGAATTTTCCATGTTTGAATGTTGGCGTGTTTCCTATAAATTTATATTTATGAACCATTTCAACACATATGGGTTAAGAAAAGAAAAGCTCTATTGTTCCATTTCACCGCCAAGTGATTGAGCCAAACCATACATCAGCAGTTGAAAAACTTCCGACCAGTAATCACACATTTCTCTTATTTTGATGGCGCATTCCATATATTTTTTTTCGATTTAAAAAAAGCAACGATTTATTCTTCGAATACCTTCAGAATTTAGGAAAATGCTCAAAATAAAATGAATTCGTCCTTGAAACATGTTGCCATCCGAAGCGAAGCATCATTTTTCAAAAGAAACGATGATTACTTCTGGAAAATAATCATGCGATCAAAAATATGGAAAAGCGAAAAAGCATTTGCTCCAGCGCTTGTGCTTAGAGCGAAATTGGATCATTCTTACGTTAAGATTTATGCGTTCCTATTCAATATATTTAAATCAGATAACAGCTTTTTTAAGCTTAACATTTAACAGAAATAAGAAAGGAACTCTTTTTTTCCATTTTACGAAATTTGAAAATGCACTATTTAAAATAAATACAATCATTTCTTATAAACTTAAAATTTAAAAATAAAAGAAATGTAAATTAAAAGTAATGGATTATTGTGATGAAAAAATTTGATTAGAGTTCAGATTTTGTATGATTTAATTTTTAAAAATTTAGAAATAAAAGTTTCTGAGCTTAGTTTTTGGTACATTTTAATGCAGATTAAGTGAATTTCAAACAAGTTTTCTCCTTGTAATGAATGAGATGATTGCATAGATAAATCAATTTAGAAAAAAAAAGGTTCATAAGATGGTGTCATATTTTACACTTAAATGAATGATTTTGATTTTAAAAAAATTGATTAACAATGACTTTGATTATTACAGTATATAAATAAATTAAACAGACATATTAAATCTGATATTCGTGAAACATTTTTGTGCACTAGTAAATTTAAGCAAATTCTACTTACTTTAACTGTTACTAACTGTACCATTTTAAATGTCTTGGGTGGTACATTGGTATCACGGAGAAACACATTGTTTTTATTCCAATACTAGAACTTGTATAAAAGCGACGTTTTTTTCGTGGCGTGGTAAACTGGCAACACTTTTCCCCAAATGGTTTCAGCGCCACACTACGGTAAAAAACTTATCTGTAAGGTCAACTGATGAGTTAATCGTTTGCTTTTGTCACTTTTTAAAATTGAATTTATGAACTTTGTTGATATCGTTTCGATGTTTGTTTAATATTATTTTGATAAAATGTTTATACATTCATTCTTTCAGGTTGTCATGAATTAATGAAAACAAAAGTTTATTTGGCAAAATAAATTACAAATTAATTTAAAATGTTTATGTTTTTCACCATTTATCGTAATCATTTTAATAGGTAAAAAAAAAGAAAATTTATATGGACGGCATGCTCTATTAATTCTTTTGAACTAATCGAAAACTTAATAGGGGAAAGCATTATTAATGCAGGTTTTTCTTTTCCTTGTTTATTCACTTTGTTCCTGATACTATTATTCTCTCTATTATTATCAGCAGATGGCAGTACAATAAGAGTCTTTTATAACTTCCTCTTGATGATACGAATGCATTGATTTACACTAATCTGAGCTGCTATGACGTCATAGGAGGACTGCAAGGCTTCCGGTTCGATTTGTTTATTTTTTAGGATACTGGGTGAATAGTAGAGTTCCTCAAAAGGCAGAATGAATAAACTAGAGTAAATAAAATATGACCTAAACACTTTTTGCTTAAATCTTAGACAGAAGAGATTCGGAATTGCTTTGAAAATTTTATACTTCTACATAAATGCACAAAATGATTAGTAGTCAAAACGTGATTGAATTAGCTGGAATCTATTAGAGAATATAAGTGAATTATCCCTTTTTATCCTTTAATTCCTATAGTTTTGTTGATTATTATATTGCTGAGATATAGAAATCCTCTTAATCCCGTTATTCTGTTAATAATTAGAAACTAATCTATAATAATATATATAATTAATATTGATCAAAGCAAGTAAAATTAATTCAACAATAACATGAAATAGTTCATTCTGTTTCTTTAAATTGTCATCCTGTCAATAAATCTAAACTTAGTGGTGTGCCAGCCTATGGTGGTATAAGGCCTATTGTGCCCATTCCAGTTTTGTTGATCCTAGGCTTTGAAGTGCAGGAGCAGTTGTTCTGATTGGCGCTACACTCATCCACCAAGCCTCTCCTGTCAACAAAACTAGATAAAAATACCGTGAGAATAGTTATCTAAAACAAAAAAAAAAAAGAATAACGGGAAGCAAATAACTCAACTCTAATTCAGTATGAATCAACAACTCAAAATTGAGATGTTAAATTGATTTCGTTTTACTGTAATAAGTAGTAGTAAGTTTTTTCATTCAAGATTTTAAATATTTTTTTATCTTCGAAGCCTTTTTCTAATTATTTTACAATAATTAGTCAGAAAAATGTTTGAAAAAAAATTGCAAATTGAAATACGAAAACTTTGATTTGATACGCTAGCTTTCGATAATGATAGTTAATTAAAATTACGCCATATTTTTTTGTTTGTTTGAAAATTAGTGATTTTTTTTTATTTCTACAAAAAAATAAGATGTAAATAGTTTCAAAGGATTTTTCGCATATTTCAGCAAAAAACAGCATTGTAAATTTACTAAAACAGAATGTTTTGTTTTACATTCTTACCAACTACTTCAAGGGAGAGATTTAAGTGAGGCACATAGTTGAGGTTACCCCATAAAACTAAACTTTAAAGTGTTTTGCTTGGATTTAAGATACTCCACATCATTTTCAGCTATCAAAATTCTTTTAGACATTCTTGAAGAACTTATTTTAAGGTTGGGTGATTTTATTTTCTGATTACCCATAATATTGTTTCTGCTAGCATAGACTATTTAGAAAACGCAGCTAAGAGTTACAGAATAAATTTAATAATTAAATTGTCAAAATAAATTGAGTTCAGTCATTAAATATATGAAGGGTAAATATTCAACAAAAGATATTGCAAAGTCTTTGTTTTGTATTTAGTATTTTGTGACTGACTATGTGCTTTTGTTACGCGTATTTTAAAAACTACATTTAAAAATTAAAATAGCAGAGACTGAAAATTTTATTGTCACTGTATAAGTACAAAAAATATTGTGACATTTGTTAAAATTTATTCATGCTATTAAAAAATTAGAATAATATGAAAAATAGTTACTCTAAATTAGAATTTTTATTAAATCTTTTAAAAATTAATATTTTGTCTCTGAAAAAGTTTCAAAATATTTACAGATTTCTTAAAAAAGAAGAAAATGAGTGAGTATTTTCAGCCTTTTTCCATAAATGATGTCTAAAAGAATTAGCTATATATTATTTGAACATGATATTTAATCTGAAATACATTATAAACAACAATTATCGAGAAATATATACTTAGATAAGAGATTGGAAAATAAAATTATTATGAATTTTAAGTGTTTCTCAAAGAAAATATGTTACTTTCTAGGATAATTTTCAACTCTTTAACGACTAGAGTCCCTTTCTACGTACGACTTGAAACATGCATCACGAGCTTACATTAATTTTTCGCATTATCGATGACAGTGCGTATCATGTTCTCGATAAATAACGGTTTTTTTCATGTTTTTTATACGTTTCCAGAAGTTATAATCTGTTTCTCAGTCATGTGTTTGACAACAAGGGAATAAACACACAGAACGGAAACGAAAGTTGAATTCCCAGACGTCACCACGCCAGTAAATTTTTTATTTTCAAGTTTGAATCGAAAGTAGGTTTTCCTTATATCCAGAAAAAAAAATGTATTAATAAGATACATGTACGTATATTTATTGGTATTTAGTAAACATTTCAACAGACGAAATTATAAGAATATTTTTTATTCTTATGTTTCATGGTAAGTAACATTATTTTCGTAACTTTTAGGCATTTTTTTAAAACTTTAAATAGCACAGAGCTTTGATAACCTTTCTTAATTTTTAACTGCTTTCAACTTTTAAATGTAAATAAAAGTTTTGCACGGGATTTTTTAAAAACATTTCTTTTCTGATTTCCTTTCATTTAATAGCACTGTAATAAATACTGTTAAAAAAAGATCGATTTTGCTATTAACGAATACTCAGAGCAAAGAAAATTAGATAAATAAATCACCTTACTTCAAATATAAATGTTTACAATCTATCACTCGGTTTAAGATGTTTTAACAATTAATAAAATTAACTTATCTTGGACGCCTTAAAAATATAATAAATGCTAAGTATATCCAAACTGCTTAAATTACGTCAAATTTAATTTATTTTGCTTCTATCGTTGACACACATCAGACTCGTTGGAAAAACATCACATTTATTTCTAGGCTTAAGAAGCATAAGTTCAATAGCTTCATAATTAATGAAACCATAATGCTGGTACTCCAGATAAAACTGAACTCAAATTTTAAGCGGAATATCGTCCCAGAGTATTAATTAACCCGTCTTATCGGAGGCTGAAAAGCAAATTACTATATGATAAAACGCTTCTGAAAGAACTATCGTCTATCACTTTTAGTATATGGAACTGTCACACAGTAGAAAAATGATACTTCCGGTGAATGATGGCGGAAGTGACGCAGTGACGTGCCGCCATGTTGTCCCGGGAAGAAATATTTGTTTGATTTATCGTCGACATGCGGAATGAAAGGTGGTCTTGTATGGCTTGTGCTTTTTTTTTTGTATCTCTGTTGTTTACTACACTACTTATTACTACGATTTGAAGCTTCTTGTGAGTAAGTTTATCCGATGCAGTCATGCTCTTTTTATCACTTACTGTTGGAACGTCATAAATTTCATTTAAATGGCGTATTTTCAAAAATATGCAAAAATATAGTAATTTTTGACACCACGATATAAAACTTACTTATTTTATTCAAAAGCTGACCAGGAAATATCTACATAGGGGCGGAAATGTTCTAACTTTTATCAACTAAATGGTTGTGGTATTTCACTTTTCAAATGAAGATCTTTGTGTTAAAATCATGGAAATAGAATATAAAAAAAGCTGCATCAAAAAGCTTCATCAAAGTATATATTACCGGGTGTACCCAAAATATATATACCCAAAAGTGTCCGATGAATGATCAAAAAATTATTTAAAGAAGAGTTAGAGAGAATATAAATGAAGGACTTGCCGTGTTCTGCTAAGGAAACTGTTCAAACTAAGTTTCAAAACTGATTTCCAAGCTCGTCAACAGATAGCACTGCTAACTGAAAAAGAACCTAAATAATGTTTTCAAAATAATCACAATTCTGCAACAACGTCGTAGAGTCTGAAGACGCAACTAACTCAGGGCATAACAGCCGAAAATATTGTTTTATTTATTTTCTCAACCAACAATGCAATCTGTTAAAAAATGTGACAAATTGCGAAACTTGGTGATAATAAATGAGTGTGTCTGAAAAGCTATTTGAATTTCATTTTGGAGCATATACGTATTCTAGAGTGCAGTAAAAAATAGTAGAGAAATTTCTCGGAAAAATTTTTAAATAACAATGTATTTTATTATTATCTACCATATTCAAACCAAACAGTTAATTAACCATAAATAAGATGGTACTCTAACTTTCAACTGTAAGGAAAACGGTTTGTGTCCGTTTCAACTGTAAGGAAAACGGCTCCCAGTGTCCTGGACTCCACAATTTGTATCCTGAACTCTGCAATGCTCATTACCCAACAACAATGCCAGCTCCTACGTCCAGCTAAAATTCTTTTTTTACGGTTTTGAAACCATGCTAGTTGTAAATGCTTAAGAAATTGTATAATTTTGTATTCATGGTTTTATAACCATACTATTTGTAAACGGTTTCAAAACCATTAAAGGAAAAAAAATTACTTTACGGTTAATTGGATGGACAGACTGCTGCTGGCTATTATACAGTAATTTTAGAATGAAAATTCTAACAGTGTATCGAATTGATAGGAAAACATTATTCAGAAAGTGGTAAATGAAAAGACGTTCGTTAGCACAAGTCTGGAAAACTTGAAGTGGTTTACTACATAGCAGATAGTACCTGCCGTTATCAGTATATGCAGCACGTACTGAATGCAGAATCTATCCACTAGGGGGTGCAAATATTTACACTCAAGTTGCATGAATCCCATTGTTCAATCTTCCGAATTTTATCTCTGTTAAATGATATATTCGTGTTTTAAGTTCATTCATTTGAGTCCGCAGTGGACTGATCGTTAAGACATGGTTCCCAGCAGATCACCGAAGTCAAGCATCACTGGCTGCGGTCAATGTGCGGGTGGGTGACGACTTGGATCAGTCTGGGAAGGGTCCAAATATGTGCGGTATTGCTCCTTGTTAAACTGTCTGTACTACCGTAAAGTGCTCGACTTGGTGCGCAGGTCGTTGGGCTTCCGAAGCGGGGTGTCAACCCCTCTGCAGAGGATCAAAATTGCGATGGCAGGTCTTTGGATCATCCTCAGGTATTTCACACAAAGTACTCTATACAAAGTATCCTCTATTTCTTAAAATAAATCTCAAAATTTATTATGTTTTATTTCAATCCTTATTTTAAACAAACTGGCATTAAAATAATTATACTTTTGTAAGAATTTGTTTTTGAAATCTATTTTTTATTAGAATAGAATTTAAATTATAATTCCTCAGAGCAATTACTGAATTTTGTTGTTGTTGAGGAAAGTAAAGCTTACGTGCAAGTGAGTACATCATAAAAAAATAACATAATATTCCGTGTAGTAAGATATCGCCATCATACTCTGAAAAATGAAGTAAGCTTAGCATATTTGATTACTTTTTTACTATTTTCTATGGCTATACTTTATGCAACATATTTTGATGCTTCAAGAAAGTCACTATTATGTAAAGCCAATGCTTTATAAAATATGCAACTCATATGGTAAAAGTTGGATGTGTTTCATGTATATAAAGCTATATATTTTTAGAACATAAGGAAAAGAATTCATCTTATTCCTTATACTCAATAATTATTGTTACCGAAGCTAGTGTTAAAAATAATAAATTGTTTAAAAAGAAAGAAAGTAGCAGAAATTATAAAAGTGATACTTAAAAAAAGAAAATACTAAAACACGAAAAAATAGTAGTTAAACAAACAAACATAAAACCATATATGAAATGAAAAACTCTTAATAAAGTAATTTACATAAGATATAATATTAAAGTTTATTATCTTGTTATTAAAAACACTAAGAGAGGATATTTAATATTTTTTTTTCGAAATTTGATGAACTATTTTGATTGTCAAGAGTATAATTACTTAAAAATGCGTAAATAAAAACAAAGCTAATAATAACTGGAACCAAGAATTGGAATTTTTTACTAATTACTTTTTCTTAAAGTGTAATTTTCTACTCTAAAATAACTTCATTCTAAATGTAATATATATTCACAAAAGCCTCTAAAATGATAACTTCATGAACTGGTACGCTGCTAGTTTTTATAAATTTAATACTATATAATCTACCAGCGTATATGCGATTTGTGTTTAAACTAAAATTAACCTCATTATCTGAAATTTTTTTCCTTGGTATGGCTAATGAGTGACCGTGTCTAAAAGTGGTTTTATTGCCTGCGACTCTCGAACTCAGTTCGGGCAATGCAAATGCGCCAGCTTTGCACAAAGAAAAATCGGTGCTTCAGTTCTGTGAAGCCCGAACTCACTTCGTCCTATGCATAATATGTAATTAACCATTTTCCCAATTGATGACGATACTTGTTTTGAAAATTTTCCTCGAAAAGTTCAGTAGTTTTGCGATATTTGTCGGATTTTTGGAATTTGGCAGAAATTTAAAGAAATCTGAGGAACATGGAATGCATCACAGTTGATATAAATAATAATATTGATGAATTAGTTTATTATATTTATCTTGAAAATTCTGTTGTCTGATTTATTTTGCTATAATTTGAGCAAAAATTGCTGCAATCTATTAACATTTCTCATGCATGTGAAAATATTGAATATAGTACTTATTCCGTTTAAATTTTTTTTAAATAGTCAATTTCTGATATTTTGATAATAATAACGAACAAAACTAATGAGAATTGCTTTTTCATTTTCCGCACGTTTTTCTAAAATATATTCCACAGGCAAAGGTTTAATGGAAACGTATAATTTTCACAATTTATTTAATCAAATTTGCTAAAATAGACATTGCACCGATTTCCTACTCGGTGCAATGCAACAATTGCTTAGGTCAATGTCATAGCGATTTTAATAAGGCATATTCGCTAAATAATATTTTAATGCTTAATAAAATAAGCTGATTTAATTCTTATTTAGCATGATAAGAATTTTGCTAAATAATTCTAACTAAATTCTATTAAAATATGTTGAATAAGCTCTTACTTAGCATATTTGCTGCATAAGAAATTGTTTAACATTTTCTTATTCAGCATATTCTGATTTTGTCGTGCTTTATAAATACGTCCAATTCATATTGCCACTTATGTATTTCACATTGCAAAGATAAATAGCTATGCATTATAGATAGTAATAGGAAGAACATGAATGTAGAGGGGATAATTAAGTAAATGTTCGTTGCAAAATTACTCCATTTATTTTTGAATCAAACCAAAAAACAAAAAAGTAATAATATTTTTGTGATGTATGGTAATTTCATGTGAGAACTTAATAAATTGTGAATTTCTTGGAGAAATTAATGGTAGAAATTAATGAGAAACATGGAGCATAGTTGAACGATTGCATGGTTGCATCGCACCAGTTGAAGTATAACTAAATCACTGTCATAAAAGCATGACAAAAATAATCTCAGAAACGTTAAAAATATTTGAGAAGTGCAAAGAAAAAATTCTATTTAAATATAAAAGTATTTTAAATAAGTAGATAATATTTAGTACATATAGTTTAAATATAAATCTTATTCAAAATTAGCTGCGATTAACGTTTTTCCCCTTGGTTCCTGGTAGTGCCCATTGAAATTAAAACAAAAATAGTTACTTTGTTTATGCTTTGTTTCTAAACTTGATATAGATAATTTAAGTAATTAAGATGTGGTATATTTATAATTTTTATTTTTCGTTTTCTTTGATTTTAATTAGTTTTAGAAAATTTTTGCGTATTCAAATAATTTCAACTAAGTACATTTTTAATTTGGGAATATTTTTTTGTTTTGATTGCAAAAATATAATACTCTTTATTTATGATTTTTCTGTTCTGAAAATATTCTATAAATATTCTAGTTACACTTTTCTCTTTTTCTTTTTGAATCAATTGTTTTATTATTGCGAAAATGATTACTTTAAGTTAATAACAATTTTAACAAGTATCATCATTACAACCATTAAAAATCAAAGCCCGTTATTTAACGACATTAACAGCCCCATTACCAACAGGATTAAAAACGCTTGCCGACGTCAGCCATTTTATTACGAAAAATATTCTTTTTAATGAAAAATAACTTCTCTATAAAAATAATTCTTTCTAAGAAATATTGAGTATAAAATGTACTATAGTTAAGTGAGTGGAAAAATAGTTTGAAAATTATGATGACGCAAAGCTGTTTTTTCCCGTACGAAAGATGATATTATGGAAGCAGTTTAGGAGTTTTCGGGGACTATCTTAGATGCAGTAATTGCATTTCTATCTGAACGCAGGCACTAACGTACGAAGGAGTTCTAGAATGTTCTATCTATATTTTAAGCGAATTCTCATGTGCGTAATCATAGCACTAAAAAGAGAAAACTTGAGATTTTTATGCTTTTCAAATGCTTTCGTTGTAACAGAAATTTTTGTTTTGTTTTTGCGAAATGAAAAAATTAGAAGGAGAGAAGAATAATTTGTTGTTCTTTTTAAGTTTCAGATAAATTCTTTCAACATGAATTTTTTTAAATATGGTTTTTATGGACGTTATTTAATATCATTAAGTCTTGTATCTGGCAAAAATTCCAAGCATTATGTTGTCTAATGTAAAGCTTCTTGAGGAGTTTATTGCTTTTGTTTTTCTGTTAGTATAATAATAAAACTGGGGACTATTTTTTTTTTTTTAGCTTTCTGTTGCATGAGATTTTTTTAACAGTTCTTAGATATTTTTGTACCGCTGATTCTAAATTTACTACCGGTTTCTCTCCCTAAGCTCTAGTTTGTTTTTAAAATGACATTTTTAGTTTATTTTTTATCAAAATATACAAGTTTAAAAACGTTTTATATAACAGGGGGTCGCCTAAAAGTTGCTACCAACTACAAGAAGAATAAGGCACATCGTCAGATTTAAAACTACAGAGAAACTCGTAATGGAAGTGTCCGGGCTCTGGAAATGTCGTCATACACCACTAGGTGCACCAGAGTGCCCCAACTATGAAGTGCATTTTCATGTGCTTCTGAGCACACCATAACGGGGAATCGCCCCCATCTGCGTACGAGAACATTTTCGTGCATTAATTTCTACGCAGTTTTAATCCTGATGATGTGCCCTAATTCCCCTAGAAGTTTATTGCAGCATTTGTGCGCTCCCTTTTAGGGATAACGTTCATCTAATAAATTACTTCCCCAGCTCTAACTTACTCTCCGAAGCTCATATTTTAAGGATTTGAAAACTGAACAACAATGGTTTGCCAAGCTGGCCTGCAGAAGAATCATTATTAACATCATAAAGCAAACAATGGTTCCCTGATACGCTGTGACCTGTTCACTTGATCTAAGAGTTGCACCATTTTAACTAAATAAGTTAATCGTAAATTAGAACGAAATTTTACAGCTAAAGACGTTAGTTCAGCACAAGAAGACTTTTTGTGTCTTTCATTGTCAAGGCCGAACTTTCGTGAACAATTTTATTTATGCAATATGAGGATTTTAAATAATGCTGACTTTTAATTCTTTTAAATTTTATAAGGAAATCTATTATTTTTGCTGAAAGTTTCTGAAAAATACAAACTGTGAGCCTACAGTTTTTGAACTACTTATATGAACTATCCTTGATTTCATGAACTCAAGCTATTGATTAGATTTTATCTTTTAATTCCTCTTTGATTTTTGGCTTTTAATGCTTTGTCTCTTTTAAATATCTGATTTTAATTAATTTATTTAATATCGATAGGTTGAACTACAAATGTATTTCGACTCTTGTAACTTTATATACTTCTAGGGCATTTTATTTTCAGATGTATGTATAAAAAAGATGAAAAAAAAAAAGAAATGAAAAAATATTTCTGAACTGTTACTTACGATTATTTATAATCAGTGTTCCGCATATATTTGGTTTCGATACGATGTTAATGTGGATAAAACTGACTATGGTAATGTAATTTGTACACTTAAGTTTATACAAATGATTTTAAATTTAAAAATGTGTAACCAGAAAATTGCAATTTTATTTTATTTTATTTTATAACAGCTGCTGAACGACCGACTCAATTTATTGGGCTTACGACTATTAATTTACAACTCCGTAGCCATGTAATTTTGAACTCAATCCAGAAGACAAGGGAACTCCTGGATCAAGTATTGGGAGAACTTTGCTTTCGTGGAGGACTTTCGTGATGGAACAAACTCGCATTTGCATTACATGGAGACGAAAACCAGGAAAACTTCCCATGGTTAACCTGAAGACAAGGGGACTGTCCGTCTAGCCCATGATCTGTCTAGCACTGAGGATATTTTACGTCAGCATTGTGGTTGGTGTGAACTGGGTGCAGAATTCGTATCGACGAACAGCCATCTCTGGAATTCGAACCCGGTTCATATCATTGGGAGGTGAATGCTCTATCCCCTGACAAAATGAAATTGTAAAAGGTGATGATTGTAAAGAAAAACGAAGATTGTCCGTTACTATTGTCGTAAGCAAATTTTTTTTTGGTTTCTAGATAGTGCCCCCCCCCGGTGGCAGAGAGGTGACGCTTCGCGCTTTCAAGCCACGAGTCCTGGGTTCTAACCTCGGGCTGGGAAATGTTGACTCATCCTTTCACTGGGTAGATAAAATGAGTACCAATCATATTTGGGAACTAAACACTAGGGGGTTCCACGTTTGACTGACCATCTAACCGGAATATCTGGCTCACTACTCCATAGCCTAAGGTCAAGAAAACTGAGCTGGGCACAGTAGGCCTTTTTCTTTTATGGACTGTCGCACCACTGACTTTAGATTAATTTAGTTTAGTTTAGTAAACGCGACGGATGGCTTTGTCGAGTTCCTCGATCGAGCGGTGATTTTTCAATCTAGCGGCGTTCAACTATCCGCCCTCTAGTTAAACACTTTTCTTTTAAATCTAAAAAAAAAATTGATTCTTGACATTGTTTTAGTTTAGGTAACACATTTTAAAAGAAATAAGGGCTTGCAATATAATTGTGACCAACTACAGTCAAGATTAAATCTTTAAAAAAAAAGAGAGCTAGTTGTTAAAGGATGCTGGATTGTAAATTATCGACCGGGTGTGTCTGGGTTGGAACTGCACTTCTTCTCCTGAGGGGAATCTCGCTGCAGCGAATCCTATACCTGTACCCGAATACCCTATTTTACGGGTAGGAATGGTAAAATTACATCTTGTTTATATATAATGTTTTCAAACTCGTACATTTCGACAAAAAAAAGACTACAAGTAGATTTTAAAAAAATTTTAAAAATTTAAAAAAATAAAAAAACTTTTGTAACTTTAGGAGCAAAACTAAGTTAGGATTTGAAGTCCCTACATCCGAATTATGTAATGTATTAGCATAAATAGAGCAAAAATTTGTTTCCCAGTGTAATGTAATATAAATAGTTGGAAGAAAAAACGACGAAACGCTCTAGAAATTTTTAAAATATAGGTCGGATTTTTATTCTGTAAAGCGTTATAATGAACTTTGATAATATCTCGAAATAATTTAATATATTATGCATTAAAACTCTATTATAACTTTAAAAAAGAACGCTGATTTTAACGAAGACGCAGTGCTTATTTATTAAAAAAGCTTGAAGCCTAAAATAAAATATACCAGCTATGATATACCGAATAATATCAAACATAATAACTGAAACTAAATATAATATGTAATATACAAACTATTAGCCAGATTTAAGCGTTAAAACAAATTTAATTAATATCTGGAATGAATCTAGTATACTATGTATAACAGTTTAAAGTAACTTTTAAGAAGGATGCTTATTTTGTCGAAAATGCTTTGTTCATACATTTCAGAGCATTAAAAAATATCGAAACCAAATTTCATCGAATTTTGAACAAACGCCTAAACATTTGGCGAGAAAAACTTAAGTTACAAATTTTTGTTGCTATTAGTATTAGTTATTTATGTCGGGCACATATTCGTTTAAAATTCGAATTTTTTTGTTGATGCAAAGTACAGTTTAGAACACTAACATTCTTGTAATAAATACAAATAATTTTAGCACAAGTTTTATAAAACCTGATGATTATTTTGATTTATTAGATGTTGAGAAGCCGTTAATAGTTAAGATTGTACTTCTGAACTACGAATCATCTTTTGAGTTTATCATGTTTATCTTTTGAGATCTAATTAGCACTTTGTAATTATAATAAGTTTCTGCACTTATTGTCCTAAAAATCGGGTACAATTATTGGGCGCTTTTCATTTTTCTTGTTCATTTAACAGATTATAGTAACGAATCTTAAAGATTCAAAATGAAAAAAAATTCTACGGAATCTCAGAACTTGAATTGTATTAAAAGGAAATTTATTTTTTCATGATCGGGCTGAAGTTTTGTCAGCTTTTTCTTATTAGGGAACATACTTAGTATCTTCGAAAATTTTCTTTGCATGATATTAGTGTTTTGTTTGTATTAATATAGTGCTGCTGCGTTATACAAACAGTTTGACCAAAAACGCTACTCTTGGTTAAGCGTTTTGCCATCAGTTTTAAAATTATATCAGAAACTGATATTTGTCAGTAATAATATATTTGTAATTAGAACCTTTATCCATCGTAACCCGACTTAATAGGATTCACCCCTTCTTGCTTTATAACAATTTATGTGTCCTTTCCACCCTCTTCATACACTCGGGTGAAAGAATTTCAGCTGCAGTTAATAATTATATATACATTTTTAATTTAAACTTATTTTCAAGTTATGAACTGCTAATTCAAAATTCATAGAGGGCTAAAGAAACAATATTTATTCCTTAACAAATATTTAAATTTATGTGAAGTGATTCAAACAAATCATTTCTAATTGTAATTCTAAGAAAAAAAAAGAATTAACAGTAGAATAAAAATTACATGCAGAGCGCTTTGAATCCAGATATTAAAAAACTACAAAGCTACCTAAATAAAATAATAATAAAATTTTCCACATGGCACATGAAAGAAATTAAATAAAATTCGGACTAATAGTATTATTAATTTCCCATCCCTTTTTCGATTTGCATCAGCTTATGTAGAAGCTGTATTATTCGTTATTTCTTTATATTACTTAAAGTGAAGTGCTCTTTCTTTTTCTAAAGAAACAATAAATATAATAGAATTGCATTTTATGATGCATTTTCTAACTTCAATGAAATTGCTCATGATTTCAATAATTTCCTATCAGGATTTTTCTGATCTTTTCTGATCAACTCATGAAGCTATGTTATTCTTTGTTATTTTTCTTTAAATCTTTCTTACTTTCTTAGAATCAGCCTATCGCTGACCATATCAGACAACAACACTTAAAGAAGAATATGACCTTATTGGGAAAGCAAATAAAACCTGGAGGGTGTCAAAAAGAAGAGTAAAGAGACTTACAGCAGAAGAGGCTTTTCTTATCTTTGCAGACTCTTTCATTTGTGAAAATGACTTTTTCTTTCATCATTGAGTCTTTTCACGGTGTTTTATAGATAGAGTTCTTTTTCCAAAGCTCGTCCAAATTCAGTTTCATCTTTGGTGAACAATACATTTAAATTGATAGAATAAAAGAGTTCAGGGAACCTGAACTGTATTTAGCAAAACTGCATAATTCCTGCTGTCAAATTAAAGTGTATATCTATCTATCCATCTACTATCTATCTATCTATCTATCTATCTATATATCTATCTATCTATCTATNATATATATATATATATATATATATAAAGTAGCGTTTACCCTTTCAGATAGTCGGGGACTGGACATAGTAAAAAAAAATTCATACATAATCAGTATCAGGAAAAATTGCTTGTGCTAGTTCACGCATTTTCACTTGTCCTAGTGTTAAGTATAAGGATTATGGAAGGTAAAAAGTAGAAAGATTTTCATTTACTCAATTGATCGTCATCAAATAAGGAAAATTTAAACATTTTGTTTTATCCGCTACATGACGCCATATCGTGTCCAGGGAACTTTTTTAATGACTTCTATTTACATGTACGATTGCCTATTAACTCTAAAAATAATGAAATAATAGGGAAATAGAATATTTATGGCGATTCCGAGGCAGTGGGACTATTAGAAATTATAATTTTATAGGGGATTTTTAAGAACGAAAATAAAACTATTTTTTAATTTCTGTGTTTTGTTGTTTTTATATTTCGAGTATCGAAAAGTTATCTCAAGAAGCAGTTTTGACATTACAAGGATCGGAATTCCAAAAACGTGCTTGGAGTGGAATTTTTTTTTATTTTTTAAATTGTTAATCCATTTTAATGGAAAACAAAAGGACTGTTTAAAAATAATAATGTTTTTTTAAACTCTATATGTAAATCACTTATGAGTAGGAAATCAGTTGGATAAAAAGAATGTAAAAATTCATTGAAATTATACAATAAAACTGTTTCTTATCTATTTTGTACCATTTTCGTGCATTTAAAAAAACCGCATAAAATCGCAGATTAAATTTACTTCCCTAAACTAAGCGATATAAATATTTTTTTCTCATAGAAACATAACTATTAGTTTATTCTTCCCTGTTTTTTAAACTGGAAGTAAGATTTTGTGTTGACGGCTTAAAAAGTTATTCTGCTTCGGCATTCTTAAAAAGGCATTATTTATTTTTTAAAAAAAAATATTGTTCCGAGAAATTTCAAAAGATGGGAGAAGAAATTTAATTAATATTGTTTCTGAGATTTAACTTTTTTTTTGTTTTTAAAGCTTTTTAAGAGTTTATTTAAAGAAGTTTAAGAAAGAAACAAGGAGAGTGAAGAGGAAGAGATTAAATGATTTAAATATTAAACAAAGAAGAAACTTTGTTAAGGTTAATATATTTTTGTTACAGAACTGTTAGTTATTTTTTTATCAATTTTTTTTGATTAACTATGCTGATGATTATTTAACATACGATAAAATATAGATAATCCAACTGAAACAGAGTTCTTCTCATAAATATGTAAAATATGCATGTTTTGTTTATTTAAACTTCGTTCTAATTTAAAGGTGGGGTTTGTTAATATGTATATTTTCGGTATGAGCACATCCATAAATCTTATTTAAAGGTTATTAAATACTGTACAAGTTAAATTAAATACTATGCATATACAAGTGAAAGTTGAAACTCATGTACATCGTAGTATGTACATTATATACTTATGTGCATTGTATATGTTGACACTCACAAAGCCCTCGCAAACTTCAAATGGAACTTATTTTAAAATATTTTTCTTGCTAATGAGATTTGTTGGGAAAATTGCGCATAAATTGAGCTTTGCGTGATGTGGCACAGTAATTAACTAATTAACTATTAATTCAGATTTGATTCAGTCAGCTTCGATAATGGAAGTAATTGGCACCTAAGGCAAAAAAGTAACGTGTGTAAAACATAGATAAAGTACGGTAATGGACATACTATAGTTTCGGCTTTCTAAATAAAAACCTTTCTCAGTGTCAATGGCATTCTCAGTGAGAATCGGAAACCATTGAATACAGAAACGGAGAAATTTGTCAGACGTCCAAAAAGGACATGGTCATTGGTTTTCGGTCCAAGGGTGGAAGCATTTCCGAAACAGCAGATTTTTGTGAACTGTTCATGTGCCGCCGTGATAAAAGTATGTAGTGCATGGCAAAAAGGCTCTATACAAAATCAGTGGCGTGGCAAATATGGTGTACCACGGGTCATAGATGGTTGAGATGAAAGATGGCTGTGGAAGTGCGCTTGGACGAATAGACGTGCAACTGTAGAGCAATTGACCCCCCCTCCCTGATGAACCAAGAGTCTAACAACAGTGTCTTCTCATTGAACTTTCAGTGAACGTTGCTACTTTTGGCTATCTACAGCAGTCAGCATGGCTCAGCATTCCAGTGAAAACCTTTAAGAACCTAAACGACTTTCTTGCTGACAAGCATTTCTGTGGCAGGTAAGCACATTAATCTGTAGTTCTTCATGTAAGAACACCACGGAATTGAATATTTACTTACCGAAAATGAAATAAAGTAAACATGATTTCTCGTCGAAAAATACGTTCTTCCATAAGCATTATTAACTTCAGATTTTTCATTCTGTTTACTTACATAAACTAAGATATTTTAAACAAGAATTGCAGCACTAACTGCAAAGAAGCGTTCCTGACAGCCCACCAATAACAGTAAAATCATATGCAGGAGGTGTGGTAGATTAGGATTTTGTTGTTGTTGTTGTTGTTGCATGCCCCCATTGGCCAGCAGTGCTAGATCAGGTCCATGACGTTATACACCCTCAAAAAAACACCGTCAATGGATCATCTGCTAAATCCTGTCCGGTGAGCCCCAGGCAGGCGAGGATGTGGTGAGGCGAAGCCTGATCTGAAGAACAGTTGGTACAAATTTTGAAGTTCTTGAATCCTTCCGAAAATTTCATTGATTTAAGGTGACCACTTCGAAAGCGGGCAAGAATAGTTTGTTCCTGTCTTTTAAAACCTTGGTCCAGTAGGACTTGTTATCTGTAGAGAAGGCACTGCATGCAAGCTCTTCATTCAACTAAAAATTCATGCTGCTAGATGTTTGACCACAACAACGCCGTAGGTTGTTCAACTTATTTCAGTGTGGTGTTGCAGTAGATAATTGAAAAATGTCAAAAAGACATCATTTGAGTGCTTACGATCGTGGACGAGTGGTTGGACTATCGGAAGCAGGCCAAAGTGTCACCACAGTGGCAACAGTAATAAGAGTGTCAAAGAGTGTCATTTTCGATCAAAAAAAGGCCTCTGAAGGTGGAAATGTTTCATGAAAGCATGCTGGTGGTCGTGGTAGGAGGACCACACTTCAAGAGGATGAATATGTATCCCTAGTGGCAAAAACGAACAGAAATGCCACTCCTACACAGATAGCTGCTGACATTGAAACCGCTCCCGATACACATGTTTCTGCCAGAAGCATCTCACGGAGTCTAAATCAAGTTGGTTTGTATGCAGGGTAACCTGTTCGATGCATTCCGTTTCAACCAAGCCATCGTTGAGAAAGATTATGTTGGTGTGAAGAACACATTGGTGTGATCACCAACAGTGGTCAAGAGTGATGATCACCGATAAATGCAAGTGATTCTGGCCAACAGCTAGTGGAGAGAGAGAGAGAGAGAGAGAGAGAGATTCATGAATGTACTCTCATGAATGTATACTCTGCAATATCGCAGCGGAATTGCAGAGAGATTATTCCGGATCATGTTCTCCTATTTAGGGATGAGGTAGGTCCAGAATTTCTGTTTATGAACGACACTGCGTGGTCACATAGGAGAGCTGAGATATGAGACACACTAAAAAGTGAGGTTATTGTCCGTATGCAGTGGCCTGCGTACTCCACGGATGTAAATTCCTCGGAATGTGTCTGGGATGCTCCTGGCTCGCGTGTTTCCTAAAGAATACGCCCTTCCCGAACCATACAAGAGCTGAAAATCGCCTTAAGAGAGGAACGGGATGATATTCAAAGAACTCCTTGACAGTTTAGCGGACAGTATAAATAACAGATGCATAATGTGTATTAGCGTGCGAGGTAATCACACATCTTACTGAGGTACTCATTTTGTTTATTTTGGGAAGACCAATTTTCATGAACGCCTGCATATTACCTGTTTTATATATGTACTTAATTTCCTTTCTTCAAACAATGTCTATTATTAATTATTCCAAAACATATTACTGTTCCTTAGCAATTGTCAAGTAGTGAAGTAATAGCAGAATAGATGAAGGAAATTTATTAGAGTATATAACTTTGATTTGATTTAATATTTATCTAATTGTATGTTGTGTTCAACTACTAATCATAGAAACGTATCTGCTTATTTGTGGAGACTAATGTATAACAAAAGGATGAAATGTTTAAATGCTACAGTAGAGTTTCTCTGCCGACGCGAAACAAGTTTGTTCATTAAACTTCATTATTAATCTTCATTTAAATATCGTATAAATCAGAATAAACTAAATGTGTAATGTTATTTTGAAATTACAAGAAAGGTATCATCCATTAAAAATATTCAGTTTTTAATATAATATCTTCTTTGAAAGATTTTTTTATTAAATAAATTCTTGTTATTTTAGTTATTTAAGTTAGTTTAGAATGAAAAAATACCATTTGCTCAAATTATGATTTGGATTCTTTTATTACATTGTTAAATTTTTTTTAAGGATTGTAGAAAACAACTAAAGGGAAATTGCATTGAAATATATTATATACTATCTATTATAAACTATATATTATATAAAATATATATATTTTAGATATTAAAGTATTAATAAATACATAAAGAGGATTCAGAAAAGAAAAGGAAAATGTATTTTGCTTAGACCTTATAAATATTTTATATCATTATTCTAAATGCTGCTAGCAAATTATGTTTCAAGATAAACGTAATGCAAGTTTTATTATTGATATTTTTTATTCTAAATAAATAGCAAATGTTAATATTAAATCCAAAAGCCTCATTTCTATCAAAGATTAGATAATCAGTTAAAAAAAAATCTGAATTTTGATAGTTTTTTTTAAATGTCTCATGGAAAATTTTGATAAATTTTTATTATTTTTATTTAGATATAGCACAATTAAAAAAATATACGTGCCAAAAAAATTACATTTCATTCTTTTGAAAACCAATTGAAAAGTTAAGAGTAATTTATTAATACGTTACATTTTATCCGATAAATTTTTTTTTTACATAGTATTATTTTGAGATAAGTATTTTGTAATAAGTTTCAGGAATTCTCACTCGACAAGAGCTCAATTAAACAGAAAAATTTATTTCCTACAAGAAAAGCTTATTTTTCACCATAAATGGACTTTCTGAACAATTTAAAAATGTGGCTTATCACTATTCAATTAAGTATATTAACAAGTTCTTCAAAAAAGGAAATGTTAAACTAACATTAACCAATGTATTTGAACTAACGTTTTCCTAAGCTTTTAAAAGACACATTTTATGATAATATTAATGTATAATACGAAACAAGTAACATAATTAAGAGTCTTTTAATAGTTAATAAATATTTATCGAATGAAAGAGATTCTAACGAATTCCCGGAACCCCCATTGGAATATTCTAACTACCCTGCCAAGTCACTTAACTGTCTTAACCAACTGTCTTCTATCGCTTAAGTGAAGACTCCGATCTCAAGGAACTCCTCGTCTAATCTTGTTATAGCCATTCTAAGGGTCGAATGTATCCTTAGTGGCTCGTCGAAGTTAAATTATTCGATGCCTATTAGTGGGTTAAAAGCGCTCGCAATAGGGCCATAGGGTGATTTAAAGAGAGTGTATTTTCAGATATGCAGCCCCGTAGAGCCACGTCAACTCCAATGAGAGTTTTAATCGAGTTTACAAGAAACTCGAATTGATGAGTCAAAGTAGAGGGAAGTTGTGGTTTTATGGGTGAAGTTCTGAAAGTTTCTGGATATTATGCTGGGTAAATGTCTAATGACAGATAAGTAAAATCTGTTTATCTCTCCAGTGTGTTGTATACCCTGGCGTATTGTTTTGTTTAAAGTTTTGCTCTAATAGGAATATTTTAAATAAAAACTTCAAAATTTAACTTTAGTTGGAATATTTACATGTATTTATTTATATTTTTACTTCAAACTATTATTGCAAAGAACTTTTTTCCAAAGATATTTCTAAGGAATAATGCATCACTACCTAAATAAAATTATTATTGTTTTATAAATACATTTTATATTCAATTTTTAAAAGGTTTAAGACACATTTTCTGACTTTTTTAAAATTTTTTGAAAATGCCCACATTTTTTGTGCTTTTATACCATATAAAATGTACAAACAGAATCGAAAATCCTCTATGAATCATTTTGAAAAAAGCTTAAAACTTAGGGAAGTAAAAAAAAATTTCAACTGAAAAGCATAATTAATTTGTTTAGTTCATTTTGAAAAAAGTCATTAAAAATGTGTCTGTTACTAGCAGGTTTTGCTATTAATGTTTAAAAAAATTTAGAAATATTTTAAAATTATATTTATAAATTTTCCGTTATGATTATTTTTGAAAAGAAAACTACAAAGGTTAGATCTAAAAATATTTTAAAAATATTCTAGAGGCTAATCAAGTAAATTAAAATATTTATCGCTGTTATTTCATGAAGCTATTCATAATAGGTTTAGAAATTGAACATATAAACAAACGAAATAATGAATTAAAAAGAGATTTCATAGTTTCGTCATTTCTTGAATTCAATATGGAGTAAAAACGAAACCAAGTGTTATTTCGAATTTTATCTGCATTTTTTCCTCACTTGTAAGAAAATTAATTGTATATTTTTTAACAGTATGAAAATCACATGATTTTTAAGACTTTTGATGCCTTAAAATTTTTTTCTAATTATCTAGGGGAAAAAAAATAAGCGTTAGTTACAATAATTATTAATAAATTTCCTAGCATTGTTCTGATGTTAAAATTGCTATATTTGGAGCGTTTTTTAATGTAAATTTAGATAGAAGTTGTTCTAATAACTATTTGGGTAGATAAAATTTTTTATGTATATTCAGTAGGTCTGAGAAGAGATTTATAACTCATTTTTTTTCATTTTTTGGACAGATTTAACGTATATTTTAAATATATCTTAATTTAATCATATTCCAATCCAAACTAGACATAGAAACATGACAAATCAAAAACAATATTCACGCACGTTGCAACAAGTCATATTAAACTCTAATACTTATGCTCTCCCTTAAGAGAAGAACATGAAATATATTTGCAAGTATGTGAATAAAGGCAGTGATATGGCAATATTTCGAGTTGAAAATACCAATGTGACTGCTCTTCCAGTGAATAACAACGATGAAGTAACGCTGTACCAAATAAGCTGGTACATCACCTCCAATGAAGCTACTATGGCTCTATGGCCACAGTGTTGAAACACTGTAAAATTATCATCTAGGATGAATGCACTATGGCACACAAGCATTCGCTTGAGGCGTTGAACAGGACATTGAAAGATATAATAAATAATGACAAATTATTTGGCGGCAGTTCAGGTGATTTCAGACAAACACTTCCCGTCATTCCGCGTTCAACGTACGCTGATAAGATCAATGCTTGCTTGAAATCATCTCCACTGTGGAGTTATGTTGAAAATGCTCAACTAAAAGGAAATATGCTCGTCCAAATGCTTCAAGATCCATCTGCTGAAACATTCTCAAAATAATTGTCAGATATCGGTGATGAAAAAGTTACTAAGAATGAGACTGGATGCATAAAATTACCGGACGATTTCAGCACAATCATTGATTTACAAGATGCTCTCATTAACCTAATATTTCCCGATGTACACACACACCGATGTTCACTGGCAGAAAGGGCGATTTTAGCAGCAAAAAATGTGGACGTCAACGAATTGAATCTGAAGATACAACAGTTATTGCCAGGTAACTTGGTGACATATAAATCCGTTGATGCAGTTTGCCATCCTATTGAAGCTGCAAATTTTCCTACAGAGTTTTTAAACTCATTGGATTCACCGGGCATACCACCGCATAATTTTGTACTCAAATTTGGATCTCCGGTTATTTTGCTTCTTAATTTGAACCCATCACGGCTGTGCAACGGCACGCGATTAGACATTAGAGAATTAATGAGCAACGTTATCGAAGTCATTATTTTAAATGACAAATTCCGGGGTGAAAGTATATTACTTCCACGAATCCCTGTTTTACCCACACATGTGCCAATTCCATTAAAACGCAATCAGATCCCCATTAGATTGGTATTTGCATTGACAAGGCGAAACAATGTCTGTTTGTCTCTTAGATTTGAGCACTCAATGTTTTTCACATAGACAATTATACGTGGCATGCTCTCGAGTGGGCAAACCATCCAGTTTATTTGTGTTAGCTAAAGATGGAATGACAAAAAATATTGTACACTCCATTGCACTAAGTAAGAGATTAATATTGTTGACTGATATTTTCAGAATTCGTAGTATACATAATTTATAAAAAAAGTTACAATAAATTAAAAAAAAACAACTATTATTTGGTGTGTTGTTTCACATTCCGTCATCGTTCACAGCGCTCCATGCCTCTCACTCATATACCACACTTACAATAATTTCAATAAATAAGATATATTTTCATACTCTAGAAATAATTCATATGGCGAAACAACGTTTGCCGGGTCAGCTAGTATATATATATATATATATATATTTCGTCTGTTCGTGTGTATGTCACTGAACTCCTCCTAAACGGATGGACCGATTTAAATGAAATTTTCTGTGTACCTTCAGAAGGATTCGAGAATGGTTTGTATCT
>NC_092204.1:35129580-35147519 GCF_043381705.1 Parasteatoda tepidariorum
TATTACTCAATATTAGTTCTAAGAAACCAGGCCTTGAGCTAACAAACCAGTATTTTGTTGGCGTCAGCGGGACGTTGACGTCACGCCGACGCCCAGATAAGGCGCTTGTCCTAAGAAACCAGACCTTAACAGTTACAATCTATATTTCAAAAGCTGAGGTAACAAGGATATTCCAAAACGCATATATTCCATCGTTTATTTTTTCCCGAACAGAAAAGTTACTTTTATTCTTTTGTCATGCATTCATTACATGATAATTTTCAAGGCCAGTTTCGAGGTCATTTTTCAGTTTTTCCCCCGTTAACATACAGATATTTCATATGTTCTTCCAATAATATTATTAAATAATGCTACTTAGATAATGTGAGTGATATGAACTATATAATAGAAAACCAATGAAACAGTGAACTAAATTAAGATCAAGTAAAAATAATTTCTAAGGTTTGGTTTGTTGATTTAATTATGGCCATTATGAAATTTTTTTCTTTTTATAAGAAACTATTATGAGATACAGTTCATTGAATAGTCTTAAAAATAGTCGCACAAAATATAATGCTTTTGACAGTAATTTTAACACTCAGAGTGTTCTTTAACATATTTTATCTGAATTCGACGCAGATGGTACAATAGTTGCATGTCTCTTTCAAATTTATCAAACAATGCACACAATTGATAAATTTTAGATTTCGTGTTTATATACAATTTGTTATTCCTACAGATGTAGTTATGTAAAACAAAGGTTTATAAAACTAATTTAGAATTAAATATGAAGTACGTCTTTTTACATTAAAAAAATTTTTTTTACATTATTTTAAACATTTATCAATATTGGGATTTTTCTGTGCTTTTTTTAAAACTGATATAAGCTATGTGAATCGGGATTGATTGTGCTTATTGATTTTTATAAATGCTGGCTGACATTCTTCACGCTCTTAATATAATAAAATTATTTAAAATAATTGCAGAATGACTCCTCGTTAAACATACAAAATGTGCTTATTTAAATGTATTTTGGGTTTTATTTTAACATGTCTACGTTAAAAAAAATAATTTAAAGAAATTGGTGCACCGTAAAATTTGAAAAGCATTTATTTTTAAAACCATATTTTTTAAAAATAAATACATAAAATAAACCGTAATTTATCCTTTATTAAATTTTGCTTTCTTAAGTCATATATAATGACATGAAAATTGCGAAGAACTGTTTTATTTACCCAAAATTTATTATCGACAACAAGTTTTAAGTAAAAAGAAAAAATATTTGTTAAAAGCAACTATTGTTATCCTTTTTCTTCTTTTTAAATTTTAAAATCTCAAGCATATATTAAAGAACTTTTTGTTCCAATATAATTATATATTTTTTTATAAAAGCATTTCCAAAGAAAGAAATCTATCAAGAATTTTTTTCCATTTAATTTCGTTTTGCATTTATAAAAACACATTCGCAGCAAAAGCTAAATATCAAGTCTTAAGGGACTACATAAGATGTCAGAATAAATTAGAAGAACTTTATACAGTTAATGAGCATTAAAGTTTTTTTCTTTTATAGAGAAAATTTTTTTTTGCATTTGGATAAAACACAAAAAAATATGTGACCTTAATTAGTTTAGAAATACTTACTTTTCCTAACTTATTCAATTTTTTTTTCAAAATATTCTCAAAAGTTAAAGTAAAGCTAAAACTGTGAACTAAAAAAAAACTAAAAAAGTTTTTTAAGAGTACTATACAAGTTTTAATAAAAAAGAGTTCAGACCGAAAAAGGTAACATTATCATATTATATTATATTATTTATTAACGCATGCGCAATGATAGATAATGTCTGCGTTGGACCAACTGCTCACGCTGAGCTAACAAAAAAGTATTTTTTTGGCGTCAGCTCTACGTCAACTTTCCGCTGACGCCCAGATAAAGCGCTAGTTCTAAGAAACCAGGCCTTGAGCTAACAAACCAGTATTTTGTTGGCGTCAGCGTGACGTTGACGTCACGCCGACGCCCAGATAAGGCGCTTGTCCTAAGAAACCAGACCTTTAGACTTAGAGGTTGGGCAGCTCCAAAGAGCAGGGCACATCGACCAGAGGTCTATTATACCCAAACCCTAAGTCATGATTAGCANTGTGGTAATTTTTATTAGAATCTAAGTAAGTGATATTAAACTATATTGCTTTTACGTCATGGGCAACTGGGGTTGATCTAGAAATGCAGGGGGGGGGGGCTAGCCCAGAATTTTGGTCATTACTTTAAACTAAATTTACATGTTGCGTGATTATGAAGTTTTTAAAATTATTCATAACACAACTAAATTACGATGTATTAGTAAATTTGAGCTTATATTTATTTCCATTTTTGTTAATTTATAACTGTAAAAGATAAAAGAAGGAATAAATTTCAAGCGAGCACGTGTGAATACGAAATTTGTCGCCAATATCATGCAAACACCAGCCAATAGCCACCATCTCCCTGCCCCCAAACAGTGATGTCATTTTCGACCTATAGCGTGATCCGGCCAAAGTGAGGATTAATCTCTCCTAATACGTGTGGTTACTTTTGTGGAGATTGTATTTCAACGTAAAAACATTGTAATAAGCACAAATAAGCAAGTTCGTGGAACAGTTGCAGAACTGATGAATGTATTTGCTTTGAAATGGTCATTCGTTCGGTGAACTTCATAACTTCATAACTTCATAGAAAGCACAAATATAGCAGATTTGTTCCTGACAAATGCACTTATGCATAGTATTGAAGCAACTGTCTACAGACACATTAATAACTTATGAACATCTTCACAGTAGCAGGGCCATCTTTTTTATGAACCTATTTATTTATGCTTATAATACTGATTTATTTACATTTGTGCATATTTAAATTTGGTGATTATAATACTTTTTTTTAAGTTCTGTTGCTTGTAATGCATAAAAATGAGTAAAACGCATTTTGTTCTTAACGAAATTGAACAATAAGCCTTCTTCCTTAAGAAAGCTTCGTTGTTACTATTTGTTTACTTTCATTTTGTAATTTAAACTTTACTCTTTTAAATTTATTCTATTGAATTTAGATTTAATTTTACTTATTCATTATCGTTTTCCCTTAATTCCTTGTAACATCCCTTAACACAATTGGGAACGTATTTAGTAAATTGTTTTAACCAAAATATTCGTTGTTTAATTAAAACTCCCCTTACACTTGCCTTTAATGGGCACATAATTAGAAGAAAATTAAAACGATACCTGCTCAATCCGTAAACGGTTATATTAATTGCTTACAAAAATTTTTGCATGTAATTTACTTGAATGAAACTGAGTCCTAATATCACGTAAAATTGCATTTACGGCTTCTACATATTTATTTCTCGTATCAGCCTCTGTTTCACTGACTATATGACATTGTATTCATGAGACAAATTTCACGAATAAGCTCATCAGACGAAAAATTTATTCACCCCTAGAGAAATCATAGAAACCTCAGAATCAGAAATAAACATAGTTTAATTTGTGTTTTGTTATTGCTATTTTAAGTTGTTTTACTCATTAGCGATCGGGACCGTTAATTAAAAATGACTGTTAAAGTGAACCAACATGTTTATTTCATCATTCTGGATGATTAGAAGATGCATACCATTCAATCTCTTCATGATGGTCTTCATTATAGTATCTTCAGCATCTTTATGAAAACAATATATTTGTAATATTCCTAGTTTTCTGGATGACGGTAACAAAGTTCATCAGACTGGAATAATGTGCAACTAGATTTATAAAAGATTGATATGATTCTATTAACCCTCGATTGGCCTGCAGATTTACCTGACTTGATAACCATTGAAAATTTGTGAGGCATATTATTAGAACGACTGGCTTAAACATAGAACTCAAAATGCACGCCATTTCGCGGATTTGTGCGATTAAATCCTCATCAAGTGGCAAGTGACGTAAACTGAATCAAAGACTCTTACAAAATCTTTTCGACAAACTTTCTAATCGAAACCAGTCTGTGGTAAAGTGCAGAGGGGAAGTTATATGGTATGAAAGTTTTCATAAATTTATCTATGGTATACTAATTTTTTGCCCATTGAGTTTATCTGGTATTGTATTCAAGCTTTGTTCTAAATCATAATATGAATACATACGTTCAAAATATTTTTTTTAAAAAGTAAAAATTATTGAGTTTATTTTTTAAAAAGCGTATTTGATAGTACATATAATGCTTATCAAGCTTCGATTTGAAGCTTATAAAGCTTTGATTACAGTGAAAGTTTCTTATTAAAGATATCTCAAGAGTAATGACTTATAGTTTCAAAAATAAGTAGTTCAAATCAAACAGGCCATATCATTTAAGAAATGGCAAAAAGCTCTTCTGAATCATTAGGACAAGGTATATTTTTATGCTGTGTTAAATTCAAAGAGAATAACATATCACTTGTCTAAATAGTCTCCAGATTGCTATCTCAAAATTCTAAAAATGTTCGAGTCAGGTACATAGATTTTTATACATAAATAAGGTTGCTAATTCAAAATTATTGATACTATGGTTTCCAATTTCACCTTATTCGGATCAGCAAAACTAATGTATCAAATACACTACTTCATTTGTCAAAATAACAATGTTTAGGGTTCTTCTCGATATTTCTCTCATTCCTCCCTCCCTCAAAAATGCGAGATATCTTATAAATTTTAACCTCTTACTAAGAGGAGGGTATTTAGCAGTTTTTAGTTAGAAAGAGTTGTTTATGTAAATTATTGAAAATTAATTTTAATAGAATATGTCAGAAATTTATAATGTTATGTTCATGATGCTGTTATTTTATTAATGTTGGAAGGATATCGAGGTTTGATTTTTCAAATTAATTAATTATTAATATCACTATGATATACATTACTGTTTAGTATGACTTATGTTCAAAAAAGAATGTCATTAAATTTCTAAACTAAATTTAAACTGTTTATTTTTAAGTATTTTTTTCCGCTGGAGGGAGAACAACCTTTATTGTAAAATTTCTTTAAACCTCCTTCTTCTAATAATTCTAACATAGAGACTCCTTTAACTTTACTTAAATCTATAACTTTGAACTAAAAGTTTTTTTAAAAATTCTTTCGCCACCTTATATTAAATTCTTCTTTTTATCTTAAACAGCTATCTACATAAAATATAAACATATCGTTAACACCAAATAAAGCATTTTTACAAAGGGATACTTTTAAATAAACTCCTCTCAATTTCTAACAATTTTATACTTTCTGAGGAAATTTATACCGGACATAATCACGGTTTCCTTCAAACTAAAGAAGAAAGTTTCTTTTAAGTTTTCTAATTGAACAAATAAAGTAATTTTTTTATACTATTGAAAGAGTTGTTTACAGAGAACAAAAAACTACGAGAAGTTTAATTACTTCATTACGCAAAAGAGAAAAAGGCACTTAGTAAGAAAGTGGTAATATATTGCACTGAGAGAATGCAATTAAAAGGTTTTAAGTGTCGTTAACTTAGACTTTTCTTACTTTGAAGAAGAACAGAGCTGTTCTAATCAAGGATATATAAATAAGCACTTAGGTCTAGTGTTAAAAAAGAATTTTTGTTCTTATAGTTAAAAATTAAAACTATTATGTTTTTGATAATAGTTAATGCAATTGAAATAAAACTCAAGTGAAATTTATTCAATAAACTTTAAACAGCTATAGCTGTCATTAAATATTAAAAAGCATTTTGTTATAAGAAATATGCTAATGGCTGAAAATTAAAACTATTGTGTTTTTCATAACAGTTGTATGTTTTCTAATATTAAAACAAAATTGAAATAAAATTGTTTAAATAAATATTTAATTTTGGTTTAGTCAGCTTTTATTGAATGTTAATTTGTAAAAAGCAATTTTTTTAACCTTTTAGCAGGCATCGCATTGCAATAAATATCGGATCAAATTAAAATAGAATCCATTTTTACCGAAATATATTACGAAACAAAAAATCTGATTTACCATAATTTAATTAGCAATAATTACTTTAAAATCATTGTATAAGTCTAATTAAATAAATACAGCAAAAATTACGGTATAACATTTACGGTAAAAATGGATTTTGCGGATGATCCACTCAAACCAAAGTGTCGACACCTTATACCGTAATTTGATCTGGAGTTTTTCATAGTGCAGTAGAGAGATACACTAAAGATGAATTTCTTTATATATTTTTAATTTTGAAAGCACTGTAACCACTTGGCAACTCCTGCAAATTTTTTGATTAAGTTTCGTTGACTTTTGAAACTCATTATGAGAAATATAATCCGGTATTTCTAAAAAAAATTGCATGTTGGAGCACTTTAAATTCATTTTCTCCAATTATAACCTTGCAATAAAATAATTATAAAATTATTTTTCCCCAACTTATATGCATTACTAAATTATGCTATTTTGCACCATGTTCTTTTTTTCACTTTAATACAGCAGTTCAGTCAAAAAATTCGCAATTTCATATTGTTCGTAATTTTTGCATTCGTAATTTTATTTCGAAATCTTTTCAAGTAATTAGTATTGTTTTTATGAATATGATTATGTTTTAATTTCTTTTATTTAATATATATATAGATATAATTTTTTTTTGAATTTATCAGTACCATATGTTCTTAACATTTTTAATCTAAAAAGCAATATGTCTTAAATACGTATCTAAGAAATATTCTGTAAAAAATTCCGGATTAAATTAAGGTATAAAATGTCGCCACTTTGGATGTATCATCAGTAAATTCCATTTTACTGTAAAATCCATTTGTATCGTAAAATATTATCGTAATTTTTACAATAATATTTATTTTGATTAGAGTGATTCAGTGATTTTATGGTAATTATTTCTGTGAAAATTGCCGTATAACAGAATTTTTGTTCTGTAACATGTTTACGCAAAAATGTATTTCATGGTAAAAAGTACAGGCACCCTGAGTGCCTGTGCTTTTTATCGTAATTAGATCAGGAAATTTTAACAGTATGTGCGCTATCTTTTCCGCTATTATGAAGAGTACAGCTGATGGGAATATGACAATGAAATATTAAGAACATTAATAAACCGAGATGTTTTTCAAGGGTACTTTATTAAGTATAAAAGATAATAAAATCACTTTGTAAGAAAGTGGTGATATATGATATTATTGATTGCATTGAGAGATGGTATTTCATTGAGAGATAGTATTTCAAATGTTTTAGATATCTTTAATTTACGTTTTCTTACTTCTAAAAGTAATCGAGTGATCTGCACTACTTAAAAAAGAACTTAGACTTTGCATTGAAAATATTTATATTAATCTGTTCAACAGGGAATTTTTTTTTGTGTAACTCGCTTCATAGCGTCGACTTTTTTCTTTGCAAGTTATATATTCACATTTAAGTAATTTCCATGATTAAAAATGTCGTCATGCCCATTACAATATTAGTTCGTGTACGACACAATAATTTGTCATACCTTGTTAACAGGTTAGTGGTTAAAAATAAAAAGAAACGTGTTGTTGAAGAAAGTTGCAGACAAGCGCTAATAAAGGTTTCAAAAGTTGTTCAGTTAAAATTAGTTTAATAATCTTTTCAATACCTTTATTTTAATTATACATTGAAAATATTAATTTAAATGATTTTTTTTTAAAGCTTGAGTTTTGAAAAATAAGTAATTTTCTTCTATAATGGAATTATTATTCCCATTTTTTTAAATACCATGTTATTTACAAATTAACCTTCGAGTAGGCACGCGTATGTGAGAGATGCTTTAGATGTAACTATAGTTAATTAATTATAATTCTTATTGTGCTGCGAAAACCAGTAATTAGAATTTAATGTATATCCCTTTGCCTCTTTCTCTACTTTCATTCACCGTTCGTATTTTTAATTCTTATTGTGCTGCCACACTCAGCTATCAGAATTGGTACTTTTTGGTTAGTCGGGGTAAATAAAATTCAACTATTATTTTTAATTTAGTTTTTATGTGTATGAAAGTAAATAGAATGAAAAAAATACGAGAAAAAGTTGGCGAAGGTCTGCATTTTTTGTCGACATTTCTCTTGCACCCGGCAAACCAAAAAGTATCTCAGAATTTAATGGATATTCCCCAACCTCCCTTTGAGCTACTTTCAATCGCTGTTAGTATTTGCAATTCTTATTGTGTTGTAAAATCCGGTCATCAGAATTTCATATATATTCCTTCACATTCTCAGTTGCAGTACGCATTTTAAATGCTTATTTTTCTGCGAAACCCTGTCATCAGAATTTAAGGGATCTTCCTCCACCCACCTTTGATGTACTTTCAGTCGCCGTCTGAAGTTTGTGATGTTTTTATTTCCCAAAATTCATTTGTCAAATTCAACGTTGAAACTGATTCGTTCTTTTTGAATCTTTAATTTATTATTTATAGGGGAAAATATTCCGTATAACTTTCTTCATTTTAATATCATTAGGAAAATGATAGAAACAACAAAAAACATTACTGTAAGAAATTCTGAAGAATTTCAGTAGAATTGTCAATATAAGGTTTGAAAACGTTAGTATAAACACTATTCAGATATTTTTTACTGAAACCCGAGGTTGAATATAATACTTTTACGATGTTTATTTTGCACTTACTTCCGAAAGTATCATAACAAGTTATTTCCCTTAGGCACCAAATCTTTCATTTTAGACTTTCTGGAATATTTTAAACATAGATATCTTTCTATTCTTAGTATTTGAAGGCAGGAAATTATACTTTGATTTGCCATTTTAATGATCTGATGTATAGTAGAAAATAATTTGACTAATTTCTACTAGAACATAAATTATTTATAATGTTTACAATAAATTACAAACAGAACAAATAATAAAATTTGCTATAAAATGCAAAATTTCAGTTAATTTTACATTTGACATGTGGAGTAAGTATATAATAACAATTTATTAATATCAGCAACATTTAATGCAATTTAAAATTAAAAACAAATATGATAAATATTTAAACTTACAGAAATAATTAATGAAAATTGAGTTTTTTGTATCAAACATTGAACTTTATCACATGATTTATTTTAAAATCAGAGCTTAAAAAGTTCCAAATATTCATTTTAACTAATAATAAACAATGTTGTTTCTCCAAATCATATTTTTTGAATTTAAGGCTCTAGTCATTATGGTGAACTTAAGATTGAAAAATCATAGTTTTTTATTCGATACATATTAGTTACAGTACAAAAAAATTAAAATGATTATTATAAACATGGTAATTACTTGACATTCTACTATCGAATCAATCGAAATATTTTCAATTAATCGTTGGCTGTTTTATAAGATATGATTGTATCTCTCTGTGTGTGGTATTCTGTTGTGTGATGCATGAATGCTGCCCACCCTGTGGTGGCATTGCGGTAATACTGAACGCTCCCATGACTTAGGTTATCAGGTCCCCACCAGGCAAAGTTATATGAGCAACAGTTCAGTCATCTTTCGAAGTGAAGAACGAGGTGTTCTTTTTGAGATGTTTTATTTCATTCATTTTTGAACTGACAAAATAGACAAATAAACTAAACTGTCCGAACTATTTCGAATTTGAAAACAAAATTATGAAGGAGATTTTCGTAGCAGATTTCTAAGAAAATATTTTTTGCATACATTCTTTCCATAATAAAACTGCATAATGTTCATCTGAAGTGAAAGTGATCCCACCTTAATTTTTTAATAACAAATAAATATTATTCACTCTGTGCTTATTTAGCGAAAAACGACTGTTTACTTCTAGGACACAAGAGTAGCGGATAATTTTACCTTTATATCATTAATATAATGAATTTAAGGGAAATTGAAGACCATATTACAGAAACATTTAGAATACCATTACTCCATTGAAACTGTAGTGCAAATAACAATTACTATTAAATTTTCATGATTTAAATTTCAATTATTTAAATTAGTGTTGGCATTCATTTGTAAAACTCAATTGAAACTGTAAAATGTCTAGTTCGGGTCGAATTAACCCCATTTTATCATTCATGAATTTATTTGAAACAATATATTTTCCACATTAATAATATTTAATCTATGGCTATGTGCATTCCGAAAACAAAAAGATCAATGGATAGTTAAACATTTTGCATCACAGACAAAATGACTTCAAGCTGAATTGGTGATCATAACAGAGACATGTAGATCACTTTTAACTCGTTGTAAATTCAGTGCAAATAGCTACTACTTTCAAATTTTAAATATTGAAATTCCTGTTATCATACAGTTTTTAGACGCAAATAAAATTGAAAAATATGCTGCTGGGGTCAGATTGACCCTGCCTTAGTACTCCAAAAGGTAAAATAATTAAATAAATAAAAATTTACTCTGATACTACATTATCAGCAGCGATAGTTTTCTCTGAGGGAGCAAGAGTAGCAGATAGTTTAAGGGAGATTGATGCTCATACTACAAAAATATTTTGAATTTCTTTACCACGTTGAAACTCCAATGCGAATAACAATTACTATTGAATTTTAAATAATTAAATTCAAGTTAGAATACAATTTTGAAACTCAAATAAATTAGCGAAATGTGCATTTTATATCATTAATATAATGAATTTAATGAAAATTGATGATCATACTTCAGAAACATTTAGATTGCTTACATTTCTTTGAAACTCCAGTGCGAATAATCACTACATTTAAATTTGAGATATTTGAATTCATGTTGGAATAGAGTTTTTAAACGCAAATTAATTTGTGAAATATGTTTCTAGGGACAAATTGATTCTAACTTAGTACTCCAAGAGATTAAATAAATAAATAAATAAATAAATAAATAAATAAATAAATAAATAAATAAATAAAAAATTAAAATTTTTTTTTTACTCTTATACTACATAATCGGCAATGATTGCTTTCTTTGAGGGCACAAGAGTAGCAGATAGTTTCAAATTTTATAAAACTACCATAACGGATTTAATGGATAATAATGATCATACTAAAAAACATATAGAATACCTTTACTTTTTTGAAACTCCAGTGCAAATTATCACTACTTTTAAATTTTAAGTATTTGAATTCATGTTGGAATAGACTTTTCAAACGCAAATTAATTTGTGAAATATGTTGCTAGGGGGCTAATTTATTCGAACTTAGTACTAAAAAAATAAATAAAAATACTAAAAATTATTTCTTTTTTTGATATCATATTACTATAAAAAATGATTTTTTCCTCTGAGGGCACAAGAGTAGCAGATAATATCAAATTTTACAAAACTACCATAACTGATTTAATGTATATTGATGATCATATTACAGAAACATTTAGATTACTTTTACTTCTCTTAAACTACAGTGCGACTAATAACTACATTTAAATTTTAAATATTTGAATACATTTGGAATAGACGTTTTAAACGTAAATTAATTTGTGAAATATGTTGCTAGGGGGGGGGCAAATTTATTCGAACTTAGTACTAAAAAAATAAATAAAAATACTAAAAAATATTTCTTTTTTTGATACCACAATATAAAAAATGATTGTTTCCTCTGAGGGCACAAGAGTAGCAGATAATATCGAATTTTGCAAAACTACCATAACTGATTTAATGTATACTGATCATCATACTACAGAAACATTTAGATTACTTTTACTTCTCTTAAACTCCAGTGCGACTAATAACTACATTTAAATTTTAAATATTTGAATTCATGTTGGAATAGACTTTTTAAACGCAAATTAATTTGTGAAATATGTTGCTTGGGGGGCAAATTTATTCGAACTTAGTACTAAAAAATAAATAAAAATACTAAAAAATATTTCTTTTTTTGATACCATATTATAAAAAATGATTGTTTCCTCTGAGGGCACAAGAGAAGCATATTATTTCAAATTTTACAAAACTACCATAATTGATTTAATGCATATTGATGATCATACTGCAGAAACATTTAGATTACTTTTACTTCTCTTAAACTCCAGTGCGACTAATAACTACATTTAAATTTTAAATATTTGAATTAATGTAGGAATAGAGTTTGGAAACTCAAATTATATTGCAAAATTTTCTATTCGGGACAAATTGATCCTAACCTAGTACTCCAAAAAGGGTAAAAAAGTGAACAAATAAATAAAACAAACTCTCTGTCTATTTTGTCAACAACGACTGTTTACACCTAGGACACTAGAGTAGCTGATAAATTTTGCATTTTACATCACTACCATAACGAATTTAATGGAAATTGATGAGCATACTTCAGAAACATTTAGATTACCTTTACCTCGTTGAAACTCCTGGGCGAATAACAATTACTATTAAATTTTACTAAGCTCCATTTTATATGTCCCATGGCAGATAGAGATCGAATAGAATAAGGCAGGAGAATCCGCGGATATGATGATAGAGTGGATGTATCCACTTATCCATGGATCGGAGGGAAATTGTAAGCCCAGCTCAAATTGGCTTCCGCTATAGCCTGCGGAAATAGTCACAGTGTATTCCCGTAATCACGATCAAAGCCGCATGTGAGATAAGACCATTGAACACACGCAAATTTAGAATACATCTGGACTTTACGAACACCCTAACTCCCAGCATAATGAGTTAAAAGGATCATTTATTCGGAAATAATAAAATTTGATTTAAGCTGAACCAATTTAGGGGAAAATTGGTTCTCTTAAAATGAGAGAATATTGGTTTGCATTTAAATACATTGGAATGAATTGAGATAAAAGTTGAAAATGGAATATAATTTAAAGTTTTAGTGCTTTTATCTTTTATTGAAAGGTTTAGGGTAAAAGTAAAATCTACTTAAGTAAATTAAAGCTACCATTGCAAATCTGTAAAAATTTTTTACGTTCTTGAAATTTCTGATTATGACAATTTATTATTTTTTGAAGGCATGTAAATGGCTTTAAATAAAGACATGATTATAATAACGTAATTGAGATTTGAGCGATATAGTGATGAGTCAAACTTTTTCCGAAGGTGATATTCCTACAGCAAACTATTCCTTAGTATTATTTTCATGTATACACTTTAAAATTTCCTCAGATAACAGAAGAGACACACCTCTTTGTCAGCCTTAAAAAGCGTTTTTTTCCAAGCTAATCTAAGTGACTTCCCGGGTCTTTTTTTAATTAAATTTTTTAAAATCGGAGAAAGGTATGTGTTTTTTAATTAATGCAAAATATTGTAAAGTGAAATTTAAAAAAAATGTCTATTTGCTAGATTAACTTTTAAACTTTTTTTTGAAATTTGAAAGTAGAAAACTGGATAAATTTGGTATTACATACAGAATATTCAAAAAGCTTTTCTTAAAAATTGAACTGTTATTATATTATTATATTACATAAATAGATACTGCTATTTTCAAAATAGTTTATTAGATTAAAATTAATGAGCTTACTATTAATAGCCATGTAATAATTTAAAAAAAATGCAATTCGTTTTTAAAATGTAATGACGTAATAGATGACGTCCGTCATTTTTTCAAAGTAAAGGAAAATGTAAGCAGTGATTACCTAAACTATTTTAAAAATGTAACTGAAACCAAGAAATTCTTTTGTTTTAACATAATCGTTTGAGAAAAATACTGAAAAGTTTTCAAAGTATTTCCTTGCTTACAAATTTCCTCCTTATGATCGAAAAAATCCAAATCATTTTTCTCCTTCTTCTTTTTTCCTGCAACTCTAAATTCTTTTGAAATCGTTTTACCACAACAGGTAATCACAGTCATTTCATACACAACTAGATTCGAAGAAAGTTAAAGAATTTTTTTTTCCCCGAAAGAAATATAAAACACAAAGATGCCACAGGTAAAATGTATAAAAAAATGCTGGATGGCATTATTATTGTAAAATAAAGCGAAAGAAATGGGACTAAACGGAAAATAAATTGCATAGTTCCGAAAAATATTTCACTCGCATTATCGAGAAGATTCCGTGATTCAAATACATTTTGGTGAACTTTTAGTTTAAAAGAGTTCCAAATAATCGCATTTTGGGATCCGATCTTTCATTGTTTCCCACTTGAGAGGAAACGGATATAAAACAGAATAGCTATATTTTCCCAGATTTCATATTTATTTCCCGAAAGACCTACGTATCGATTAGGCTTCCCAAAACATAACGAATGGCTGCGTGTCAAAAAGATTGGAACGTTTTGTGAAATATTTGATTGTTTCTTTCCTTGAAATTACTTTTAGGAACAATCATTATTAAAAGGACTTTGATTAATGGCATTTAGGGGCAAATTACACGCTGTTTTGCAACTTGCAATAAGGATTGTGCTTAAAAGGAGTAATGGAATTCTGGTTTGTTTTGCCTTCAAATGAAATGGGAAATATAATTTAAATGTGATTAAGTGTGAAAAATAGGTTTTTAAAGTGTTCATTAATTTTCATTCGAAAATTGTACTGTTAAGAAAAACCAGTTCATTTAAAAAACCATTGAATAAACTATTAGTAAGCTTCTAAAGCTCAAATCATTTTCTTCATCATTATTATATTCTTAAATTATATCTAACGTTTACAATGGATTTTTTAAAGTGTTATGGTGAATAAATGTAATTTAATAATTAGCTAATCTATTTCGGTATGCGTTTGCAATTACGATGTAGTGTTCAAAATAAAACTTAATTTTCTTTTAACCTACTAATAGTATTAGATCACGAACTTCATGATATAACGGTTCCACCTAATGATAACTTAATATATCAGATATTATAAACAATAAAAGAAAACGAAGATTTTTGACACTAAATCATGCGTTAAATATAAAATATCTTTTTTTATATCGTGAATTGTATTTTAAAGAGTGCAGCCTATTTTTACAAATTTAACTTAGCTGTCAATGGGGAGTAAACGGTAGAGAAGAGGAGTTTCTAAATATGCTTTTTAATCATCTTTATCAACTAAAATGATACTGTATACTTATAAAATTTTGGCGTATTTTTAGAAAAATGTAAAATAAAAAGGTCTTCACCTATTTAGAATGAGTTTACATATATGTAATTAATGTATTTTGAAATGCAGTTAAGCGCTTTAAATTTATTCTTTTTCAGAATTTCGTTAAATAATTTTGATTTTTTTTGCGTAACCTCTGTTAAAAGACATTTTCAGCTGGATCCAAATCGAGTTTCATTGGTATAATTAAAAACGCTGGGGAGTATTTTTTTTTGTTGTATTTATGCAAATACTTGATATTGTTTGGGGATTTCAAATCTGAAATTAATTTTGCTCTTATGGCTACAGATATGATATTTTTAGTATATTTTTTGTTGAAGTGCACAAATTGAAAAACAACCCCACCACAGGGGATGGCATAAATGTAACGACAAAATTCTAACGAGTTATAGCACATCATCAGGATTAAAAGTGCATAGAACCCCGTGTCTGTAAATGTTCTTGTGAGCGGTTAGGGATTCTTCTGTATAATGATCAGCTTATAAGCACACAAAAAATCAGGTTATAATAGGAAAGCGCCTCTAGCCGCGTATTAGGACATTTCCGAGCATGGGCAGAACGAAATCATTTACGTACCCAGTCGTAGCTATTACACGAGGAAAAAGTTTAATCCAGTTTTTAACTCAATATTCTGAACAGAGTTGCAAATTGTTGATGTGACAGACGGCTTTTTATCTAGAATAAACCATTGGAATAACTGTATAGTGAATAGGGGTATTAATTTGGAGAATCATGAAGATTTTTAAAACATTTTCATTGAATACGATACTATCTCGTTACAACACAAAACAAAAATAACATACACTAATGGAATGCAGTTGTCCTCAGCAACGTGACATATACTGATTCCTAACATACTCAATATCTTCTCGTATCTCAATATCCTGGACTGAGCTATATTCCACTCCAACAGAAATTAATTCCCCCATTTCCACTTCACAATATTGTACTTTACCTATTGATTTAGGAAATTATTGTTTAGCCATTATTCTGCCGAGATATTAAGGGATTCAATAATATCATACTTTTCCTGGGGACACCTGCAACATCTGCATCAAATTTACAGAAAAACAAAAAAAAAACAAAGCAATGTAATTTAAATTATTGTTTATACAAGAAATTAAAAATATTAATCTTTTAAATATCTATTAGTATAAGAAAGTAATATCACAAATTTCAATTTAACAGTATTATTTTTTCTTATACATCAGAGAAAGACAGACAGATATCAAAGAAACGATAATATTCTTTATTGAACTCCACAAGTCATTCAAAATCATCTGATATTATTGTAAAACTGCAAACAATATATCTACAAAGCAAATGTTTATTAGTTCTAAAAATATGAAATTGAAATGTCTCATGAAATGTTTATCAAACAATCTCATATATGAGCTTTTTAGGATTATAAGCATTTTTTATTTACTAACAAAATGATCCGCTGAGTTATTGATTCACCCATTCACTAACACACCTTTTCACATTTACACTAATTTACTGAATTATTAATTTACTTAATTGCTTATTTACTGCCTTACTCATTTACAAATACTTAAGTTAAATAGTTTATTGATTAATTTTCATCAAATTCACTGATTTACTGCTTTTTTGATTAATTAACTTGCCAAATTATCGATTCGAGCTGATTTACTAATACGCCAGTTGACTAGTTTATTGATTCATTTCTTTTCAATTAATTGATTCACTGCTACTCTGATGTACTGATTTACCAATTTACTGATTCGCTGATTTACTGATACACCAGTAAACTTGTTTATTGTCTAGCTTCCTTTTTAATTCACTGACTTTCTATTTCTCTGATTTACTGATTGGCCATTTAATTGATTCGCGCTGATTTACTAATATGCCAGCTAACTTCTCTATTGATTCTCCTGGTTTCACAATTCACTGATTCCCTAATACTCTGATTTATTGATTTACCAATTTACTAATTCACTTGTTTACTAATACGCCAGTTAAGTGATTCATTCATTAGTTTCGTACATTCAATTTTCTATTTTATCATTATATCAGTAATCACTCATAGTTGCAGGTGCCATAGCAATGCGCCAATCATAAAAAATACAATAAGTGACGATATTAAAGTCCGTATAGTTTTTTTCCTAGTCAACGCTGTTTTTTCAACCTATAAAAAATGATTACATGCTATAAAAAGTTAAAATGACTTGTAAATAAATAATGATATTATTACATTGTTTGAAGGTCACTACTTGCTCAAAACTAATAATATTTTTTTACCAATTTAACATTCCTTAAAGAACCAATATTACTTAAAAGCAGATATTTACGATCCTGACCATGGGAAAAATTTATTGAAAGACGGTTTACTTTTTTGATAAGAAATAATACTCTAAATTCCTTTATAGAATCTTGAAAAGAATTACTTCGGTGCATTCTTTCAATTTCTCTAGAAATTTGTTACAAAATATGAGATAGAATAATATAAAACTTCTATGAATTTTTTTTTCAGATTCCTATGATGTAATTCTTTAGGAAGGTATTGAGATTCTTTCGTCTTTTGGTTCCTGAAAGAACAGAACAAGAATAAAATATGGAAGTCACGTAAGTCATTACACCGTACTTCAAATCCTGACTTGCATGGTGAAAGATTGTCGATATACGAAGCATGCAACATGGTATTCATCAATGTTACGGAAATGTATTTTATGACAAAAAAGTATTTATTTATTACATCTGTCTCATGCAATTTTACATTTAGTTTTTTGAATTAAATAAAGATATTATGCTTTTTATTATTCATGGATATTCCCTTTTATAATCCTACAAGGAGCTCTTTTTTAATTCCGAAATGAAAAAAGTAAATATGCTGGTAAAAATACTAGTAAAAAGGAAATATAATAGTAAAAAATTCAAAATAAAAAATAATATTTTTAAAGACTATGCTTTTGTAGTGGAGAATAATAATTAAAAAAAATTGAAAAACGAAAAACGTGGGGCGCATGAAATACATAACAGTAATGTTATATTAGTGTATAATATACATTACGAATGCCA
>NC_092204.1:35148077-35275293 GCF_043381705.1 Parasteatoda tepidariorum
TTTTTTAAATTTTAATTTTATTTTACTTTGTATGTCTTTTTTCTCTTCATTTTCATGTATTGTCATCCAATTCTGAACTATGTGCCAAATTTGAAGTTTGCAGCTAGTCGGGAAGTTAGCTTAAAATCGATTACAAAATTCCACCCGGACAGACATACACGAAGGCAAGTTTATATAAACGTGGTAAAAAAAGTAAATATACAAGAAGGAAATTAAAGTTTTGAATGACTTCGAATAATATAATGCTGGCAACAGCATTATATTATTCGTAGTTGAAATTAAGCTTTCATGAATTAAATTTAGCTATTAAAAGTAAATAATTACGAATATTTATAATGTTTTTTTTATGGTAGACGAGCAAATTTGTATATATGTTACAGTTTCCTTAGAATTTATCGTGTTTAAGTATGTTTTCACTATCTCAGTTGATTTTAAATTTGGTCATGTTTACTTGGTCTTGGTCGAACGAAAATTGTTACAAGCTATGTTAGTTTAATGTTATCACTATTTTAAACTATTCTTAAGATACAGAATTGTTTCTGACATTATTTTGCTCGTAGAGATATTCGGTTCATTTTATTAATTACCGTATAGTTTACAGAAAATATGTCTATTTGTGCCTATAAATATGTAGTTACGAAACAATTTGCAACAGTAAGAAAAATAAAATAGTTTTTCAAATGATATATTCAAGAGAACAAGAAGAATTATTTTCATACAAAATTTCCCCCACGTAAAATACCCTTTCTTATTTTTTACAACATGAGTATTTAGATTTCGTTTTTCGTTTAAGTGGAAGCAATTTAAAAATTAAGCACCAAATAATGACTACGTGGATCGATCATTAATTTCTGGTGTGAATTTAAAAAAAATAATTTTACATTTTCTGAGTGATGTTGAAATTAAATAAATGTCATCCTTTAGGTAGTACAAGCAAAAGGTGGTCGCTTTGAAACCAATTAAACTTATTTAGTAGCAAAAGTTTACTCTTATTGTTATTCATTATATTCATTTATTTTTAACAAACTTAAGTTAAAAATTGTTTAATCCTTTTTTTTGACGTTGCCTGTAGATTGATTCTGTTCAACAGTTAAATTATTCATGTCACAGCGCTAGTTTTCTTTTCCTCATTAAATTAGAGTTTTTTACTATGCAATTCTAAAATACTTTCGTTCAATATAAATGATGTAGACTCTACAGTTTTAAAAATATTGAAATCTAAACTGAACTGTAAAGCACATTATAAAATCTTTATTATATAGTTTTATTAAAAGATTAGTAAAACAATAAGTATCAAAAGAGTTTTTTCTTATTACATTCGGCAGTTTAAATTGCATAATTTTTTCAAAGCGTAATGAATAAAATGATGCATTTTTATGCCATTTCAGAAATAGTTTTATTTGTTTTTCATAAATTGATAGTTCAGCCTCTTTTACGTCCTTTTTAACGAACAAAGACACACGGAGGATAAGATGATTGTGGTAAATTTACCACACTGTAAAATAATGACATTCATCATAAATTAGCCCATAACTCTGATTTTAAAAACTGAAATATACGGCATTTAAACCATTCAATTGGTAGTTTTTCGTTCATATGATAATGGTCTATTGGTAATTCTGGTTTTAAAAAAAATCGTTTTCATTGACACACATTTAGTAAAAAATACAAAACTGAAAAGTAAATTTTACCGAATAAATGGTTTTTATGACATGCTCTAAGGTATCATGTTAAAATTACTAACTTTTAGTACATCTACCAAGTTTTAACACACATTATGAAGTCATGTTTTATTGTTAATTTTGCTAATATCATTACCAAACAGTTCGGTAAAATTTACTGAGCTTTTTGGTGCTCCCATTGAGCTAGTAAAAAAGTTTTCCTTAGAGACTTTTTTCTCAGTGCAGAAACAGGAAAAACAACTACATAGTTAAGAAGGAGAGTGTAATAAGGTATCAATTAAAAATATTATCTGGCACAAATATTAAACTAGTTTTAATAGAAAAATTCTGTTTTTAGAAAAATGCTGGGAAATTAAAAAATACATAGTGAAAAAACATAGTCTTATTAAATATCTTTTCTTTTGAGTAGTTTGATTTAAATAATTTTAATATACTTATTCACGTGTTCATTATGTTCACGTGTTAAATAGATATATTTATTTATCATATAATAATTTGTCATTCTGCATCAATTGATGTATTGTAAACAGAGAAACATTTCAAGTTCATGAAATTAGTTTAAAAAGATTGATATTAGTTGTTGGTTTGTCGTCGGACTTCTGAGCCCAAGTCTGCGGGTTCGATCCCCGGTCCAGACACCGGATTTTCGGGATGCAGAAAATCCTCAGGGGCCATGTCGTATGATTATGCGACATGTAAAAGATCCCTGGAGTGCCTTATTGTCTCCTGGCATTTCCGGCAAAATTAAAATTCCTTGTGCACTTTATCATCCAAATAGAGTTTCGGTGCTGCCATCTAGTGTGGCAGAAACTAGACTTCCAAATTAACATGGACAACGGTATCTCACCCATTGTGGTTGTCCTGAAAGAGTGGATACCACTTCTGGAGAACTCACTAGGTCTGCTCATCGGGAAGACTGATTGTGCAGCTCATAGGAAATAAAAAAAATAAAAAAAGTCTAAAAAGATTATTTAGAACTTTAATTTTTTAATTAAGCATTCGATATTTTATTTAACTCAAGAGAAGTTTTTAAAAGTAAAATTCAACATGCACATACTTCGGAATTTTTTTATTTGAAGGAAAACAAAGTGGCTGCATTCTAACCGGCGACGTTGCCAATTAAGAAGTGGTAGATAAAAGAAACTGACTAATTCTTGACTCCTTAACTATTATGTCTTGCTTACACTAACCTAAAGTAACACTTTGATATAAATAAATTATAAGAGATGCTATTGTATTAAGGATTGATTTGAATAATTAGCGTATAATGAGATATGAGCTGCACATAAATTTAAAATTATCTATATTATGGTTGGAGTTTAAAACTTGTATGCATTGCTTTATGTTTTTAAACATTTCGAGAACAAGAAACGTATTTCTTTTATGTTTTATCTTTTCCATTTTGAATGCTTTAAAAACATGATTGTGGGATAAGTGAAAACCAAAATTGAAAAATCAGATTTACATTTATCATATTATTTATTTCAACATCCCTAGTTATCAAAATTATTCGCATAAAGTAAATAGACTGCTTCTTTTGCATGATGATCTGAATGAATTTTTTATGAAAAATTTTTTTTAGTTGACAATTTGCTTGTACATATCTGAAACTGCCATGTTTTTCAGGAATAATTTTGACTGAAATCATACTATCATAAAATTTTTAAAACTCACATATTTTTCAGGTCTTTTCACTAAGTTTTCCTCTAAGAGATTCTTCTTTTAAAATAAAAATTAATAAAGGCCAACAACAAAAACAAACCATTCTAAAAATTGTGAAAATCATTGATATATACTACAAATCCCATTTTATAGCTGTCAATATACAGGTATTCACGTTCTGATTAACTATATTCTTTGAATATTAAATTTTATTATTAAAATCAAATATACCGCGAAAAAAATGAAAATTTGTATTTTTTCTGCTGGCTAAACAAATAAAAGTTATTTTGAGCAATTAATAATATTAGATAGTATACCCAATTCATTAAAAAGTACTTTAAATTAAAATTCTTTATTTTTTTCACTCTCTTGATTGAGTATTGAACCGTATTTCCTTATATTCAGTTTATTAATGAGTTGCTTCAAGCAATTTTCTATAACGAAAAGTTCTGGTGAAGTTTTAATTAAGAATATGAGCGAAGGAATTCATTATTTTAATTACTTATTTTACAATATTTTTCAGGATTAAGGAAGCAATATCTGGAGATGTTGTACCTTCTAATATATTTAAATTTAATGTTATATTATTTTTACATGTCTTTATATATATATATATATATATATATATATATATATATATATATATATATATATATATATATATATATATATATATATATATATATATATATATATATATATATATATATATATATATATATATATATATATATATATATATATATATATATATATATATATATATATATATATATATATATATATATATATATATATATATATATATATATATATATATATATATATATATATATATATATATATATATATATATATATATATATATATATATATATATATATATATATATATATATATATATATATATATATATATATATATATATATATATATATATATATATATATATATATATATATATATATATATATATATATATATATATATATATATATATATATATATATATATATATATATATATATATATATATATATATATATATATATATATATATATATATATATATATATATATATATATATATATATATATATATATATATATATATATATATATATATATATATATATATATATATATATATATATATATATATATATATATATATATATATATATATATATATATATATATATATATATATATATATATATATATATATATATATATATATATATATATATATATATATATATATATATATATATATATATATATATATATATATATATATATATATATATATATATATATATATATATATATATATATATATATATATATATATATATATATATATATATATATATATATATATATATATATATATATATATATATATATATATATATATATATATATATATATATATATATATATATATATATATATATATATATATATATATATATATATATATATATATATATATATATATATATATATATATATATATATATATATATATATATATATATATATATATATATATANTGACGCCCGGTGGCTGAGCGGTAGCGCTTCGCGCTGTCGTGCCACAGGTCCTTGGTTCGATCCTTGGGCCGGGCAAGGCCGACTCAGCCTTTCATCCCTTCAGTGGGTCGATAAAATGAGTACCAAGCATGCTTGGGAACTAACACTGGGGGTTCCGCGTTCGGCTGACCACCTGACCGGAACATATGCTCTTGCACCCCAGAGCCCAAGGTCAAGAAAACTGAGATGGGCACAGTCGGCCTTGGCCCTCTTAATGGGCTGTCGCGCCACTGAGTTAGTTAGTTAGTTATCTTACTGTAATTATAAATTTATTAAAACTGAATAACAAAGATGGTGGCTGCTAATTTTCACCAAATAGTGCAAAAGAACATTCTAGGCGTTTCGCTACATCTGAAACTCTCCTTTGTTTTGGTGTATTGGGACACTTAATGAAGCATCATTTTAATGTAAAATAGGTGCCACTATTTTTGTGTACAGAATCACTAAATTGTTTTACAGAGTACAATTTAAAGCGCAGTGTAAAATTTGAACTATTGACAAATTAGAAAACTTAACTTCAGTCTAGAACAGAATGGCATGGCATGGAATTCAGAAGAAACATTGGAATTGTTCGGAGCTGTCAAGCCAGTGAAGAAAAGAAAATGCACTTTAGAGATATTTTTTGTAAATTTTGAAAAAAAAAAGAAATGGGAAAAATATTTAAATACTCCCAATTAAGAAAAAGCTATGATTTTTTTCGTTTTTTATCATTTTTTGTTACATACTTTAAATGAATGATTCTATTGTGGATAGTGCTTATGACATATTTTTCAAATGAAGAAACCTCATTATTGGAAATATTATTGCTAGCATTTCAAGTATGGTATTCGTCTCTAACATAATTTCATAGAACCCATCTGCATCGCTTTGGAATTACTGCTATTTGAGATAAGGAAGCCGAGTTCTAACTTTGAATTTCAAGCAACTGAACTATGCATGTAATCAAAGCGTTAAATTAAGACTAATAGTCTCTCATAACTGAGCAAATGAAACTTTGAGATAGAAACATGCAAGTAATGTTTAGACAAAGGTGTAAATATTGAAATGTTTGTAACTGTGCTAATGAACTACTTTTTTTTGATACAAGTAACAATCGCTGAAAATTTGCAGCTAATTATCATCATTATACTATCATTTTTATTTATATATTTTAATAACGAAAGTACTTTACTCATAATTTAAGAATAATGTTACCATATTGTAATAATTTTTATATTCTATTATCTTTTACATAGTAGTTAGCAATGATTTGCTTTAATGTAGTTATAAAATTTTTGTTTGGTTTAATGTAGAGATGTTTGTGGCAAATTTTATGATATGCTGTAGTTTCCTCCCCTCCCCTATTTTTTGCAATCTCAAAGTTTTGATAAATAGTACATTAGAACAATGTACTTAAAAATATGTAAAAAATTTTTTTAGGGAGATCAAGGAGATTAAAAAAAAATTATTGGAAATAGAATGTGTATTTAGAAATGAATTTAAAAACCATGATAGAGATTAAGAGATTAAGATAAGAGAACAAAAGATAATAAGAGATAATTATGATAAGAAATCATAAGAGATTAAGGTCATGAACCATGATAACTTTAAGAACAATAAACGTCGAGAGTCATAGATTGCATAAATTAGGGAAATCGAATTCAAAGTGTAGTAAAGGCATTACTTGTATACTAAAATTTAGAATATTATGCAAAAATTTTAGTATCATTTAGTTTTATTTGTGCACTCAATATTTGTGTATAAAAAATAAATCCTAAATTCCCATTAAAATCTAATGATTTACGCTAAGCTGTTACCTTAGGGATGTGAAAGTCCTATACATATAGTGAACAAAAGCACAAGGCACTCAACTCATATTTCAACTCTCAAAATCTAGTGAGAAATTCACAGGATGGGCAAAATATGTTTAGATTCAGATTTTGACCACATTTAAAGATTACGACAAGTTTTATTAAAAACCTGAATATACTAAAAAAATGGAATTCTCAATTAGCATTGACCAACTGGCTTATTTAAATAAGACCCCAGAAAAAAATGGAAATTGTAATTTTATGCATGAATTCACTCTTGAACCATTTTATTTTTTTAAAGTTATCAATAGTTTACTCTTTTAAATTAAAATGTTATTCATTTTCAATTTTTAGCATATTTTAATTATAACATCGGTAATACTTCAATAAAAAATAAACAAAATAAATAAATGAAATAAAATAAAATAACAACAATAATAAAAACTCACTGTACGAGCTAAAAGTTCCCAGCATGGAGGAAAAAAGGTTTGAAAGAAATGACACGATTTATCTATCAAAGTGTTTCCACTACCCCAATGTTTTGGACAATTTTTCAGCTATTGAAATAACTCTCTAACTAAAATTAGATATTAGGAACACAAGGTTATGTTAGGCTTTTTAGTAGGTTTAGTAGGATATTGAAGTTAAGTTGCATATTGTCTAACGAACCATGGAGTGCGGCTTATCTTGTGGAATGCGGCTTATCTGGCTTAACAGTTTATCTGGTGGTGCCATCTACCGTGAGAAATGGTAGATACTAGATGGTTTTGGTCCAGCCATCCATGCATGAATGCGATCTTATTTCAATAGTCCAGGGTCATCGATTGGGGAGTAAAGGAACGAAAGAAATATTCTGGTGTCAACGCTGGGATGAGAAATGCCGTTCAGTGATTGACAGATAAGTCCTCTATGCTATAGTACGCACCCACCTAGCCTTCATATGCTGGGTCATGTTGGAGAGGATGAAATTCTGGTTGCTTTATCTTACTTGGTGAAAACAGTCAATAAATGATTTTTCTCACACTTAGTAGTTTTTGAACCATCTTTTTACGATTGTTTTACTGTTTCGGTTGAACGCGGAGAAATAACAATGAAATAAATTATTATTTAGCCTCCTTCTTTTAAAAATTTTTAATATTGTTGAGAAGTAATAAAAAAATTTTTTCTCGAAAAGAAAAAGAAAAAAAAAGTATTTGTATGTGTGAGTTTTTACAAACCTTCACAGAATTTCCGATGACTTATGATACAAAATAACAAACGCTAACTTGTATAATATCAAATAATATGCTATCAAATATATAGTATTAAAACCAAATATACGATATCAATACAAATTAAACGATATCAAAATACTGTTTAAATTTCTCTTGGAGAGTATCATTTCGAATTCCTTTATAAGTCAGATTACTATGCTATTTTAAAAAAACAAAGATAAAAATAAAATATTGCTATTTATTTTATGTACATCCTTGAACTTTAAAGGAAATTAAATTTTAGCTAATTAATCTTACTTAAGAGATGGCATTTTATTTCTGATTTTGATTCTCTAAAAACTATGGCTATAATTTATAAAGAAATTTTGTTTATCGAATTAAGCATGTATAGCAATGCGTTATTTAAGATGTTATGTGTGTGTGCGTCATTTAAAATATGTTGAAATCATTTAAAATATAAATTTTTTAAATTATTTTTTATCTAGCCACACTAGGGATAGAGAGTTAATGAGGCCTCTTAATGAGGTGACTATGATTTTTATAAGGTGATGTTCAAATTCCTCTTCGACTCGCCATGACCACAGTGCTAACATAAAATATCTTTAGTGGTAGACGGACCATAGGTTACAATCCCCTTGCTGTCGGTTTTTGTGGTTTACCTTTCTATGTAACACAAATGCGGGTTAGTCGCATTAAAATGACCTTTTCAAAGGCTAGTTTGTTGCTAATACTTGATCTCGAAGTCTCATTGTCTTCTGGTTTCTTTAAAATTACATGGCCTCTGGGTTGAACATTAGCAGTAGTAAACTCAAAATTGAGTCGGCTGTTGAACCCGATTAAATACCAAAAATATACGTGGAAAGATAATATGTCCATTGTCTTGATCTCACGTGGGCAACATTTTATTTTATATCTAACGTGAGTATTTTTATTTCATATTTAATACTTTATAACCGTCGTTGAAAAACCTACCCAATTTTTGTGTTTACGACTACTAATGTTCAACTCCGTAGCCTTATTATTTTGAAACCAATCCAGAGGACAGGGAATTCCTGGATCAAGTATTGGGAAAAAATTTGCCTTCGTAGAGGACATTTTGATGGAACTAACCCACATTTACGTTGCATGGAGAGAAAAACCACGAAACCACCCATGGTTAGCCTGACTGCCAGGGGACTCTAACTTATCCGTCTATCACTAAGGATATTTTAAGTCAGAACTGTTGTTCGTGCTAGCCGGGTGCGGAATTCGTATTGACCAGCCATAGCTGAGATTCGAACCCGGTTCAATTCATTGGTAGGTAAACGCTCTATCCCATGAGCCACCATGGCTCAAGCAACTCATATGGCTCAAATGAGAGAGGATTTAATTTTTGTATCTAGCATCTTCGCATTGTGAAATTTTTATTTAAATATTTAGTGCCGCATACGATTATCAATGTTAATAAAATTATTTTTCATCACTTTGGGGATCGGAAACAAAAATAAAAAGCAAAGTAATATAATTTTCAGTATTATGCAAGCAAAAACTAGCTAAAGAAAGCCATTAAAATACCCCCCCCCCAAAAAAAAAAGCACTTAAAATAATAAGTCTTAATTAACTTCTGTGCAAATCCATAAACCTTTCCTCAATATCCTCACAAGTACCCGTATTTTATTTCAAATTAAATTTCAACTGATATAGGTAGCAACATTCTTGGTTTGATAGGAAACGAAATCTGGTCGATCGTTGAAATTTTCTTTCACATGTTATCGACTGTTGAGTCGAATTTCTTATTCTGTAGTTTTTTCTTCTTTTTTTGTCGCTTCTTATTTTCAAGTTCTCTTTCCCCGAGCAGGAAAAAAAAAAACGTATTACTTTGGAAAGAGGGGGATTTACGATTGCCTGAGACTCAAAACGTTGAGTTTTAAGGGCTCTTTTTCGGGTAGTAAAAGAGCCATATTGATAGGACTCGAAGAACGTCCGTCGATATTATTATCAGCATCAGCTATGGAGGAAAAAAAATTCTCCTTTAGTGATATTTGAACAAGAAAAAAAGTAGAAGATATTAAAAGAAAGCTTGGTTCGAAGACTTTTTAGCATCTACTTATTTAGAAATGCTTTTCTTCATTGTTTGTTTTTAATAATTTGGATAACAGTGCTGGAAGAAGCAATCTAATTATATGTAAGAGTAACATTGAGTATACTTTTTTTTTGTAAAAAATTAATTAAGTTTCGTTAATTGATGCCTCTTTTGGGAAAAAAAATGTTTTATAAATATGATTTAGAGGTATCTTAATTTTTATGAGATTATTTTGGTTCCTAAGCTATGTTGAAATAAATTTCAAAATATTTGTTAGTCTTTGCTATGATATAAATTTTTGTTTTATTCATGAAGGCCATAACATATTTACAGTTTTAAATATTTAAAGCTACATTAAACCATTTGTGAAGTATTTTGGTATAACGCTGTGATATTTTTAAAATTTTCTCTTAATTTGCTGTTTTGGAATGGTAATTTTTTTTCGAGGGACCAAAACTGTTTTCAACTCAGGGCTTTTTTTCAGTTTTTAAAGGAGAATAGAAGTTGATCAACATTTGTCGATAATATTACTTTATTCAACTATAGAGGGAAAAAATAAGTCAGGGCTATTCAAATTCAAGAAGTATTAGTAGTACTTAATTTATGTCACCCTAGAACTGTACATTAGGCAGTTAGCAACGATCTGGGAAACATCCCAGACAATGATACGATAACATGCCATCATAATTTTCATCCTTTATTCAGGGGATTGCTAGTCTTTTTCACTGGTGCATTTTTAAAAAAAATATATTTCATAAGTTTGCTTTTGGTATTTTTAAACTTTTATGAGTTTATTTTATTTATATTATACGTAGTGTTTAAAAAGGTTTTAGAAAATGTAACAATAATTTTATTGAGGCGTGATTTCTTTAAAATAAGTGCTATACCATAATATTAATTTGGTTATTTAATTATGAGTGAATCCCCCTTTTTTAAGTATTTTTCTACCCTTTCTGATGTATATATTTTTTAATTTATTGAATTTGTTAATAATTAGAAATTTTGTGACGTAAAATTTTTTTTTTTTGATTGCATATTATTTTAATTCTTTAAAGTTCTTTTACATAAGAGATTATTTTTTTAAAAAGAAAAATACATTAGTTTAAGACGTATTTATGCTTTGAAAGAAGTTTTATGTATAGTAACATTTGCCCTAGTTCCATCAAAGGTCAAGTTTTAGATTTTTTCTACATTAGGTAACGAAATTGTTTTTTTGGGTGTTTTTTATGTGACAGCTTTGTATCATTGATTTCTGTTGAAGATGGTACAGCAATTATACAAGAGGACATAACAGAAAGAATGAGAGATTTGTCTTCATGAAATGAAAGTATATTTTATCAAAAAAAATTGGTGTTTTTCAGAATGGCAGTGAAATTTTTCAGATTGATAACTAAGGCCTGGTTTCTTAGGGCAGGTCGGCATTACAAAAACTCAGCTTAAAATGAGCGCTAACCCATGATTGGTCAATTTGTGAGTTAAACAGCATGCGTCATCGAGCGCTCAGATTGAACGTCAGACTGACGTCCGAATCAACTGCAGTTGGATTACAACGTAACGTTAACGACAGAAGCAATGGCAGACATCATCCAACAGAGCATTGAAATCAGCCAAGATTTTTATTTTAACATTAAACGTAGCTTCTTCCTCTTCATTTAGCTCAGCTAATGTGTTTTTTCTTGGACAAAGTCATTATTTGTTCTCTAAAGCACTGGTCGACAATAACATAATCAATACAAATTCAAAATAAATATTTGTTTACGTTATTAACGCATGCGCAATGCAAGATAATGTCTGCGTTGGACAGACTGCTCACGCTGAGCTAACAAAACAGTATTTTGTTGGCGGCAGAAGAACGCCAACTTAACGCTGACGCCCAGATAACGCACTTGTCCTAAGAAACCAGGCTTTGAACTAACAAACCAGTATTTTGTTGGCGTCAGAATAACGCCAACTTAACGCTGACGCCCAGATAAGGCGCTTGTCCTAAAGGCCTGGTTTCTTAGGACAGGACGCCGTCAGCTGGAAATCAGCGCTAACCTTTGATTGGTCCATTCGTGAGCTTGATAGTATACGTCATCGAACGCTCATCTTGAACTACAATTGCCGTCCAACTCAACTGCAGTTGGATTACAACGTGACGTTAACCACAGAAGCAATGGCGGACAACATCCAACAGCACATTGAAATCAGCCAAGATTTTGATTTTGACATTAAACATAGCTTCTTCATTAAACATAGCACTCTTCATTTAGCTCAGCTATAATGTGTTTTTTCTTGGACAAAGTCATTATTTGTTCTCTAAAACACTGGTCGACAATAACAAAATCAATACAAATTCAAAATAAATATTTGTTTACGTTATTAACGCATGCGCAATGAGAGATAATGTCTGCGTTGGGCCGACTGCTCACGCTGAGCTAACAAAAAAGTATTTTTTTGGCGTCAGCTCTACGTCAACTTTCCGCTGACGCCCAGATAAGGCGCTAGTTCTAAGAAACCAGGCCTTGAGCTAACAAACCAGTATTTTGTTGGCGTCAGCGGGACGTTGACGTCACGCTGACGCCCAGATAAGGCGCTTGTCCTAACAAACCAGACCTTAAGTCAACAATTGGGAATTAATTGAATTAAGAGTAAATATATCAATTTTTCAAACTAAAGAAAAGTTATTGTTGCGTGCTTTTCCTATGATAGTGTTATCACTTATTCTCGTTAAAGATATGCTTAACAGAGATCACTACAAGAAAATGTATCAGAAAGAATACGAGATTTCTGCTTGCCATTATTCTAAATTTATATTTCTGAAATATCCTTCCAGAAATAAAGTGATTATTTTCGAATGTCTAGGAGACGCTTCAGATATAAATTCCTTTGAGAAATAAATACTACTTGCAAGCAAAGACACGCTAAAATTGATTTAAAAACGAAAAATAGCCTTATTTGATTATTGATTAAAATATGCTGTAGAGACGCGAAGAATCCCAGAATCTATACCAAAATGTGTGAAATGGAAATCAAAGAGAGGAATCGATGAGAGGAAAATACGAACAGAAATGTATTAATATTTTCACAAAAATTTTTCTCTCTAAAATATGCGTTTGATTCAATTGATGCGCATTTTTTGAAACGATGAAATTGCTACTTTCTGCGTTAGGAGGAGGTACAAAAAAATTTAAGTACACGACCTTACTACATAAAGCTAACGGGAAAAGAAATAGTATGCACTGTAAAAAAATGCGGATCAAATTACGGCATCAAGTACCGGCATTTTATTCGATTCGACTTTATTCGGTATTTATTCACTTTGATTTCATCGTAAAATCCATTTTTACCTTAAAATACTATACTGTAATTTTTACAGCAATATTTATTCAATTAGAGAGTAATGGGAATTTTATGGTAATCATCACTGTAAAAATTACAGTATATAAAATTTTCTGTTCCGTAACATGTTCCTGTAAAAATGGATTTTTCGGTATAAAGTATCGGCATGCTGAGTCCAGGTACTTTTGACTGTTATTTGATTCTGAATTTTTTATCGTGTATTTTTTGTTCAATAAAATTCATTTTGAAATAATTTTTAATTTGGCATTAATAAAAGCAGTTTGATTCATAAGTTTAGAAAAGGAACAGATTATTTCGCGAAATAATTCATTTCTTGATTCAATTAAACTAAATAATTCATTTCTTGATTCAATTAAACAAAACTATTTATTTCCTGAAATCATGCATTTAACAAGAAATAATTACAAAAATTCATCCTTTATAGAATGTGCAAAATAAGTATTATAATTTACATTAGAATTTTTTTTTTCATAGACAAAACATGACACAAATTTACAAGTCTTAAAACTATGTAATGTATAGCGCATAGCTTATTTCTCGCCTTAGAAATCAATAATAAATATTGATTACCCGCATCAAATTTTACACTAGCTATATTCGATTAAATTGTTCGGAATTGAGACTATAATCGCACATGAGAAATATATTAAATTAAGTTAGGTAAAGATTACTGCGAGAGTCAGAGATAAAAATTCGATAAAACTTTTCCGAAAATTTGCCTAACATGAAAAAACTCAATATTTCTAATGTTATATTAGAATTTAGACATATTTATACTTTGCTTTTGAAGAAATAATAAAATTTTATTCTTAACTTTATTGATGGTATTCGAAATTGTTTCTTTAAACTTTTTTCCTTCGACTAATTTATTTTAATGTTTCTAAAATTATTGATCGTCTTATTTAGATAAAAAGCAAACTTAATTTAACTCTCTAATGTGATTATTTAATAATACTTTTTGAAATAAAGAGTTTTAATGATAAAAATCTTTACAATTAATAAAGTTTTTAATCTTCTGAATATAAAGTATAATTGAAAGTTACGTAGAAAAAAGTCTAAGGAAAAAATTAGAAAAAAAAACTTTATTTACGAAAAAAGATCTTTTTTTTTAAAATCATAATCAACAAAAAAATTGTTTCATTTAGATTTCAAATATTCAGATTCATTATTACAGATTTCAGAGTAAGAAGGAGCTAACTATACATGTTCTTGCTATTTTGTTTAATAAACATGAAATGAGATTTTTTTAGGCATATATTTTTGTTTGGCACTCCGCATTGTATGCAATGGTTAAGAGTAAGAAAAGCTTGCAAAGCTGCTTTAAGTCAAATACGTGCTTTTGCAACTTTTCCTTCCATAATATATAAATTAAATAAATTAAAACAATAAAATAGAGATTAATGAGTGCTAAAAATAATAAAATTGTTTTTTAATTTTTCCTAAAGTAAGCTCTGAATCTCTGAATCATGAATCGCACATTACTATTTTTTTAATATTTCTCTTCTAGCTTACGTTTAATTAAGCAGCTTCAATAAGCCTTAACGAGCGTACCTTAGAGAAGCTATAAAAATAATTATACCGTTTTCTTTTCAAAGGAGATAAAAAAATCAGTATTTGTAAAGCAGCAATTTAGTTTCAAACTTACAAATATACTACAACTAATTACAATAACAAAGGAATTAGAAGAGTAAAGCGCAACCTTTCTGTACGCACATTTTAATTTAAAAATACACGTATTTAAATGACTGAAGAAATACTTAGGCATAGCTTTATATATATTTTTTTCGTTGATGCGCTATTTTCATTTCAACAATCATTAAACAAAAGGCTTTTGTGACTATGTCGTCATTAATTCATCATTAGCAGAGGATATTGCGGAAGAATGTTTTTCTCATTTTCAAATGTTTAAAGCTTATGTGCTTTCAAAAAGAATGTCTAGACAAACAGATTTTTCTGTAGAATATCTCAAGGATGACTTTCCTAGTTAAAAAAAGAAATAAAAAAATAAACTCTAAAATAAAGTAACAAAGGAATTAAACGAGATTTTATTTTACATTACAATATGGTTTAATTTCAAAATTCATATTCCTGTGTTATTCAATGTTTATTTTAATGTAATTTTTAATAAAAAATTATGTTAAGTAAAAAAAATCATTTAAATTTCATGTAGCTGAGTAATTAATATTGGGAGTAATTATTTAATTTCGGAGAAGAAATTAATTTTTCCTATTAAATTAAAGATTTAGTTTATTTTTTAAATCATTTTAATTATGGATAAAATTTGACCATTAAAAAAGGAGTTTTTATTTAGTTGTAATAGTTTAATTTAGATTTTCATTAAATTTGAACTAGATATAACAGTATTTTTGAACACAATACGTCTTTAGAATGTTTGCAAACGTATTAAAGAAGACAATTTAATCTATGAAGAATTTTAATCATAAATTCAAATTATGAAATTTAAATGAAAAAATTGATTTAATAAATTAAGATCAATAATTTTGACTAATTTATTTTGTTTTCGAAAAAGTTACTATAATGAGTAAAAAGTGTTTAAAATCAAATTAGATAGGCATTACATTAACTGAAGATTAGAATTATCCTTCTCTAGAAATAAGAATAGTGGTTTATATAAGATTTACATCAAAATATTTGTCCCTACTTTAAAAATTTGATTTTTGTGAGCAGATTTTTATGTAATATTATGCTTATTAATTTTAAAGCAAAATTTATTATTTTTGAAAAAAGAAATAAACGAGCATTGTAATATCGTTTTCTTTTTTTGAGTATGAATGAATTAAATTTCTGTTTGAATTTTGTAAAATAGAAACGTCTTAGGAATTTAAAAATCTGAAAAAAGGCATATAAATTTTTTTATAGTTATTTTCTATTTAGATTTAGTTTGCGTTACTGCTCTAATTGCTCAAAAATGAAAGCTAATGAACAACTAGCTTATCAAAAAGTTAATAAGAAAAAGTTTATGATCATCTTGTCCAAGACATTTTTCAGGGATGTAAATCCAGTGATTACAGTTGGAAATAATTTTGTTTTTGTTTTCTGTTGCATGAAAACTTTTTAACAGATCATAGATACTTTCGTGTCACTTATTTGAAATCTGTAATCAGTTTCATTTCTCTCTTCAAGCTACAGTTTTTAACTGAAATTTTTAGTGTAGTTTTGTCGAAATGTACAAGTTTAAAAACGTTATAATTAACAAGAAATCATGTAAAGTTTGCGACAAACCTCTAGGAGAGTTAAGGCAGATCATCAAGATTAAAATTGGATAGGAATCCATGCCTGAAATTTTTTTTGTTGACATATGCGTCTAGGACGCTTCTTCTATTATGAACTGTTCAGAAACACACGAAATAGCTATTCCTAATGAGAAAGCGACCACAGTGGTGTACGAGGAGATTTTCCGGCATGGGTTCCTATACAATTTTAATCCTGATAATGCGCCTCAACTGCCCCAGAAGTTTGTCGCTACATTCATGAGACCGTCTGTTGAATATAAATTTCTTAAACTTGTACATTTCCCCTAAAAATTGACAAAAAAGTCATTGAAAAAATCTGTAGTTTTAGAAGGAAAACTAGTTTCAGGTTTGAAAACCCTACTCCCGATCAGACAAGATTTGTATAAATACAACAAGTAGTTGTATAAATGCAGCAAGAAATTTGTTACCTAGTATGAAGGTGGTTAGTCCAATTTTATAGTGTAGGTAACATCATTGTAGAATTTGAACTTATTTTGGCCGCAGCAGGTACACTTGCTTTTCTTATGAGTGAGTAATATTTCATGTGAGAGAACTGAAAAAAAAATTATTTAAAGAAAAATGATTGTTTTATTTTGTAAATATTATTCGAAACATTATGGCCCTATAGTAATTAAAATGATTAAATAAAAATAAAAAAAGATGAAGAGATCCATCTTTCTTCTATCAAGAATTTAGTAAAGTTAATTAATTGTCTGGCTGAAGGGCGAATCCCCTCCCTACAATCCTAACATCGAGAATTCAAGATTAATAGTAAAGTGAATTGTTCCCAACGGATGATTAGGAGCACAAGAAGAGATCCATGGTTGGCGATTTATAGAAAGATAAAATGACCAAAATCAAAACCAACCCCCGTAAAAATCATTAAATTTGAAATAATTTGGTTATAGCTAATCATCAAAAAGATCATGAGAATTAATATAACCCTGCAACTGAAACATTTTTGTGGTAAGAAAAATGCAGAATAAAGAGTTATGAATAGATTTTGATGTTCGATTTAGTCGATATAGTGAAATAATTAGCTTTGCATTTGTATTGAATTAAAAAGTTATCTATTATATTGATTGTTGAGAAGAGAATAAAATTTTTATTGACGTTTTTCATAAAATGGAATAAAAATTGGTTTAATGAAATTAAAATTTGATTAAGAATGATTAAAAGAATTAAATTTACGTAATGAAAGAAATCTTAAAAGCTAGGAAATATGTAAAGCCTATTATGGCATCAAATCCAGTGTTATCAGTGCTTCAAAAAAATTTAAATACTTAAGGCGTAAAGCACAAAAAGTAAGGATTAAAAACATAATAAATGATTGAGAGATGATACAAAACTCAACTTCATTTTTTCCGAAAACTTACATTACTTATTATTGCTAAACTTTCGAGTGTTCAACGTAGTTTTAGACCTAAATATTTGAAATTTAAACTGACAACTTTTTGTAAGATTAGTTTTCATTCATATCTAAGAAACTATTTGGATACATATAAGTTTGTTCCGTAACAAACCGCGATAAATTCCTGATTCTACAATTATTATTTTTCTAGATTAAGTATCTGACAATGAAAAACTTAGTCTGTGGCCTGAGTATGGTTCAATATAGATTTTTCTTCTAAGAATTAATAACATAGACAAAAGTCAATTTTGTTTTACCTATTTTAAAAATTCAGAACATATCCTTTCATTGTATGGCGAAATTTGGAAAACTTTCAAGAATTAATCTCCGTAACTCGTAAGTCAAAAGAGAATTTTTTTTAAAAAAAAAAACTCTTTCTTGAAAAACTTTGACTCTATTTTTTTACCCTTGAAGCTTGTGTATAGAGATTTTGGCACCTAATATAAAAACCTCATCTTTGGAGAGATTGGGGTATATTTTTCATTTTGACAGGTTGGGTTATATTTGCTTTTTATATTTTCATCTCCTCCCTTCATCGGGGCGAAGGCTCCATCCTTTTTAGTAGTGTTAAGGAACTTTTTTTCTTGTATATTTGGGAATGTTCTGAGCTACAAGAGGCCATTTATTAAGAGCAGGTTAAAGAAGAAGGAATGCTTTAGTGTGATATTGGGCGTCAGACAAGTGAATGTCAACCCTATATTGGTGGAGATGCTTTGCTTGACGCAAATGCAAAGTAATGTAAAAAATATTTTCTTTTTTAGAACATTGTGTCACACGTATATTTATTGCAAAACGTTTTAAGTTACAAAGATTTTTTAAGGCTTTGTACAGCTTAGTTCACAACGAAATTACTTTGTAGCCAAAATTTGATATTGCCATCATTTTTAGTAGATTGACGAAATGCTTTCTTCTAGTATAAACGTGCATAAATTTTTTTCTTAGAAAAGGTCTATATAATGTTATTATGTTTATAGACATATGCAGCTTTACTGATAATGTTTAAAAAATTTTTTTTTTAAAATTTGTTATTGAATAAATTCTGACAGGGCCTTATTTTGGGCAGTTTCGGCTTAAATTACGCATTAAGAAAAAGGCATTGCTTGATATGTGCATTTGAAAAAAAAATAGCTCAAAATGTGCATTTAACCACATGTAAGATATAGCTTGAACCATGTGTTTGAAAAAGTGTACATAGCTCAAAATGCATAATCAAAAAAATAGGCAAAGCTTGAGCCACATGTTTGAAAAAAATGGACGTAGCTCAAAATACATAATGAAGAAAATATACCAAACTTGAACTTAGTGTTTGCAAAGATAAACATAACTTGAAATGCATATTGAAGAACATAAACGTAACCAGAACAATGCGTTTGAAAGAATAAACACAGCTCGATATATTTACTGAAGAAATCAGATATAGTTTGAAATGCGTGTTATTATTTTGAATGAACATAACTATTTTAAAAATTGGTTTTAACATCTTACTTTTTTTTAAAAAATTTACTTTTATGATTATTTTTTGAGTGTTTTAAGATATTTAACTGGAGAAAATAATTATTCGTCGGTTTAAAATACTAAATAATTTTCATGCTGATTTGGTACGCGTCCCTTATGTGTTGAAAGTATAGGTTTAGAGTTAAATTGTGTGTCAAAAGGGACTAGAGGACATAGAATAAAAGGTTAAACGTGCGCATTCAGTCCATTTCAATGAATTCACATGTTGAGTCCATTTTTGCATACATGCAATTCAAGTTGTTATCGTTTTTCGAAACACGAACTCAGAGCTATGTCCAAAATAAAAAGTTAAACAATGATAACAATTTGGAAATTTCTCAACGTAATTACCTATTTAGTACCAAACAAGTTATAATTACCACTAAGTAGCAGTTTTAGCAGTAAATCATTAACAGTAGTTAATAGCAGTAAGGTTTTTTCAAGAAGTTTCAGTAATGTTTTAAGTTTTTAATACTTTTATTATTTTCATGGCCAATAGCATATTTATCTGAATGTCTGCATATTATTGATACCCGATGAAGTCTCCCTCATTTATCGACAGATGAGATTTAACATTAAATAAATTTAATATTATATTCCTAATATTTATGTTCCCGTCATATCAGATCAAATAGAATTTAGAAATTTAACTTCAAGTAGAAACTATTTTTTACTTATTAAAATTCTACGAAACTAAAAAGTCAAAATGTTATTTTTCCTGAAAAATTGAAAACTTAAAACTTATGAACTTTAACCAATGTATATTTTGATTGCAATATAGGGGCTAACACTAAATACTGGTTTTTTAGCCATTGAAATCATTTGTCACGAAAAAAGGAAAATATTAAATTTTTTTAAAGCTTACTGGCAATTTTTGATTTGAAATATCAGATTCAGATTGATTTGAAATATCAGATTCTCCTTTCAGATTTGAAATATCCAAACTCGAACTAGGCAATATCAAGTATTTGTGTAAATGAAACAAAAAATTGTTCTCCGGTGCTATCATTATGGACTATACTCCCGATATTATCGTTTCCGTTTTTTACGCTTGTTGATAAGGATCGCAATATTCGAGACTAACCCAAAAATCGGTACAATTGAATAACATGGTAATTCACGATATATCGTAGTAATCCATTTTAAAATACAGTTAATATGATATTGAAAATATTGGTGCTTATGATATATTGAATAATCACCCTGTCCTAGTCTTGAATTAGTTATCTTTATTAAAATTTTTTTTAACAGAATATAATGAATAAGAAACTTAAAAATTCATATCCATTTTCTAAAAATCTTTCTAGAACTGCAGGAAGTCTTAATTATTGGTGCAGAACTAATAGAATAAGGAAATCCTCGATGAATGGGAAACTTAATTTAAAGCCACATTTCCTTACGTTGAGTCAAAACTAGATATTCTCTTTGGAACTCTTCCGGAAGGCCAGTCATTCCATCGCTGAATGAAATTCACAGTTTACTTCACTAGCGTCGAGACGAATTTTAAAGATGGTTATTGATCTCAGCTACTAGAAGCCATTTAAATGCAAGAATTGAATGCATTATTTCAATTGGTATGCTCTTTTGTTAGAAAAGAATGCCTTGAGTTTGCCAACTATTGGCAAATTTCTTCCTATAAACTGTTGTGGCTTCATTTTTAATTTTTGGAAGTGCTTTTTGGGAAATGAAAGCTTCAGTTGGTTTTTGAGTTTCAGTGAATTATAAAAAAAGTATTAGAAATATTTTTTAGAAAACTGATTTTGGATAATAAAAATAGTGAGAAAAAAGGAGAGAAAAAAATGTTGAATTGTAATTCAAATAAAAATAAAGTATTAATAAAAATAAAATACTATTAAAAATACGAATAAAAAGTACTGAGATAAATAATAATGCTAACAAAAATAATTTTATGATTATAATAATATTATCAAAAATACTTATATAAATAATAATATTAATATAAATAAAAATACTAATAAAAATACGAATAAAAATATTTGAATAAATAATAATAATAAAAATGCTAATTTCAAGAATATTCTGATACATTATCAAATTTCTTGCCATGACCTGTTATGACTTTTTTTCAATTTTCTGGAAGTGAATTTAAGAATAATTATTCTCGGCATGTACTACGGATCATGAATTATTAATACTAACATGATGAAGTTATTGTTGTTTTCGTGTGCAAATATAAATCATAATGCAAATAAGAATAAGAATAATGTAAAGAATTACCAAGCTAATTTTTATTTTTAATTACAATACTCACGCGGGAAAAAAAGTCTGATGTAATTACTGTCCTGTATGGTAATGACATTTCCGGATGAAAAAACGTAATTCTAGTAATTTTTCCGGTTATATAGTATGAATAAAAAAATACTAATATAAATAATAATACTAAGATGAATAATAACACCAATAATTTTTTTATAAATAATTGTATAAATAAACAATAATATTAAATAAAAAAAATTTAAACAAATAATAATATTAGTATAAATAAAAATGCTTATAAAAATACTAAAATAAATAATAATAATAAAAATGCTAAATTCAAAAATTTTCTTATATTTTATCACGTTTCTTCTATTGAACTGTTAGGGCTATATTTCTAATTTTTGGAAGTGTATTTAAGTGAAATTAAACGTCAATGAATTTGAGAAAGACTACTTTAAGTAATTGCTGTTGACATAATATAGGTTATACACACGGGTAAAAATTCTGATGTAATTACTGTACTGTGATAACATTTCTGGTTGAGAAAACATAAGTTTGGATGATGAAACTAAAATATACAGTATTTAAAACCATTCATATGGTAATTTTTCCGCTTATATAGTAATGGTTCACCGGAAATTCCAGTTTTCAAAGTATAGCTGTTATAACCACATATGTAGTAAAAAATATAAAACTCAAAAGTAAATTTTATTGAAGAAATGGTTTATATGCCATGCTCTAAGTTACCATAGCAAAATTATTCAAATGTGACCACGTTTTTTGAATTTCATCACATATTAAAAAACAATATTTTCTTATTAACTTTACCAAAATGATTACCAAAGCTTGGCAGGAAAATTACCGAGCTTTTTGGTGCTTACATAGAGATAGAAACCAATAAATTTTACTAAATTTTGGTCGTTTTTTCTCATGCACATTGTTATATATTTCGGTGAGAGTAGAACAACAATATTTTTTATATTTTATTTTATAACCATCGTTGAACAGTCGACCAAAATTTTTAGGTTTACGANGAAACCAATAAATTTTACTAAATTTTGGTCGTTTTTTCTCATGCACATTGTTATATATTTCGGTGAGAGTAGAACAACAATATTTTTTATATTTTATTTTATAACCGTCGTTGAACAGTCAACCAAAATTTTTAGGTTTACGACTACCAATGTTCAACTCCGTAACCTTGCAATTTTGAACCCAATCCAGAAGACAAGGGAACTCCTGGATCAAGTATTGGGAAAAATTTGCCTCCGTGGAGGACTTTTTTGATGGAACTAACCCGCATTTGCATTACATGGAGAGGAAGACCACAAGAACCTCACACGGTTAGCCTGACGGCAAGGGGACTCTAACTTATGATCCGTCGACAACTGAGGATATTTCACGTCAGCACTGTGGTCGGTGCAAGCCGGATTCGGAATTCGCATCGACCAGCCATCACCGGGATCGAACTTCGGTTCACCTCATTGAAATACAAACGCTCGAACCCCTGAGCCACCACGGCTCAGAACAACAATATTGTTTGAATTGAGTATGGTGCCTAATTAATCCAAATAATTGAACTTCTTATACTTGATTACATAATTACACATTACTTTATACCATACAAAAGTATTTTTAATTTCAATTAATTTAATTTCATAATAGTGCTAGTTAAATTTCAATGCATCCCTGTTTTTATATTACCTGATTAAAAAGTTCATTCACTTCAAATATATATAAAGAAATAACAGTCGACATGTTCCAAGGTGCCCATTTACAGGACCATAACTTCCTGTTTTTATATTATTTTTTGTAACAAAATTATGTGAAATACGGTTCTCAAGTTTATTACTCATAAAGTTGTTGCTAGTAAAATTGCTTCCATTCACTTCTGTTTTAAAAATTGTTCGTAAAAAAGGCTAAAGACATATTTTTAGAATATTGTTCAAAAAACCGAAACTTCAGAGCGAAGCTTTTATCTTTTCATCATATTATGCGTAATTAAGAAGAGTGATTCTTAAAAATATTCAAAAGAAATTTCTGATTTAAAATTAATATAATAAATTTAATTCTGCAATTAATATAATATTACGTAATTAAATTATACATAAAAATTACAAAACTCATACTTTTTAATATTAATGCAATGGGTATCTAAAAACCTACTTTATTATACATTTTTTATGTTAAAGCAAATGATAACTAAAATGACAGCTAAATTATTATATATTTTCATATCAATGTAATTGGTAATCACAATAAAGCCTAAGCCATTGAAAGGACTTTATCCCACATTTTTAATGTCAATTGAAACCAACATTAAATTTAATTCTACATTATATAATTATTATAATAAATTTAATTCAGCAATTAATATAATATTACGTAATTAAATTATACATAAAAATTACAAAACTCATGCGTTTTAATATTAATGCAATGGGTATCTAAAAACCTACTTTATTATACATTTTTATGCTAAAGCAAATGATAACTAAAATGACAGCCAAATTATTATATATTTTTATATCAATGCAATTGGTAATCATAATAACGCCTAAGCTATTGAAAGGACTTTATCACACATTTTTAATGTCAATTGAAACGAACATCAACTCGAGTATATAATTCGATTAATTTCCTTGGGGGATTTGAATTATTTACACCAAGTCCCTAAAAATAAATACTACGCCACCACACTAAGACGTTGTTTGCTTTGTTCTAGTATTCTTGTGATTCAATTATCAAGGGAATAAACAATGCTGGCAACTAACACATTTCCTACGTTTTTTGAGATTCGTAACACGTTTATTTGTTCAAGAGCCAGCATAAAATGGGAAATCAATTTCCTTCATTTTTACCACAGCGATTATAGAAAGCTCAAATTGTCGTTTTTATAGTTCTCTAAGTTTATGAGTCTCGGTGACGCGAAAAATGCTGTACGCCACTCTGGCTTTATATTTCCGAATGAAGGAAGTTATTGCGTGTACAAAAAAGACCGATAGAACAATTTTTTTTCTTATTTGATAAGAATGTTATATGATCGTGTTGTGGTTTCGAAACTCCTGTTTATAAGTCTTTTGTTTCATAACCATAGTTTGTAGTTTTGTTTTGTGTTCGTAAAATAGGAGTTGTAAGAATTTAAATGTAAAACATTGATGGAATTTTAGTTTATGCATTCAATAGGTTTACATCAGTGATTTTTGGGAATAACTTTAATTTGCTTACTGTTAGTTTTTATTTTTTCTCACTTCTGAAGCAATAAAATTTTCATTTAATTTTTTAAAAAAAATTAGAATAAATAAATGAACTTTAAATTCTTTAATAAGTCATAATTTTTATCAATAACTAGCACTGGTTATCATAATTACTTTTGATATCAGATATAACAATTAATAAAGTTACTTTTTTTCTAGTACTTACTACTGATAGTTAAGATTATTTGTATGGTAAAAAATACCTGTTCAGTTTAAAATCCTTTTTTCGCGAAGAATATTGTGGAACAAGAAACCTGATGTACCTAAATTTTTCAGTAATAATTACTGGAATCACTCCAATTGAATAAATATTACTGCAAAAACTACACTGCTATATTTTACCGTAAAATATGATTTTGCACCCACTTTATAACGTAATTTAATCCCTAACTGTTTTCAGTGTATTTAGAAGTTATTTTTTCATTTCAGATATATTAAAATTTTCGGCCATATTATTATATTTCATTGTATTATGAATTTGATCTTGATTATTTGAAAGAAACTAAGAAAAATTTCGTAACAAGAAATGTACGTAAAAGCTAGAGTATTCAACTTATGGTTATGTTTATGAAATGTTCACATTTGTGTAATTATGTGTATGATTATAAAATATTATGTAAATGAAATGGTCATGTTCTGTTTTTATGGAAGCTTGTAAAGCTTTGTTTAAAATGTGTTTCTGCAGAAACAATAAAATCAGTTTGAGTGGTACATTGATAGTAATGGAAATATTGAATTATTTTGAAAATTAATAATTGATGGTCAAAAAATAGTTTCATAGCAAAAACTGGTTAAGGTTAACGAAAAATATTCTCAATAAATTTATGTTTGATCTGGTCACTTTTTTGTGTAAAATATGTCAAAACATCAAATAATCAAAAACATATAATATTTTCTCTCATAAGAGATATTTGCTATGGTAGTCCCGCATGTAATTTAGAGAAATTAGCGTACCAATTATTACATATTGTTTATTTAGGTGCATAAGTCAACTTTTCAAACCCATTGAATTTGTCAAAAATCTGGTGGTCGACTAATACACCGGTAATAAAGGTGGACATTCTTTGATCCTGAAATAACACTGCATTATGAACACAGAGATATGTGTAACTGTTAATTAATTTACCCGTTTAAAAAATAATTGAATGATGAATTTTCTTTATTAAGTTTAATTGTCAATTAACTTTTTCCTTTCTCTAAATTTCTTTAACATGCATTAAGTAGCAACGAAGTAGTTTATATTGCACTGTAAGAAAATCCCGTAAAATTTACCGTTTTAAACCGGCGACTGGGTTGGTTGTGCAAAACCGTAAAGTTTACGAAAAAAATTTGTCGCTTCTACGGCTTTTTACTATACAGGGAACAAGTTTTTTCCATAAAAATTACGAAAAAAATTCCGAAACCAGGTCAGTTTTTTACAGTAGCAAAACAAGTAACAAAAAATAAGTCTGTGGTAACAACTGACTTTCACTTTGAGAGTTACAAAAAGAATCTGTACTCTCATCAGTGAATGATTCACATGTGAATGATTCTCTAGTGAATAATTCATATAGGAAGAATTTGCATCGATCAATCACCGTTGGAATTGGTCACTTTATTTGGAGGTGCACGATCTGCCCGAATGTTTTATTATAAAGAAATAGTGATAGTGAGAATTTCACTTCAATATTGTTGAATCTCAATTTTATTTGTACAATGTTAAAAACCATAAAGTGATTGATAATAAATAAAAGCAAGTATAGGAAATTATCTTAAAATGATTAGAGAAGAAGTTTTTATATTACCGGAACGCAAAACTGAATGGCAAAAACTAGAATTTCAACTGACGGTTTTAAGCAGTTAGTGATTAGGGAAAAGATTGAAAAAATAATTTCGGTTTAAAGCCAAACTGTTTTAAATGGTGTTAAAGCCAAAACTGCTTTAAGCCGTTAAATATATGAAGACATTTTGAAAAAGCAATGGGTATTTTTTGCAGTGTGTTTGGCTTAAACCTTTTAAATAGATGAATACTTGTAACATCCATTTTAGTGGATCATTGTCATGGATGGATAGAAAGAAATAGATAAAATAAGACATTTAATTCTTTAGATCACATCAGTTGATAAATTTGTGAAGGAAATTGCTGTAAATAACTTACACGTGCCAGATTTTTTGTCAGTGCTGAAAACAAGTAGGGGAGGGTGGCCTGAAGCGGGTAGGTTAACAATAAACTCTCAAAAGTTGTAGTTTTTGGACTTTTATCGCAGCGTTTTTGATTTTATTTCTTAAGAGAGATCTTGAACTTTAAAATAAGAAATGATTATTGTGTTATTTTAAATTTTATGATTATTTATTATCAAAAATAAAAAAACTCTGAAAAAACCCGCTTTGCCCTACAAGGGGCCTAAAGCGGGTAAGTCGTTCGGGCAAAGCGGGTAAACACCATAGATTTTACAAATACAAACGCATACTAATTTTCTTAAACATTAATACTGAGACCTTAATCACACGTATAATAAACGTTAAAAATAACATTTAAATAACAATTTTAGACTTATTTTATCAGTCTCAAATTATGGTTTGTTATTCTTGGCATAGTTCGCAAAAATAAGACCCTCTTCCTGAATAAGTTGTGCAGGCTTCATGAGCCCAGTTTTTGCAATCTCCACATTAAATCCAATCTTCTAGCGTAACTAAGCAGCATTGTTACTAAGACGTTTCTTCTTCTCTTCCTTTTCTATTTGCATATTTTTAAATGGTGAACTTGTTAAGACTTCAGTTCTTTGAGTTTTTTGTTTACAACTAGTTTTGTTAGGAGTAGGTTTTGGTAGCGGTCTAATATCCAAAGGCTTCACATGAGGTGTCAATGGCTCTTCTACTGGTTGAAATGAATTGTCACTAGTTGTCGTAGAACATGAAGGATCATCTTCAAGTTTCTCCGTTTGTGCATCGTAGCGAAATCCTTGAAGCTTGAGAATAATTGTGATCCACGTTTTCAAATACAGATGTAGAAGTAGAGCAATCAGAATTATTAGAAAGACACAAAGAATTGGAAAGATGTATCTACCCGTTTTGCCCCACCCGCCATGCCTAAAAGCAAATTTTTTACTAAAAAAATTATAACCTTTAATAAAAAATAAATATAAAACAACAACATCGTAGTTTATAGGTGAATAGCGTTAGAATAATATAATAATATTGACAAGAAAAAAAATATGCCGGCTTTCGACTAGCCACAAGTTACATACCTTGAGATTTTTTAATAAACTTATTATTTTTTTTTATTCTGTGCTTGGTTACGCAATGTCGCTTTACTTCTGCTCTGCTGGGACTGATTGAAACTCGTGATTATTCGGGTAATCACAGCATACTCAGATATCGGCGCTTGCGCGCCATGCGGCGGTATACGAATGCTTACCCGCTTTAGGCTACCCTCCCCTACGAGGTTTTCTGTTTCTCTCCAAGTACTTTCTTCCGTAGTTTAGTTTGGGATCTTAACACTTTTTAACAGCTTATTAATTAGCTTTTTGTCACCGGTGCTTACCTTCTGATTGCCTATTAATAAGCTAATGGACGAATGCTAAATTTTATTTATTTATAATGAAATTAAAATAAATTGTTTTGTCAAATCTACAATGTTAGGATCCGTAACAAAAAGGGGACAATTTCATATGAGAAAACGAAAAGCGATTGTCTAAACCGAAACAGGGCCAGTGCCTGATTGGTCAAACGCGCACATGCTGTTGAAGTGATGCCAGTCAGTAAAACAAATTATTAAGATCATTTAAGGTATTATACCATAAGGAATTTTTAAAAAAAGCATCCATTCCATAATATAAGTTCAATCCAAACCTTAAACCATATTGCCAAACCTTTTCTGTTCATGTTCAAACATACAGTTAGTGTTTCTATACTCTCTATAATGAAACTCTTGACACAATTTTTCACACTATGAACACTACTTATATGGTCACTTACATTAAATATTTAGCAGTTTTCAGTTATAAAAAGTTCAAGGGAAATGATTGCATATCTATATTTGTTTTGACACGCTTTTCTCTTTCATTATTGTTAACGTAACTATTTAGTTAAAGAAGTAATGAGACTGAAAAACATCAAAAGTAAAAGAGGTAATAATAAAAATTAATTACCACCATTAATCTTAAATCAATTACTATCTAATTTATTGATTTTCCTCTATACACTTAGTCGATTGTTTTTATTTTTAATTTAGTTTGAACTTTTCTTTTAAAATAGTGGAATGCTACTCATTAAGTAGAAGAATGTTATTTACCTAAGTTCTTAAAGATTGTTGAGTTATGCTTTCGATTGTCCATGATTTTCAGTTTTATTTAATAAATAAAAAAAATTCTGCTTGTTAAAAGTTTAAAATAGCAGTAACTTCATTTATAGCTGTCAAATGTGGTAATAATTAAAAATATCACCCATATATGAAAAAATAAATAAAAAGTTTTACAAGAATTTTATTTTATCGTTGCGTTAATGTACGATAATCAAGTAGCCATATTACATCATTTTATTTTGTTTTCCTAGCTCTAAGCAAGTGTTGATATTGACGGGATGTCTTTAAATGTAAATCATTTATGGAATTTGTATATCTCATTACTGCTAAAAGTACTCAAGTAAATAGTATTAGCAGAAAAATTATGTTAAATTGCCTGTAATTGCCTTCTTAGAAGCAATTTTTCAGCATCTATAACCAAAGTATTTTAATCTAATTGATTAACTCACAACTTTCGCTTAATTGGTTATATATAACATACACACAATTAACATACTTACAAAATGCAATTTTAGTAGAAAATATTACAAATGTTAAGAATAAACATCATTATCAGTTTTAATTAACATTTTGCATACAAGTAACATACACCGTAAGCATAATAATTTCTCAATAATTCATTCTTATAATATGTTAATTGTAGCTGTGATGGTAATGTGGTTAAATAACTAATTTATCATGGTAAATGACCGAGTTCTTTCTCTGGAGGTGGTTTGAAGTATACCCAGCGATCGATACCAGCTTATCCTGGTAGAGGAGGACTTTTGAGCAAGTTGCTGATCACTATCATCTAGCCTCGGTCAGGGTGTTGGTCTCATCATTGGGAATCTTTAATTTTATAATTCTCTTTGCCATTAATGAACTGTTTTGGGGGTACTTTATTTTCTATATTATTTATAGACTGAATGAAAGAGATTTTTTTAATTATTTTGTAAAAAAAAAAAGAATACAATCTTCAATTGAAATTCGCTTGTAGTAAAATACATGCTAATCAATTACTATATTCGTAATGCACTAAGCATTTTTATTATACGACAATAATTTTGCTCATCATAAAAGTGATTAAAATAGCAAAATATATAAGCTTTTAATACAAGATTTATTTCCAACATTATTTTCCTTAAAGTACCAATTACCAATTATGCGATGGCGAAATGTCGCAGCAAATCAAAATGCATTGCATAGATAAAATTTCAGAAGTTTTAAAACTTAACCTATTTCCTTGAAAAGTTGGCAAACTATTTTTCTCTTAAAGCTGCAAAAGAGGGCGTTCTGATAAACCGACACTTTGGCAAAACTTCTATTTTGCAGATAAGGGGATTAAGGATGCTTCGGAGGGTAATAATTAATAAAGCAAACAGCTTGAAGTTGTTATTTACGAGTAACATAATCATATTAGCTACGATCATTAAATTTAGCCAATCAGGATGGCGTTGGAATCACGACATTTGTTGGAGAAACAATTATGGAATTTATTTGGTGTTTTGATAGGAAAATATTTAATAATAGTTAATTGTGTATTATGGGAAGTCTTTCTTCTATTTTTTTTAATACAATATTGATTTTATTCTATAATTAGCTAGGATTTCGACATACTTATCTCGATAAATTAAATTTTGGCCTTTCCAATTTTTTAAATATTTTAACAGATGCTCATAATAATTTAAGTTATAATAAAACAATTAAAACATTTATTTTACTTCATTTTATTTTAATCTAACAAGGCAGTATTAAACGAATAAGCCCAAGAAACTTAAGTGGTAAGATGTTATTTGATTAAAAACTTCATTCGCGCCACTTTTTTTCTTATCACTTGCATCTGGAAAGTCTGGAGAATGGGTGCCTGTTTTTGAGCGATTGAAGCATGTCAACTGTTATTTCTATTTTGCATGTTTTGAAGTTAATGAAGTTTTAAATCAAGTAATTAGGTTGAATTAATTAAAAGAGAGTAAAAACAATCAAACTTATGCAAGTTTACTTAATTATTTTACTTATTTGTACTTGCATATCTTTTTCTTGAACATATAATTCTGAGATGTTCAGACCAAAATATTAAATTATAATGCTAGTTCAATCATATTTTAAACAGTACCAGTTATAATTAATTTCTAGTCAATAAATTTTTAAGATTAGTAAGTAATGAAACATTATGTAATATCTAAATCCAAAAATGTCGCATCAATTAAGAGAAAAAAATAATGAATATTTTTTAATAACTTGTATTTGTGCAATTTTTTTTAATAAAATTATAAAAATTGGTATGAGTTTTGGTATTAGAACATAAATAAGAAAGCGTACATATTTTCACTAAATTTTTCTGTTAGTATTTACGTATCTTGCCTCAGAGAGCGATTAAGCTGCACAAAAGAGCCCATATACTTTCAAAGTAAATTTCTCAAGAAGATTAATGATTATACCAAAGAATAAAATTTTATTCTAAGTGAAAAATAATAAAGCTTTTTGATAATATAACTTTTAGAAAATTTTTCTACACATGCAGAAACACAAAATTTTTTTTATTTAATAAAATATTGTATTATTATAAATTTTACAATTTTTTTTTATTATGAAACATAAAAACCTTACATTTCAAATTTTGGTTTATTTTAAAAGTTCTTTTTTTATCTAAGAAAGTATTTTCCTACCCTCTCAATACAATAATGTTGTCGTTCTGACTTTTTCTTGTTTAAATGTATTTCAGTGCATTGTAATGATAAAAATCTATTAAATAAGAATAGAAAACAAGAAGAGAATGTTTATTTATACCAATCTGTCAAATTATAGGTTTATAAACTTTCTTGTAAATTGCAAAATGACTCGGCCATTCAAGGTTTTGAAAATTTAATGATTCACCAAATAGTAGTTTTTAAATTAATTATTTTACTTATTCACAATCTTTTATTAAATGAATGCTACTTTAATAATGACAGGCTACTACAAATTAAAAGCTAATTGATATTAAATAAAGATTATTAACGCACAGAAGAGCCGATATCGCTCCTAACTACGTTTTTAATTATGTTAGATTAACATATGCTTCTAAACTTATCAACAATAATAAGTTTTTTCTAATTTTCTAATTATTTATAAAACTAACTTGTGTTTCTAAGCCAATCAACAATTATGCTACATTTTCTTTCAAAATTAGGAACTCGTAAAAGGCATATTGATTATTTTCTTATGTAATGCACTAAGAAAATGAAGTATGGTAAAAACAAGCAAACAATTTATTGTGTTTTTGGTTCGTTGGGAACTTTCAAAAACTCCGTCATTTTAAGCTAAGCTCTTTGGCAATGATTTAACAATAAAATATGGTTTAATAATATGTGATTAAATTTGGTAAAATTCGCTACTTTTATCACGAAACCTTAAAGCATGGGAAAAAAATCCCCATTCATTTCGGTAAATTTGATTTTCAGTTTTGTAATTTTTACTAAATGTGTGGTAATACGAATTACAATTTATAAAACCATAATTTCCGGAAAACCGTTACAATATGAATGGAAACATTACAAAATGAATGGTTTAAATACAGTATACTTTGGCTTAATTAACCAGAATTAAGTTTGCTTTCCTTACCAGAAATGCAATCACCACACAATACGGTAATTTAACCAGAATTTTTTTCTGCACAACTCTTTTCTATACAAATTGGATTTTTAACCATTAAATATACAAAAAAAAATTAAATAAAGAAAAGAGAGCCATAATGTGCTTTGCTGTAATCATTGCACGGATATTGCAAATTGGAGATAATTTGAGGAACTTTCTTGTTATTTTTTCCTCAGAGCTGAATATGCTCGCTTTATATTTCGTATCAATCTGAAATGCGAATGATCAAAGCCACCGTATATGATAAATCGTCGTAAATGACCTAAGTATGTTCTCGTATCATCCGAAAGCCAATAAAATTGAGGATTGATATTAAAAATGAAATCATTCTAAAAAATAAAAGTTGTACCAGTGCGTTGGAAGCATTTATGTCTATTAATACACCTGGATTTCCCATAAAACGGTGCGGAGATAGAATCTTATTGCTGCTGTATATGGAACTTAAAAATTGAAAAGATTAAAATACAACTAAAATATGACGAAATTAATCGTTTTGTTTATCATTGGTCAATTATTCGGTGAGTAGATTTCAGAACTTATAAATTATTCATGTTTTCATATTAGAATTTATAAATGATTTGTTTACAAATCTACGTGTAGAATTCAAATAAAACAGTTTGTTTAAAAAAATTATTGCAAAAATATAAAATGTTATAACCAGGCAAAGTTCCATTTTTTGCATTATAAATGTATTAGTGTTATTAGAAATTTTTGTGTCCTTGACTTATTTTTATTGAATAACATTAATAAAATTATCAGATTGATTTAAAAATGATGCAATTTTGCCTAAAATTCTGCGCCTTTAAATTCTTTTAGCATCAAGTGTTAGAATTAATAAACAGTAATATTGTATTTTTTAAATAAATATTTTCTTTTGCAGTTTTCATAAAAGCTAGACGTAAGATATGTTTTTTCAAGACATTATTTATTAAGATGTATTTTTGTAAATGTTTGTTCTTATTTATGCGTCAAACTAACATTTTTGCACTGCTTTTATAAAAGCTATATTTAATATTCATTTTTCTTTAAGATTTTTTCCTTTGGAAAGTTAATTTGTATTTAATAAAAATCAATTAAAATTAAATTATTATATATATTTAAAAAAATATTTAATTATAACCTGTTTTAAATATATTGATTGACATTTTTTAAATAAGGATATTTTATAAAATTAAAAATAATGTTCACACTTTTCGAATTTGAGCAGATTTCTTTTGTTTGTATAATTTATTAACTTCTTGATTATATGCCTTTACTTTCTCGCACTTGTAATAACTTTTCTTTTTTCATGCTTAAATTACAAAAATTATAATAATATTTTAATTTTAAGATCAAGAAAAGCTGAATTTAAAGGCTTTTTACCCGTAAAATACGATAAACAATACATGTACATGAAATTAAGATCAAATATGAAAAATGATTTCAATTATTTTTTTAGTCTAATAATGGTAGAAAAAAGTCTTCAGGATAACGTTTTCAATTATTTCCTTGATTACTTGCTTATATATTTCCTTATATAATTACCGCCAAACTTCTATTCACTGATTGTCCGAGGAATTCATCATGCTTGAAAATTTTATAAGTTAAATCGAAGTTATACGTTATACCGGGGATGATAATAATAATAAATTTCGTAATTTATTTGTGGAGGGGTTTTAATTTGTAGCAGACAGAAATATCCATGACCGAATTGTGCAATTTTTATGCAGCAGCAAAAAATCAATGAATTTAGCTGCTGCATAAAAATAACGAAATAATTAATTTCACTTGTGTATCTGAAAAATTTGATTGAAATTTCGATTGTATTCTTAGAAATTTGGTGCCAAAATTGTTTTATAGAATATATAGAGCATCAAAAAAGTTAGCTGTGCAGTTTTTCGCCGTATGTTATCTCAGATTTCTGTTATTAATATTTACAGAGGTATATATTTTCTTAAGTACATTTGTGCAGTGTGAAAATATTATGATTTTAAACTGCAAAGTGGGTGACGGACTGGTCATTCTTAAATAAACTAAAAATATTTTCCCCTTTTCTATTTTTATAAGCTTATCTGAGATTTTAAAAATGTTAATAATTTTTTTTTTGTTTAAAAAAATAGTATATTTTGGTTAGCCAGGCGAAAAGATATTTATTTTTTATTTTTAATTTTATTTAATCTTTATGCATTTAAAGAAATAAAAATATAAATGTTGGCGAAGGTCAAAATTTTTTGACGATTTTTTGGAAATTACAAATAAAAATAACATAAAAACAAAATAAAATAAATATTATAATGATAAAAAAAAATTATAAGGATAAAATAACTGGGTGATGGCTCTCCAATCTTGCTAATACGGGGTTTTTGTTTGATGAGATATTTATCTTCCTTTTAATTGGGAAAAAAGAAAAAAAAATCGTTAATTTAGAAATTGTGGTCAATAGAAATTTGTTAAATAGGAGTCTCAATGCATATTTTCTAATTTTTTGAATAACGGGTTGTTTAATAAATAAATATTTATGACAATCAGATATATTTTTGCTATTAATAATTTGTAAACATTCGACTTATTTTATCTCTGATTCGTACAGCTGCACCTGAAGGTAAGCATTAATTATTAATCGAGATTATTATTACCTTTAAAAATAATTGTCTCTCCGGATAAGTCTCTCATAATTGGTACATATTATTCGAAAAACCAAAAAAATTATATTTTTTAATCATATATTTTGTGTTTTTTGTTTACGTTATTTAAAAATCTTTAAGATTAATGCAAACCCATGTTTTTACTTTTGAAGAGTTTATGATAACTTTTCAAAATTTGAAATAGCATTTTAATTTTTTTTAAATTTCGAAAATAAAATAAAAAGTTCATTAAAACATTAGCTAAAAATTGTAGAATAATGATCTATTAAGGATTGCATTTTCAAATTCATTCGCCAGTTATGCATGCCAGTTACGTTCGTCAGTTATGTAGTTATGTCAGTTTCCTTTTGTAGATATTATAATATATACAAAAGGAAAATAGATATACAAAATAAAATAAAATATATTTTAAATTTAAGCTAGAAAATAATATATACAAAAGAAAATTCATCGTGTTCAGTCTCAGGTGAAAATACATTTCAAAACCTATCGATTAAAATTAATACACTAAGTGTAATTTTAAATCATTGCTTATAATAAGATATAAATTGGTAATATGATAAAAAGAAATAGTAATGTAAACCTTGAATAATAAGATAAAACTAGATAATAATATAGAAAATATATAATAAAATGAAAATAATAAGATATAAATAGGAAAACTGTAAATACATTAATGACCTACAGATAAGATGGATTTTTTGTTTTTGTTTTCAGAGTTATAATTTTATTAGCTATTTAATTAACTTTAACAATCTAAGATTTTTCAATACCTAAATTTTATGATTTACCTATAAATTGATTTAATTACTAAGGCATGCATCAGAGATTTTTTATGTTAAGTATAAATTTCATTAGGAACTGTAATATTACTTTAAAATAGGAAATGGATTTTGCTTTCTAAATAATAGAGTTTCTAACAAATTAATACAATCTAAAAAGACATAGATAGAATTTTTGATTTGTGACTTGAAAAAGGTTTACATACAAATAACATATTATACTAATAAAAACTTGCCTTTTTGTAAAAAAAATAACGATGGAGTCAGTTTTTTTGAACAAAAATAGGAAATGAAACTTTTATTTTATGTTAATAACACAGAGAATAGTATTACGCTCTTAAAATTTCTTTATCTAATGATATTTATGGCATTAATCAAACTAAAATTTTAAAAAGATACAAAATTCATTCGTCTGTGTTGATATTTTTGTTAGTAATAGGAAGTCACTAGCTGTTAATAATATTTTTTGTTTCATTTCAGCATTAGTTCCTGGTATGTTAACATTTCTCTAAAAGGCATTAGAAATATATAAATAAATGGATCTATGTTTTTCCCTTCATTTCAAATTATCATATTAATTCAAAAATTTCATGTATTTTGGAATTATTATTATAATAATAGCTTAGGATTAACTGCTATATATACTCTTGGTAATATGTAAGTAATCCCAATTGCTACCGTGATGATTTTCTACATTGTTTTTTCTTTATCCGTCTTTTATATTGTGTTTGATTTCTTTAGTAACCTCTTAGCTTTTTAACTGCTTTTACGTGTTTAATTCACAAGCGTTAGTGAAAATTGACAGGTAAATTTTCTATCATATTGCATTTTTTACACATTATTCTTTTTACTGTAAATTTATGTATTCAATTACTGAATATAAGGAAAAAAAAGTAAAAAAATAAAGTTTCGGGGTCCAAACTAGGTTTATACATTAAATATTACGTAATTTCTAAAAATGCTATTTATTGCAAAGGTTATTCACACAGTTATAGATTGAAGTTTCATTTATTTTAACAACGCATTGCTTTGCAGATGGACTGAACGGTAAGTTTCATTCATTCTGAACAAAAATAATGTTCTCCAGAAAACAATTTCATTACGTAGAATTTTAAACTTTAAATAATTTGCAATTTAGTTCAAAAAAGATAAATTTCAAATGTTTTTAAGTTGATCAGGGGTTGTTTTCAAATTTCTTCGTCTTTAAAACTCTTTAGAATAAGCTTATACTCCCTAAAGCTGACCGATATAATAGAGAAAAAGTGGAAAAATAATAAAATAAAGAATTACAATCATGTTTTGAAGTGGGAAATTTCAAAAAAAGAAACATTATCAAACTAGGCATAATAATTTTAAGAAATATTAATATCTATAAAGTTACTTTTCTGATTAAAAGAACTCTATTTCAAGCTAACGTTTTTCATTTTGAGTTAAGTACATATATACTGAATGATAACGAAAATTAAAAGTAGAGAAACATAAATTGTTATAAATTACACATGGTTCATGGATTTAATATTATGTAGTTGCTAAAACTTCCTTTCATTATATATGAGATTTGTGAACAGTCAGTGGTGATGTTTTTTCTCATTTCAATATTTATTGTTCAACAGATGTAGTAAAGGGTAAGTTTTTTTCATTCTGAATGAAAGTTGTTTTAAAAAAAATATTTTGTTTCACATAATTTTAGAAACAAGAGTAGAACAAGTAGAGTTAGTAATTGTTAGAACATAGAACAAGAATACACGGAGCATAAATTTAAAATACGTTTCCTACGGACCATTATTAGAAAACATTTTAAATTATTTCACTCTTTTAGAGCTAAATTATATAAGTACACGCACCGTAATAATATTAGGAAGAAAATTATTCAAGAATGAAGTAAAAAAATGGTATTATAGTTTCTTTTATATTTTTTTAAAAAGAATAAAGAGAATGAAATAAAATTAATTAGGAAACTTTTTTGTAAGTGGTAAACTAAGCATGGTAATAGTAAAAAATACTAATACCTCTTCTCTAAATATATTTTTCTTCTCAAAACACATTATTTATTGTTTATCTTTTTCTTGTTTTAAGTTATGCATGTATTAACTAAGAGCATGTATTAATTTTATTACTCTATTCATAACATCAATGGTCTTTTACATAGTTATACAGTGATGTTTTTATTTCTATATTTATTATTTGGCAGGTGGACTAAGTGGTAATTATTGCTTATTCTCCTCACTCCAGTATGGCGACATCGCGACAATTATCGTAAAATGTTTTCCGCATGGCAACAATATTGTCTCCTCAAAATATGTTTGGAAGTTATAAAAATGTATTAAAGAAGTTTTTTTCGAGAAATCCATGCATTTAAAAAATTGCTGTTCAAATTTTATTCTGTGCGTAGGTTAAGTTTTAGTTTTAAGATGTTTCAAATGGAATAACGGTTATTTTTAAACTCTTATTATTTCGCTTATCGATATTTGTGAGAATAACAATTATAATGCATATACAAATTTTTATGTGGGCCCATGAACTCTGGTATTTTTTCATGTACTGAAGGTGTAATTGTCATCTATAAGACATAATTTTTGCACTTTTGAAGTTAACTTAATTTTTAGTAAATGTAGCATAATTGTAATGTTTTGTTAGTTCTTACTTTTTCTGTTTTCTTCCCTTACTTATTTGGTCTCAGTACTTTAATCTATGTATTAAATCTATTTACCAATATTATTTTAGCTTTTTTTAAAATAAATTTTAATAAATTCTAATGTCCAATCATTATGGGATAAGGAACCTGATTAGTTTTAGGGTGCAATAAGATAGTAATTCATGACCATTGAAGTGTACCATAACATGAATCATGCAATCATGCAATAGAAAAGTTCGATCTCTCTTGTTCGATATTGTAAAGTTCAATATTTCTCAAATTTGTCAAAGATATTAATTTTTTGGACCACCAATGAATACCAAGGTGGTCGCATAGGATCACTATATTTCTATTGCTGGAGTGAACCAATTCTGAATAAAAAGGAATTTTTTTAGTGAAATACTAGACTTCATTTAATTTCAAATTCATTTAAAACTTAGAAAGTATGTGATAACATTACACAGAAATGATGCATATATACTATAATAAATGTACATGATAATAATATATAATGAAAGTAATACACTGAAAATAAATTTCTAATACTTAAGTGATTCACTCCTTGATTCAAAATCAGAATTTTATTTACTCAGAAAAATTCATTTCCTCTAACGCTAAAGTATATATAAATACATATGTAATAATAATACACGAAAAAAATAGTTGTACAAGTAGGAATGAAATTAGCAAATTACAAAATTTGCAGGAATTAAACTAAACAGTAGTTTAAAACATTAATAATACATCTTCTTTAAAGATATTCCTCTTTTTAAATCATATTATCAACTAGCCATAATGCTTCGTTTTGAATTATTTTTTTTACTTTCTGAAAGCTAGTAAAAATAAAAATAGAGAATGATAAATTTTTAACATTCAAACTGGACGGACTTAACGGAATTAGCTCACAAAAAATATTATCATTATATCAATTATTTCTTCTACAGTTATAAAGAGATGTTATATTTATTTTAATATCGATCACTTTTCAGCTGGAAATGGTATGTTTTGCTCATTTTGTTCAAAAAATAACGTTTTATAATAGAAGTATTCTGTTTAATTATATATAAAAAACAAAATCATTTATAGTTAGACATAGATGACGAATTTCAAATACTTTTTCTGTGAATTAAACTTTGAGGCAAAATTAGCCTTTAAAATTCTTTCATCTTTTAAAGCTGAGTTACATAAGTAAATATGTGATGAAAATTTTAAAAAGAAAATAGTTCAAAAATGAAGTAATCAATTGAAATACTGTGCTGAAGTGAAAGATCTGTAGCTGTTAAACTAAACAAAAACTAAATATTACCTTCTCTCAAAACTAATAATGAATATATATATATAAATCATTCATTCCTGAATAATGTGCTGTTACTTTTATTACTATTCANCAATGTATTGCGAAGTTTCTATTCATTATATGCGTAATTTTTATTCCGTCTTGTTGTGTTTTCTTTTTATTCAAATACTGACGATTTTTCAGCTGGACTAAATGGTCTAATATTTTTTAACAAAACTGGACTAATATTTTTTAACAAAAATATTCTATATCACTTTAAATAAAACACGAAATAAATTGCAATTTCGCAACATGCAAAGAATATCGATTTCAAATAGTCTTAAAAGCAGATCAGTGTTAATTACAAAACTTGCCCTTAAGAAATTTCAGAAAAGTTTTACCTGCTTTGACGATGATTTATATAAATAAATATGCCATAACAATGTTTGGAAGAAAGTGGTTTCAGGAAAGAAGTAATGTATTACAACTATGATATGAATGAAATATGTAAATGCAAGCATAGTAATTCTAAAAGAAGTATTACTATCTCAAAAAAATAACAATGAATTCAATGTTCTCATCATTCAAAATCATTGATTCCTGAATAATATGCTGTTACGTTTGTTACTGTTCGACCTAGGTATAACGAATTTTAGAATACAAATCAGATTCATACGTTAAATATAATGTAATTTGTAAAACTTTCAGTCATTATTTGCATAATTTTTATATAATTTTGTTATGTTGCTTTTTATTTTAATGCTTACTATTTTCCAGCTGAACCAAAGGGTAAGTTTTGTTAATACTCGGTAAATGTTTATTTTTTTCACAAAAATATTCGATATCATTTAAAATAAAACACAAAATAATTTGGGATTTAGTAACTCGAAATATTGTCGATTTCAAATATTTTTAAAAGCAGATCAGTGTTAAACACAGAATTAGCTCATAAAAGCATTTAGAAAAACTTTGACTATGAGTTGTATTAAAAAATTATCATAACAGTGTTTAGAAAGAAATTAGTTTAAAATTGAAATAGAAAATTAAAATCAAGTTTTGAAGTGCAAAATCATTACTGACTAAACTAAACATAGCAGTTCTAGAAAATATTACTATCTTTCGAAAATAATATGAATATAATAAATAAATCATTATTTCTTGACAAATGTGCCATTATGTTTACCACAATTCTACCAGCGTATGGTTAAATTAGATATCATGTAACTTGGAATGTTACTATTTATATATTTAGAATTTTTATACCGTTTTGTAGTGCGGTTTTTTTATTACAACATTTATTGTTTTGCAGATGGATTTTCATTTAAAAAATTAGACACAAAACATTTTTTCTCTCAATAAACATACTTTTTTTTCGACGGACTTGAATTTTTTTACTGTCAAAATAAGGGAGGTAACCACACTCTGTGAAATATGGTCCCAATAATTAAATCAGGAGAGACGTTTAAAGTTTTGATTCCGTAATTTAAATTTTTTGAGTATTTTGCCACATTTTGGAAACTTCTTAAGCAAAGAGAGGATTTTTTGCTCACAATTATAAAATTTGTTTGTTTAACCATAACTCCAAAAGAAATATTTCTTAAAAATTTCTTCTTCTTTCAATTTTTATATTTAGTAATAATGAAACATATTTTATATTACATTATTTAAGGAATGTCATTTTATTTGACAAAGTTTGAACGAAATGGTTCTGGAATGGAGCGGATAAATGGTTCTTGAGAAATCCGATTTTTAAAAACTCGAATATTTAAAATTCAAGATATGACTAACTACGCAAAAAGTAAAATTACTTTTAAAGGGCAGGAGGATACTTTCAAATTTTCAAATGCTTTTCTAACCAAACGCTTGGGATCAGATTTCCCAAATTGCAGCTATTCTTCATATGTTGAGGCTGAGAAATCCAAAGCAGTCGAGCGAAATGCATGTTTAAGTAGAGAAAATACGTTTCTGTGTCTGATTTCGTAACTTAAAATATCGCCGTCCCTAAATAATTAATGACTTTTAGGTCATCTCTTTAAACCATTAAGATTGAATTTTAGTACCTTAGAACCTCATCCATGGATTGAAAATCTTTCATGGTGCTCCGTGTTTTCTGCACTGTGTGTTAGGAAAAATATAAATAGTATAAGTGATTAGCAATTCATTTATCTTCAGGATTGAAGCCATGGAAGCTGCTGAATAAGCTAAATTATTTATTTCCCTACTCACTTGTTTAACGTTAAAAAAAATTAATAGCGTAAATGTTTGGCAATTCAGTAATCTTCATTATTGAAACCAGAGAACCTTCTGAATCAGCTAAAGCATTTATTTCCTTACCTAATCGTCAAACGTTCGAAAAAATATAAATAGTATAAATGTTTGGCAATTCTGTCATCGCCAGGATTGAAACTAGTGAACCTGCTGAATCAGCTGAAGCATTTATTTCCTTACCTAACAGTGAAACGCTCAAAAAAATATATTATATATATTTTATTACACCAGCTTTAAAAATAATTTTTATGAATCCAATCAATTTTGGTGATTCTAATTTATATATAAACGCAATACGCAATATTGTATGCATTCTTAAAGATGTTAAGTTTACAATTCATAGTTTTCTTAAGTCAAAATAATGGAGTAGTTATAGTTTCATTTCTTCACTTTCTTATGAATCATAGTTTTTATTTTCCTATTTAGGTGATAAGCTTGTCCCTCGTGAGTATAAAACATCAAACTCTGATGCATTGCACATTGTTTAAATTGATACAATTTTTCATGAAACACTTTGTTGAGTATCACACACTAGATAATTTTCTAATTGTGTAATACGCTTATTAAAAATGTCTTTGAGCTAGTTTGAACACCAAATACATTAACATAACGTATTCTATAGGAAACGTTTTTAAATATTAAGTAAGCTGACTAATTTAAATTACGAAATGAAAATTAAATTAAATTTGCTTATTAATAACTTACATATTAATGCTAAACCAAAATTTAATCAATAAAAGTTAGATAAAATTTAATACTGAGAAGATTTTTTAAGATAAATTTTCTAGATAAAAGATTCTTCGTAGATAAAATTTTTTAATGTTGTATGGAGATTATGTGTTGTATTAGTAGTTTTGATTTTGACTTTAGATAAAATAATTCTTTTCTGTTTCGTTTCAGCTCAATTACCTGGTATATAATTACTTATTGTAATTTTTTTAAGACATTTTAATGAGATACAAATAAGTTTCAGTCATTTTTGATTTATTATTTTTGATTGAAATTGTTTAACTTATTGGAAATTATTTTTTAAATAAAATAATAACTCTGTAAATACCAAAAATACTTTTCATATTTTAGCTTAATTTATAATATTCTTTTTTTATGTTCTTATAAATAAGAGGAATTTTTTATAATATTCCTTTAAATAAAAAAAATGGAAATAGCTATTCACAGCTATCATTAAATTTTCGAAAAAGAGTAATGAAATATTTCAAATATTAAACGAGAAATTATAAAAAATTAAAGTGCTTTACCATTGCTGTAAGACCGTCCTATTTTAAATATTTTAAGAATTTAAGCTATCATCATTTTTTTGACAACCTATCATATCTTTTTGAGCTCAAAAAATCTATATTACATAAAAGTTTCAATATTTAAGTGACTGTTTTTCTTATACAGATTTAAAAAAGAATAAATTTGATGCTTGTAAGTAGAATAACATTGTGTTTGTTTTAATGTGTGAAAAAACATATGTATTAAAAATATGTTGATTAAATATATATTAAATGAGTTTCTTGTGCATATTGTTACTTTTTTTCCATAAAATACATTTAGCTTAATAAAACTTGTTTGATTCATGTTTAATTATAAAAAATAGATATATTGATTTAGTTGCTCAGAATGATATATTTTAATAGTGGTAGTATATTTTATTTATACTTTTTGAAATAACTTATTTCATTTTTATATGAGCTTATTATATATGCATGCATAAAGTGACAAGTGAAAAACAAAAGCATTTTTTTAAAATTTATTTTTATTATTCAAAATAAATTTATAAATTGTGTGATATATAATTTATAAAAATTATATTTAATATTTCTAATGCTATTTTTATTATTGCTTCGTAATTGAAATTAATATATTACTTATGTATTGTTATACAGTTGGAGCAATTGGTAAGTCTTTTTTACGAATAAGATAATTGGATTCAGATCAAGTTTAGCTTCATTCCCAATTTCCAGGCAAAATAAAATAAAAATACTTTAAAGTCAATTCAATAAAAATGGATTGGAATATGTGTTGTGTTAATTTTGTTAGTACTTAAAATGAATTTTACTGAATTTAACAATAAACTGAAATTGAAAATTTAGCATTTCAAGAAGTGTAAAAAAATAATATTTATTGCAAAAAAAAGTTGGCATTAATGATATATCATTTTGGTGTGCATTCCAAAATATTATAAATTTATGTTTTGGGACAAATTTTTTCCCCCGATGAAATAAAATGGATGCATTTTTTTTTAAAAAACTGAAGTATTTTTGAAGTATATTTTATGATTTTTAAGCACAGTTTTCAACCGTCAAGTGGTTCTCATTCTAACTGTAATCGATCACTTACGACCACGATTGTTTGAAAGATTTAGCTCAGAGTTTTCTGATATTTATTTATGTAGTATGCCCTAAAAAATTTGAATTTGTTTCAAATAGTAGAGGAGGGTGATATTATAACTCGATAAAAAAAGAATTTTTTGAAATGAAAAAAAAAAACATAAATTGGTAACACATTAATATTTATTTGAAATTTCTTTCCTTTTCATCCTTGTGAATAGGGAAAAGTAATAGACCTTTTATTAAAGCAAACAAAAAGGCGAATGAAGCACAAATGAATGTACATAAATGTGCATTTATCTTTACTCCTGTTGTTTTTTGTTTTAGTCTCCATTGTCCAAAATATTACCTTTTCCTTTGTTGGATAGGCATTTTTTGATTGTAACCATTTTAAATAAATGACGGCTAATAGTGAAATGCATTTACAAAAAAACCCCAAAATAAATAATTTTTTTATTTGAGTGTAAAGAATAAAGTTATAGCTATATCTTTTCCGTGTTCAGCTTATTTCCTAAATACAGACCTTGAGCACCTTAATGAAATATTTTAAGAATCAAACAGAAGGCACGTACAGAGTATAAGAAGTCTCATTTGGAAGTAAATGAAAAAAGTTCGTCTTCAGGCATAATAAATGTTTTCAGGCTTCTGAAATTTTATGTTTATGATTCGCAATAGAAATGAAATATTTATATCTGTTTACAGAATTTCTTTAACTGCTAAACTAATATAGTTTCATTTTTAGATAATGGACTTGACCCTTGTGAGTAAAAAGCAACAAACTATAAAAAATAAATTATGCAAAACATGTGTTATACATTTTGAATACTTTATATTTCATATGTGATTTCTTTATTTTAATATTTTTGCTTTACAGTTGGACCAATAGGTAAGTTATTCTAATTCGCGGTAGAGTTAATAGGTTTCATTTTATTTAAAATGAAAATTAATTTATAATTCGATACTAGTGCATCTGAAGCATGTGTTACTACGATATATAACTAGTATGTGAGCAAGGATATTTGCTAGGTGATTGGAAAAAGGGAGAGTTTGAAATTTAAAATGTCAGCAAATATGTAATATATATTAATTAATATATAATAATTAATATATATTATATTAATTACAATATTAGGAGGGTTAAAATTTGCAATATACTGCGCAAATTATGTTACAGAATTACGAAATCAATATTTTTTTTATTTACTTGAAATCGAAAATACTTTTTTTCTATCAGGAGTCTCTTATTAAGGTGTCCTTTTGGACTTCTGAACTCTTAATTTAGCCCTGAGGGCAGGAAAATCTAGTTTTGTAAAAACTGTTACCCTGAACAGGAAACAACAATGAATTAAAGAAATATAAAAAATCGCTATGGTAATTTAATCACTGAAGTAAATCGATGATAAAATGATCGATTAGGACCATATTTAAAAATTGTTATAGGGCGTAAGACGCAAAATCACGAGTTTAGGGACTTAATTTGATGTAGAATTATCTGAAAACATATGTTGAAACTTTTATTATACACTTACTTTTAAAAGACACATAAAACTAAAATATGTGATTCAAAATCTTCAATAAAATAAGAAATTTATGCAATGAAAATTAGCATTTAAACTGAAAACCATATTGTTAAAATCAGCGCCCAAAATGTACTCAGAAAAAGTAGTGTAAGTTATCTTGTGGCCAAAGTATACCACTTTTGTGTAGCCCGTGACAGACCGCACAGTTCGTATCAAAACTTTATGAATCAATCTCGTTGGCCTGATTTGTTGGCCTCGTAGCCTGGTTGACCTGATTCTGACAGAACAAATATTACCATTTGTATTTCAATTTCATACGCAGTTTCAAAACATACAAACTTGCTTACGTATTTAAAAGATGTAAGGTTAATAAATAGGGTAGGTTATATAAATTTTTAGGTTAATAAATTCTATATAGGTTAAGATTATATTAGGTTAATAAATTCTCTGAATAAATAGGGTAGTTATACTTTTTATTTTAATTTGTATTGTGTGCATCATAACTTTTGTTTTCTTATTTAGAATATAAGACCATTAATCCTTGTGAGTATGAAATATAAAATATTGCTTTTTTAATGCAAATTTTTTATTTTTGTATAGTGTTATGTACGGTTTCAAAATCTTGCCAAATTTTACTTTTCATAATTATAGTTTTATAAAATTCTTTTCTAAAGTCTTAAGAAATATTTCAAAAAAGGAAGCTTTTTTTTAACTTCTATGAATTAATAATTTTTATAATTATTTTTCAAAAATTCTTTAATTTTTATAGTTTTAAATACTCTGTTATGTTAGTGATAAACGAAAATTTTGTATGGCATTGTTATTTCGTAAATGCAAAGCATGCTTAAATAAATCATTGTAAAAATCACAATTTCTGTAACTTGGATGCATGATTATATTAAATATGATTTCAATAATTGAGTAAAATTAAAGTATATACATTTATCTACTTTTATTAATCAAAACGCGAAAATTTTTTGAAAATATGCGTAAACTTAATACAACTATTTAAAATTGTTCTCAAATAAAGGAAGTATTTTTTGTAAAAATTTGGAGTTAGAGAAAGAATGAAAGGTTTAAAAACATTTAATTATCAGCTGCATGCTTAAAGCTTTTTTTTTTTATCAAGAGTCAAGAGATATTAAGAAGATATCGGTGTTTCAAAAAAAAACTTGTTTTGTGAAACTTTTCTTTTAATATTTCTTATGGTTGCTTTTCCAGGTTTTCCTAAAATATCACCTATTTGTTTTTATGTATTGGAGTATGTATGTGTGTGTCGAAGCCGTATTTTTCTTAAATATGATTTTTAAAAATTATATTAATTAACCCAAATGAATTAATTTTTTTAAAATACAGATTTAAGACATAGCAGATTTGATGCTTGTAAGTAGAAAAACTTTTATTTTAAGCTGTGAATAAAAATAAATGTTTGAATCATGTTGAATCAAAAATTAAATTGAAGGCTTTCAAGTTCACTAAATTCTGTTTACTTCATTTTTATAGAGATATTTAACGTAAAATAAAACTTTTATCTATGACCAGTTAAGGGAAATTATTCTTATTTATACTTTTGATATAAAAAATCTGATTCTAATTAATTCTCTAAACTACGCTATTTTTAAACTTATTTTCACATTTAAGCTCTTCATTTACTTCGTATTCATTCGTATCTAATTAATGATAGTAATCATACTATTTTATTGAGGGAGATACAATTTATTTATTTTATATTTCAAAGTTAGATAAATTTAAGAACATAATTTAGCTTGAAACTGAATTCACATTAAAAAATTATGGATCTTGCAGATAAAAGAAGTCAAAAATTCAATGTTAAAAGTGAAGTTTTCTATTTTTTGATTTTTGCACGGATTTTTGCAAAGGAAAACTTCAAACAAAAGATATTTATAATGCACCTTTATGCTAGATCAATCAATTAACTTTAAAAAAAATCTTTAAATATATTGAACAAATTATAAAAAAGCAAATGTTTTATTCAAACGTTGGAATTATCGCATTAGCGAATAACTAACTAATTAACGAATCATCTAATTAACGAATAACTAACAGCAACAGCGGTAACTTCCGGACATGTTTCTTATTTTAGTGTGTATTTTTTGTACGCGTAAACAGTAGGATATATAATATCGATTGTCATTGGAGTTTAGTGTAAGCGTAACGCTTTGAGGATTAAGTGCAAAAATGTTGAAACCACTTTAATATTATATAAAATCTCATACAAAGGGGAAAAGTCTTATCATTAATTTAATCAAATAAAATACTTTTTTTGTAAGAATAAAATGATTTTCTATGTAATATTTCTCTTCTATCACGTATTCTAATTCTAGAATCTTTCAAAACTTCTAAAACGCTCTAAAGTAAAGGAATGTTGTTTTGAGTGTTTTTAACAATATTTTAATCGACTTAGATAATATAGATGACAGAGACAGATACACAATAAAATAAATTTCTCTGTAAATAAAAATAATTTTATTTTTATAAATTCTTTCGGAATCAGTATAAATTAATTTGAATAATAAGCATTTCTTTTCAAAGTTTGTTTAAAACTTTGTTTAAAACTTTGTTAATATCTGAATGATAATATTTTTGCCTCAAATGCAAAGAATAAGCTTTTTTTATTGTAAAATTTATTGCTTTTTCTCTTTGAAATGTGCTTCTATATCCATATCTATTCACAAATATATCTCTCAAAACACAGTTAAATAAATATCTCAAAGATAATTAGTGTGTTAAATTTACTCCTTGAATTTTTCAATACAGTATTAAATGTAACCCATTACATATAATATTTAATTATATCATAATTAAATTTTTTAATATGTTCACGCCAGTACTCGTAAAAAAAAGAGAAATAGTTTTCAGAAAAATACAAAAAAAAGTATTTACCTTTTAAACTAAATTTTATAAAAACATATATTTTGTAATATTTGAAACATTTATTCTACGCAATTAAATTTTATGTAGTTCATTTTATGTTTTCTTTAAAATTAAAATATTTCTTGTTTCACAGTTGGAGCAATGGGTAAGTATTTTAATTCCTTACAAATTAGCACAATAAGTATTTGATTATTTAGAAAATATATATAGTTATAATTAACTTGAAACACAAAATCTTTAGATGAAAATTCTGAACTAAAGGTGTTAAGTTCATATTTCCTAATTCTGTTGATTTAAATGAAGAAGTTATAGTTTTTCATTTTATTATTTAGATGATGGATTTGACCCCTGTAAGTATTAAATAACAAATTATTGGCGAATTAAATAATTCAAAAATGATATTTTTTCATGTTTTATATCTTTACATTTTGTTTGTTTGCTTTATTTTAATATTCATTGTTTCACAGATGGACCCATAGGTAAGTGATGCTTATTTTGATCAAAAAAAGTTTTCAACTGAAATATATTCTTTAATTTATTTCAAAAAACAAAACCATTTATGATTCAATAACATGCATAAAATATGAATTTAAAATATGTAATCATAGAATCAAAATTATTGTGTAGACATAGATTTTCTTTTGGATGAGTAATAGTGGAAAATATGTAATAACTATTTTATTTATAAGCTGAATAACTATAACTATTAATAATCAGACTAACTATTTTATTAATAATTTAATAACTATTATAATAACGATTATTAATAAATATTATAATAACCATTGTTGATAGCTATTGCACTTAATTATAATAACTATTTTATCAATAATCAGAAAATTCCAAGATATAAAATGGAAAAATCTGTAAATAGTAAGACGCACATAATAATTCTAAAACAGATATTATAAATTTGCTAAAGATTATTACATTGTTGGTTTATAAGCTTAATTTGTATGAACGTAATATTTTTATTTCAATTAGAAAGTTAACTTAATAATGCGAAAGTATGTTTTAAAAGAATTAAAAACCATAACTTGTGCAGAAATCTACAGTAGAAGAAATACATTACAATGAAATAAGATTGAATAAGTTAATCAAATTAATCAAATAAAAAGTAGAAAAAATAAACTTTCAAGAAGAATTAATGACTTTCAGAAAGACAAATCATATATATTTTACTATGCCCCATCATTCATGGTTAACTATTCCACTTTAAAATGTAAGGCATCTACCAATTTAAGAACTATTATTTTAGAGTTTAAATTTTTATAAAACTTAGGTATCTACATTCACTCTTTTTCTACTTGCTGAATATTTTCTTAAATGAGTAAAAAATAAGCTAGGGGGATTTAAGTTGCCCCTCAATACTCGGCTTATGATCATTGATGAAATTGTAACAAATGTCTAAAATAAATGTATATAAACTGATCAAAACATTTAGTATTAAAAATAGTGTAAGTAGTATTTTCTTTACAATTTTGTTTCAGAGAGTTTATATTTTAAGCAAAATTAAAAAAGAAATACGATATATTAATCCTTAAAACTTATGTGATTACAATAGTTTAATCTATGAATAACGTTGTTAGTATTGAAATATGTATTATTTGTTTGAAATAAATTAATTTATCTCCTAAAATGCATTTTTACAGATAACAATATTGCGTACAAACAAAAGTAAACACGTATTTCAAATATTATAGAATGCCATGAAAACCCTTCAAATCTAAAATAGAATATAGATTAGGTCAATTAAAAGAAAAAAATCCTTTAATGTAATAAAATATGCTCCGAAATTTTACAAAAACAAGAAACTCTGACATGAAAATTCAAAATCAGACTCAATATATTCCTACTATAAGCAATAGCCCTAACTGATTAAGCAATAATCGTTCTAAGTAATCTCTATGCCTTTAACCCTAAATGACAGAATAATTCATATCTGAGTTTTCTGTCATATTTTTCTCTAGTTTTTAAAAGAACTTTTCCGCATTATTGAAGTTGCGTTCTGTGTTTTTTCCGCACACATGTCAAAAAATACATGCTGGTATATCTATTCTTAATGTTGTGTTAAGTATATGCATTAAGGTAATGTTATGTTCTTAATGTTATGTTATTCTTATTGATATGTTTGGTACATAAATCATTGTTTTTCTGAGCTAACTTTTGTTTTTAACAGTTTTTTTCACACTTAAATTTATTTTCCTACTTAGATAATAAACTCATTGACCCTTGTGAGTATAAAGTGTCACATGTTGTCTGTTTTGTTACATAAGATTATAATTGTTCCATTAAATTTCCTTCGGAAAAAGGAAGTTTTTTTTATCTAATGTTTCTTTATTTAACATCTTATTTAATTCCTAAGTGATATTCTAAATTATTAAATTATGTTGGGTTTTATATAAAAAAAGTAATGCTAACATACTTTAAGTTTTAAATATTACTTTAACACTCCTTTAATAGACAACAGAAAATTATTTTTTCGTAAAGAAACAAACATATTTTAATTGTAACATTATATTTAAATGCTGTTTCATTATGTCTAGCTCAGAAACAACCAGTTTATATTGATACAAAGTTTCATTGAATACTGTTGAACAAATGGAGAAACAAGTGATAAGAAAGAGTTCATTTCACTTGTCCTAAATCTGATATAATTGATATTTAGCTACGTAATATGTAACTGAAATTAAAGTAGTAAGTGCTTAAAATTAAAAACTGATCCATACGATTTAGACGCAGGTGATAAATATTCCTGTAATATTAGATCTCAATAGTACACGTAAGCTTACGAAATATATTTACATAGAATATGTTTGTAAATATATTCTTATGACTATAAACTACTTAATGTTTCATACTATAAAAGGCTTCAGTTATTTTATTACACATTCATAAAATTTTTTCGGTAACATTTTGATTAATTAAGAGATAATGTAATGATTTTTCATTTAGTTTTTATTTTTATGAGTCAAAAAATAAAATAGAATATGAGAAAATTAGACTATAAGGTTTGTTAGCATTTAATTTTCAGGGACTTTAGTTATAAAATCCGAAAGTCATTAAAATGATTTTCTTGATTACTGATCATTGCATCCAGTTTAAATTTTAAAAAAATCAGTTTTTTTTTTATTTTTTAATATACTTTTAAAAACGTGAACAAAATTTAAAAAATAAACATTTCTGATGAAAATGTTTAATTTAAAAAAACATTAATCTGTAATTTTTGAATTTATTCTCAGATTAAGGAAGTCTTGTGTAAAGTGTAAAATGTGGAAAGTTTAGGGAAATAAAAATTCTGTAAAAGTATTATATAGTCAGCCGTATGCATAAAACTAAATTTTCTTTTGAAAAGACCAGTATATAAAAAGGATGGTAAGTATTTGAAAACATGTTTTGTGAATAGCTTTGTGCGACATAATATATATAAATATATATACATATATAGAGTGAGGCTATTTACGAAACATATTTTTCATAGACTAATTTAATAGAAGACTAATTTACTTTCCAGAAAATAATTGTACAATGTTTTTATATTTCCTAAGACTGATTTCCTATAACGTATTAAAATGTCATTTAGTATCATCTTCCACTACTTTTTTTAATATAGCTATATTCCAGTTTCTTTTCCACCAAATATTCTTTTCTAGCTGAATTTCCCCCCAAAAATTTTACAGGAATATTCCAATATGACGTAGTATTTATTGTAATGTAAACACATCTGGGTAAATTTTGTTATTTGTGCATGTACTTGTATAGAAACCAGTGTTTTACTTAAATCACTAGCTAAAATACTATATGAATATTAGCTAAAAGTCATTATTTATCTAGATTTTAGAAACACCAGATTCGATGCATGTAAGTAAAAAGAAACATTATTAGTAGTTGTTATAAGCTGCTATCAAAAATATATTTTTGAATCGTATTGAATCTTTTTAAAAACCGATATGTATTATCACAATACCATTTGTTTAATTCGTTTCTATATGTTACTGGCAAAGTATGAAACGACGCCATTATATAGAATGTCTAGGCATTCTATATAATGCTGGACGTTTTTAGGGAAAGTATGAAATATGAGAAGTATTACACACTTTCCCTAGGCATTGTATATAATGCCTAGGCATTCAATAGAATGACAAATGCTATTTAGGCAAAGTATGAAATAAACGTTCTGATGAGGTTATTATGCAAATGATGTAATGTTACTGTGAATGACCGAAATCGGTGGTTGTTGACTTTCACTGGTGAATGTTAACAATCACAAAGTCGCTTTGGTGAATGTCAGAAATATTTATTACATCCGTTTTGATATAAATTTATTCGTGGGTATAATTACATTTATTCGATACTTTAACACTTAATGACGATAGATTAGAAGAAACATTAGTGTTTGGAGTATCGAGCAAATATATACCGGGCAAAGGCACTTGACCTTAAAAAAACATCAGTGTAGGATATACCGGACAAATGTATACCGGGCAGTGGCACTGAACCTTAAAAAACATCAGTGAAGGATATACCAGGCAAATATATACCTGGCAATGGCACTTGACCTTAAAAAACATCAGTGTCGGGTATACCGGGCAAATGTATACTGGGCAATGGCACTTTACCTTAAAAAATATCAGTGTTGGTATATCGGGCAAATGTATACCGGGCAGTGGCACTGAACCTTAAAAAACATCAGTGTAGGATATACCGGGCAGTAGCACTAAACCTTAAAAAAACATCATTGTAGGATATACCGGGCAAATGTATACCGGGCGGTGGCACTTAACTAGACCTAGTATGACTAGACCTTTGGTAAATGTCCGAAATCTATACTAGGTCTAGTTTGCCATTGCCCGGTATACATTTGCCCGGTAAACCCTACACTGATGTTTTTTAAGGTCAAGTGCCGTTGCCCGGTAAACATTTGCCTAGTTTTAGGCAAGGCATTCTATATAATTCCGGATTTCATACTTTGCCGGTAACATGTACATTATTTAGTTTATATGTTTTAAACTATTATCATTATTGTGAAGTTATTTGTAAATATTTTTATTTTATGTAGGAAAAATTAGAATTTCATTAAATACATTTTTTAAATTATTTCCTCGTGTTAAATTTTTTTTATACATTATTGGATTCTTATTCTTAATGAGTTTATTTTACAATCAAAACATTGTTTTGAAATACGACTCTATTTTAAGCGTAAAACTTTATTCTTCAGAGTGAAGAGAAGCGTTTTGTTCAAAATTTCTTTTCTCATTTTAATGTAATTAATTGAAATTGTAGATGAAATACCAGTTCTCTAAATATCAAGCAATTAGAATATTTTTTATTTTGTTCAGATTTCAAAATTTTCAGATTGTTGAATCACATATCCCACCAAACACATGCAAACCAAAACTCAACCAAAAACATAAACAAATCATAATTTTATTTCTTCACATCTGACAAAAAATGATGTACTAATAAAAAATAAATAACTTGTAAATAATGATAATAATATGAATATAGATCAATTGAATTTCTTATAATAAGCTTTATAAATAAACTTTATGTTAATCTTTTAATTTTATTCAAAATTCGAATTAGTTCATTTTCGAAGCTCAAACAAGGTTTTACGAATAATGCTCTCAAGAGTAAAATAAAGGAAAAAATATTATAAAAAAAATTTTATGTTACATATTTTCTTTATAATTGTTGTTCGAAGAGTGGCCAAAGAGTAAGATAGCGTTAGAAATACTGAAACGATACCAGCGGCATCACTTAAGATTATACGGCAGCAAAGTGGAGCATAACGATTACTGATACCAGTTGTCAAAAAATATTTATATTGAAAGTAAAGTTGTGTTAAGAAGAATATGCTCAAAATAGAATAGTACTAAGCTATGCTGATATAAATTGCATGGGAGTGATTACATTGCTTCTTTCATCAGAAAAAATAATGTACGGTGCTTAAAAAAAAGAAAACGAATCATTCTGAATAACTGAAGATCAAATGATCGGATCTGCACGTTCTAGGTCTCAATTTTAATGGCTGGAGGGGCTTACCTCAAATATGCTGACTAATAAGTCCAGACGATATTTTAAGTTACGAAAATCAGACACAAAATTATACATTCTTGGAATGACCTTACCTTTCTTCAATGGATTTGGTTCTTTGACCCCCAAAATATAGGGGTTGCTGTAATCTGGGAAATATGGTCCCATAGTGTTGTCAGGAGAGCGATCACCATTTTGGACCCCTTAATGATAATTTTACATTTTGCGTATTTGCGTATTCAACTATACAATTTGTTTGTTTAAGGATAATTCCTTGCAAAAAATGAATTCCAGTAGATATTTATTATTATTTTATTTATAATAGTCGAAAAAAATTTGAATTGTAAGTTATACAAATTTTACATCATTTTAAAGTATGCAATTTTATGCGGCAAAATACAAAATTTGAGCGAAGTCAGTTGAATAGTTTCTGAGAAATTCAATTTTAAATGTCTGACTTTTTTGAAGTTCAATTTCTCAGGAAGTATTTAACCGATTTTGCTAAATTTTGTATTTGTCAGGTAAAATTATATTTCTTAAAATTATACAAAAAAAATGTATTTTTTACAATTCAGAATTTTTTTGATCATTCCTAAATACAATAATAAAAAATAATCAATATTTACTAAAAGTTATTTTCTTTTCTAGAATTATCTTTGGATAAACGGATTTTATAATTGCGCTGAAAACTTTTTTATACGCTTGAAAAGTTCTCGAGATATAGCGAAATACGCAAAAAGTAAAATTAACATTAAGGGGTCAAACTTTTGAGAACTCTCCTGACGGAACTACTGGGGCCATATTTCCCAGATCCCAGCCAGCTACCCCCTTTATTTTTGGGATTAGAATTCATCGAAAACAGGCATATTTATGTATTGAAAGTAGGTTCTTTTTGCCTGATATCTTAAATTAAAATATCGGCTGTACTTTTTAATTATCATATTTGTAGACATCCCCTCGAGTCATTAAGAAAAAGTCCTAGAACGTAAAGATCCAATCATTAGATCAAAAGTTAATCAGTTTTTTTAGCACTGTACAAAGTGCTGTCACAAGATTTGAACATTCAATTACCACTAATCCCTAAATTTGCAGCAACAGTAATTTTACTTTTTTTTTGAAAACTATTGAGGTAGTTTAGCTTAGATCTCAATAGATCCGATATTCATGATAATTGTGGGCAGAAAAAGAATGAACAGCATAATAACTTTTAATGTAATAATCGGATTTTCACTTACTTATCTTTAAATTGCTTCTGATTTTAATTTTAATTGTGAAAACCAATTTGTTCAGGTGATATTTTAATTAAAAGATCCGTCGCAAATTCGTATTTTTTATGAATTAGCATGAATCCTTCGTAATAAAATTAGATTCTTTAAACTTTGAATATGAAAGGTGACGGATTCGGGAAAATATGGTCCTAATTGTTAAGCCAAGCGAGGGGTCAAAACTGAACACCCTTCAACGTTAATTGCATTTTTCGTTATTTTAATTTTTTTATATTAGTTATTTGGTGTTTAATTGTCTAAAATTAAAAAAATATTGCATTATAAGTCATAAAAGGTTTTACCAAGTTTTAAGCAACATAATCCAAATAGTACTTGAGAAACTAGTAAATAAGAAAAATAAATGGTTTAAGGAAAAGAAGCAACATATCAATTCAATTGGATACCATTATAAATCAGAAAATTCTATAATTCTTCACATCTATGAATATTATTCTTCATTTATGTTATATTTTGCAAAATATACCTCTTTTTTTAAACTCAAATATTTATTGTTTCACAGTTGGACCAGTTGGTAAGATTTTAAATTCTTTACAAAAGAGCAATTTAAAGATCTAGTTTCTTTCGTACAGATATGTAAATCCCGTTAACTTGAAGCACTAGTTAACTTTGAAATGACATATTACTATAAAAAATCCCGTTAACTTTAAAATTAAATATTTTAGAACAGAGAGGTCAAATAGATTTTTAGAATTTCATTTTTAGACTCATAATCAGCCTTTCTATTTCTTTAAAGAAGTTTAAAATTTAAAAAAAAATTCAACTTCGACAACTAAATTGTATTAAAAAACGTGCTTCTAGTACAAATAGTGGATTTAATTAGGAAGAAATAGATCATAGAATCGAATTTTTGCAATTGTTTAGTCAATGATGACCAATTTAAAAGGAATTTCGCACTCTTTAACCATTTTTTATATATAGTATAAAATAATTATTTTGATAATTTTTAATAAATTTGAGATAACATCATAAGCAACATTATTATGCACTGTTGGAATAAACAATATTGTAATATTTTTAATAACATGCACATGCATATATTTTTTAATTCAATTTAGCTACCTTAAAATTGGTTATAAAGTATCGTAAAAAAGTATTATTAAGTATAATTTTTATCTTGCACCTATAAATGAAGATATTCAGAAAATTATAAAATAATTAATAGGAATAAAAAAATATATTACGTCAGCTATAGATTTTGGTATAAAGTTGGTATTTTATACCAAACATTTTAAACTTGTCACTATCAAAAATTTTTTTTTTCTCGAAGAAGAAGTGTACTTCTGTTTTTAAAAGAACAATGAACTATTTTTACAATATATATAGTTGTGTTGCAATATTTCTATGCACTTCTTAAATTTATAAGTTTTTTCGATATTAATAAAGTAGTTTCTCGGTGAAACTCTTATATTAGTCTTTAGCTCAAAATGGACGTTTGTCAAAAAGGACATATCTTGTGATGAGCTTTTCAAAAAGATATTATGATATAATATATCATAATTTGCGTTTTGTCACAAAGTATATCATAATAGCTAAAAATTTGAGTTTAATTAGGATTGCATGTGTGTTTAAAAAACTAGACAAAAATTGATTTACGTTTTTTTAGAATGGATTTTATTTAATATGGCATCTTAAAAAATGGGACATCTAAAAATGTGGGTTTAAGGAAAATACAGATTACAGATCAAGCGTTTATTCAGTTATTTAAGTTACTGTTATGGCCATAGTATTTTTAAAAAAAATATTTAGTGAATCAAAATAAGTTTTCAATATGGAAACGTCTTTAGGCATACCCTTAAGGTTAGTTTTAAAGGCAAGAATGTTAGATTTATTTTTTGATCATCTACCATGAGCAAGTTTTCTTAAATTAAGTTTCTTAAGTTTTGTAATTTTTAAGCAATCTTTACCATACGCAATCTTTATCTTACGCAATCTTTACTTTACCTATCCTTTTTTCTTCCTACTTAGCAATTTAATAGAGGGCGTTGTTTTCTTTTATTCCAAATGTTTCTTTTACATTGAGTTAATTTCATGAAATTGCTGTTTGACCAGTTTACTGTGAGTTTTTGTATTTTCATTTTTGTATTATATTCTCAAGATTTTGTATGAAATTTCTCATCTAAATTGATTTCATGTATTTCTTGTATTTTTCCTGGACTTTGGCAAAACCTGAGGGATACTGAGGGAGTAAAGTTTGACATTTGTCTGGCTCTATCAATAGAAAAGATTTTGTTCTATGGCTTCTGGAGCTGGTACCCCCTGAAGACGTTGGCTTCGGTGGCCATATTTTTTCCCCATTGTTTTCTTTTTTCTTTATTGCTTCAATTAAAGGCAAGAATTTTAGATTTATTTTTTGATCGTCGACCGTGAGCAAGTTTTTCTTAAATTTCATGTTTTGTAATGATTTGATACACATCTTTTTAAAGAGTAATGCCTGCCATAAAAATTTGAATGCATCATTTAACACCATAAATAAACCTTTTATATTTTATCCAGTTTCTATAACTCGTATTTTAGCTGTGATTAAAAAACATTACCAACGATTTATAGTTTTTACCTTAAACTATCTTGTCAACTAAATAATTCTTTTCTCTTCATTCAGATGAAGCAATTGATCCATGTGAGTATAAAACTATTGTCAACTGAATACTGTAAAGACTATTGTATTAAGTATTCTCTACGGCTATTTGAAATCATTTCCATATTACTTTAATGTAAGCATATGTTAAGATTAAGAAATATTTTAAAATATGAATAATTTTTATAGCTAATTTGAAATTTAAAATTTGTTTTTCAAAATAGTCCGTTGAGAACATTTGAACTGAATTTTAATTTTTCAAATACAATATTTTTATATATATTTATAATTAAGATGTGCATTTTCTTTACAATCAACTTAGAAATATGGAAATTATATCATTTATATTAAAAATATCGAAAGCAAATTAGTTAAACAAGGAAGTTTATTAGTTAAACAAGAAGTATCCGGTCTGACTCGTAATGGAGCTATTGTTAACAGAGTCATATGATTTTTGGATAGTAGAAACTTTCAAATGATAATTGTCAAAATTTCATGACATTCTGATTATTAGTGTAGAGATTTCAAGAGGTTTTAGTGACCACAGTTTCGTAATTTTTGAAACATTGGTTGAAAAGAATTTCGTGTATTGATTAAGTATCAATGTTTTTTGATGAGGAAACGATCTATTGAAGTGAAACAGTGGTTTGATAAGCATTATGGAAACTCTGCACCAAGGAAGTCAACTATGATTGACTGGTATGCTGAATTTAAAAGTGTTCGTGATGAAACTGAAGATACTAAACGCTCTGGTCATCTGAAATCAACAGTTGTTCCAGAAAACATCAAGAAAGTTCATAAAATAGCGAGTTGCTTTTGAAATTGACTCCGTGTTCACTCACATCGGACCAAAAAAGGAACGTGTTGAAATTTCAGAACACGTTTTGGAACTGTTAATGTGGGATAAAAAAATTTTCTCGTGTCGTTATGTGATAATAGACAAAACATGGATCCACAACTACACTCCTGAATTAAAAAGATTTTCAGCTGAGTGGACAGCAGTCGGTAAAGTTGAAAAGATCGACTGAAAAATCGAAAGTCAGCCAGCCAGAAAGATTACGGTTTCCATTTTTTTGGACGCGCACTTTATTTTGTTATTGACAATTTTGAAAAAGATAAAACTATTGATAGCGAATATTGCATGAATTAAGGGATCGACTGAGTGAGCAAATCAAGAAAACAAGAGCCTCACATGTAAATAGAAAAAAAGTTCTATTTTACCAAGAAAATGCCTTTTGTCACAAGTCGATGCGAGCGATCTTTAAATTGAAAACATTACGCTTTGAATTACTTCCCCACCTACCATTCTCTTCGGATCTAGCTCCTTGAGAGTACTGACTCGTTGAAAACCTCAAAAGGAAGCTCCAGTAAAATAAAGAAGTTATTGCTGAACTGAGACAAATTTTGAAAGCAAAGACAATTCATTCGTAAGAAAAAGCACAAAAAAGTTACAGGAGCGTTGGAATGAGTGTATCGATCTTAAAGGGTAAAGTTTTGACAAATAAAATCAAATTTCTAAATACTATTTTAGCTAAACCGGAGACTTGTTGACTGATGTGTGAAATAATGATTTTCAAATCCGCAATAACATTTCAAATCTTTTAATTTTTATTTATATATTGTGATATTATCTATTCAATTTCATTTGTATTCAATTTCATCATTGTTCAATTCACAATTTCATCGAAATATCAATTATATACTTTGAAATTCGCTTTTAAAAATAGTTTTGCTTTTTTATATGTTTTAATAAAATAATTTTCATTCAAGTGTACAACGTCAATCCAAGTATGTTTCTTACTTTATTATTTAAGCATCTCATTCTGATTCATGAACATCAAAACTGAACTTCTTACTAGAATTAACTTGAACTTGATTTTGAGAAAACAAAAAAAAACATAAATAAAATTAAAAAAATTAATAATAATTTTTTTTAAGAATTAAATTTTAGTTTTTAGGTACACATTTAGTGTTATATATCAATTAGGCTGCGATAGTTAATAGCGGTTATATATTGAGCTGTAACTTCTGAAAGACTTCGGTTCTATCTGCGAAAACGCTTCCAGCTTGATGTGTGGGTTTTATTTCTTAATAAAAACTCTCTTGAATTGTTTCCATTTTAATCCATTTGATAGATGTCAGCACACATTATTGATTCATTACATTTTGGTGATTACATTTTGATAATTACATTTTGGCTCGTTCTATAATAATCTATAATTTTAATTTCGCAGTTAAAATTTTTCTATTATCTCTTTCTGCTAGCAACATCGTGTATTTAAATAATTTGACAGTTTTGTCCACTTCAAAACAAAATAAGTTTTGGAATCGAATGAAATTTTTACCTGTATACTTTGCTCATTTTTGGATCATAAATAATATTGATTTTCATGTATTAAGTCTAAATTTAAATATTTTACTCTTAGTGTAATTTTTCAAATGGGGTTTTGACACACAAAAAACTTTTCTCGTTTTGTTTAACAGTTATTCACAAAAAAGTTTCTACATGAATGCATGCAGGTTGCCAACTGATGAAGTCATGCGTTGCATTTATGTTTCTTTTTCTCCATTTCAATTTTCTATTAAATGTCAAACTTAATATAATTCATAATTATAATTTATATTCAATTATAATTCATGTTAAATTATTATTAACATTCAATCATAATTCATATTTAATCATAATTTCTTAAATTCATTAATACATATCACTCATACATTCAATTATGATTCATATTCAATCATAATTCATAAATTCATTTATACATATCACTCATACATTCAGTTATAATTCATATTTCATAAGCTCATATGACGAAAAATTTTGAACTTGGTTATCTTAGCACTTTTCCAAATTTGAGTTCGGTTCAAATTTTGATTTTGGTTCAAAATTTGATTTTGGCAATCGCGAACTTTTTATCGCAAAGTTCATTTTTACCGGAACCTGTTACGGAACAAAAAAATCTGATATACTATAATTTTTACACTAATAATTTCCACAAAATTGATGAATCAATCTAATTAAATTATTATTGTGAAATTTATTATTTACTTCCCAAAGTAACGTTAATTTATATCATAATTGGATCCGGAAATGCTTACAGTGCATACATAATTAAATATTTATTTTATTAATGTTTGGGTTTCATAATCTTTTGACACCCATCTCTCCTATTTTCTTGATTTTTATCGAAAGCAAAATAATAATTTTTATAATAATCAAAACAATAATATTGAGTAAATTTTCAAGAACTAAATGATTCGAAAACGCATGAAGTAGCATTATTATCCAAAAATATTCAAAAAAATATATATCCAATTGGCAACTTTGATTTTTAATTAGGTCTGTTTAAGATGCATTTTCATGTAATCATTTCCTTTTAAAGAATAGTAGCTGTTTAAACAAAACTTTTACAACAACTACATTTAGTTATTTTGAGTCCATTAGAAAATAAAAACAATGATTTTGAAATAATATGTAGCTGTTTAAAGAATCGTAGCTGTTTAAACAAAACTTTTACAATAACTACATTTAGTTATTTTGAGTCCATTAGAAAATAAAAACAATGATTTTGAAATATTATGGCGTTTAATGTAACTTAGACACGTGTTGTACCAGACTTTAATGTCCATAAATATCACAACTTAGCTTTTAAATACACATGAAAACATAATTTATAAATTGTTCAACTTAGATGCAATGCACAGCTGCATGCAAGACTGGAGTTTTCTGTTATATGTCACATCTCACCTAATTATATTTTGCTCCATTCCTTTGAATAAAGATTTGAATGGATTCCGGCAATTTGAAGGTTTAGTAGAAGGACAAAGCAGTAGAATTGATCGAGTTCAATTTTTTTTAATGAAATGGCCATATTTTTACTTTAAAAAAATAAGAAAAATGTAAATTATTCCATTAAGTACTTTTAACTTTATCCCTTTAGTACTTTTGGTTCTAAAGAAGTAAAGGTCAAAGAGGTATCTTTAACCTTTATTTCTATGCGCTACTATGAACTCTATGTGCTAGAGCAGAATCCTACTGAAAGATCTAATTTTTTGTTTACCAAAGAAGTACCAACAAAAAATATCTTCCAAATAAATTTGTGATATGTTACAATAAAAGTATTCGTCCAAGCTATTTTTTATTAAAGAGATAAATAAGTTAAATAATACAATGTAGTCTGAATTGAAATAATCGTTACTTTCCTCAATTAATTTCTTCTCTAACTGATACATGCTTTCATTTTTACTCTTGAAATGTTTAATTTCTTGTTGTTAAATATTTCAATTATTTTTACGGCTTTTTTGATGATGAAGAAAAAATGCTAGCATTTTAATTTAATAAAAATTGTACCAGAAATATAAATGCCTTGAACTATGAAATTTAAAGTTTTGATTAAAGGCTCAGAACATTTTAAATTCTATCGATGATTTTGATTTTTTAAAAAAAATAGGTTTATAGTTTAATTTATGGGGAAATGTAAATTAATTTAAATTTAGAATTATTAAAACTACATTTCGAAAATTTAATAATGAATAAAAAGCGTCATTATTCTCCTTTTAGATGCTAAAGACAGTAAGTAATTCCAGAAAACTTAACTAATGTTAGTTGATTTTATGTGAAAAAACTATATACATTAAATATTATAAACATCATATATTAAAAAATATTATACATTAAAAAATAATGTATATACATATTTTATAGTTATTTTATGTCACAACGATATGAATAAGAAATTCGCTTTTCAAATTATTCATAATTTAGTATGTTTTATTTCTTAATACTAATATTATATTTTTTTTCTTGCCACAGACGTAATACTTCCGAAAATCTTTACAGACCTGATAGTGTGTAAGTATCTATGTGTTTATCAAAAGTTCTATTTCTTTAATATAATTTAACAGCATAAATGAAATCTTTTGAATTTTATCATATTAAGTACCTTCCTTTAAGTTTTACTTAAAATAAAGAAAAAAAATGACTGATATTTACAAAATAATTGACTACAATTTTTCTTACATAATACTACTAAACGAAATTAACATTAAATTCTTAATCAAACTAATTAATAAAAGTATTAGATAATATTAATTTTATTCTTAGTCAATGATTTCTTATAAATTTTTAATATATGAGAATAGTTTTATAAATTTAACAATGTATGAGACACAAAATACAACATAAGAAGATAGACAATATGAAATTAAAGATGTAACGCATGCAATTGTTTTTCGAAAACCAAAATGATTTTTATTTATTAGAACTGATTTAAAGGTTTTTGAGAAGTTTATGTCATCCTGTTCATAGGAAATCTATTATTAAAATACAGAACTTAAAAACATATTAGAAATATCCGTTTTCCATATCTCTAAATAATATTTTTACACTTTCTTAGAATGCATATTTGTAACTGTTTTTTTTTCTGTTTCAGCTCGTTCTGGCGGAGGTAACTTTTAGAATTTATTTACAATAATTCAATGCATAAAATTTGAGTAGAGCCTTGATTATCCGAAATATTTGAGACCGGACTTTCATTGGATAATTTAAATATTCGAAGTATAAATGTAAAAGCTTCTTCAAATTTAATTTTTTAAATAAGCTATCAAAGGAGTTTTAAAAAAAATGTGCTCGATAGCATTCAATTTTAATAACAAAAGCAGTGCAAATTCCTCCAACGGACCAAAAATTCATCTGTTACTCTCATCTAATGATAAATCCTATGTAATACGGTAAAAAGTGCATTTTATGATTTCGATAGCTTCATCCAAAGGAAGAATATTATTGATATTATTAAAGTATTATTATTAGGAATCTTATTGATAATGAAAATTGAAAACCGAATGTATGAGTACTGTACTATAAGTTTGAAATTAATTAACTTGACACGCATATTTACAAGAAAATAATTGTAAGTAAATCAAGAATTTGTTTAATTCATTATGTGTTCTCATTCTTTGAATTTTTTTTAAATTTTAGAGTACTTTGATTCAAGTAAGATATCATTCTTAATTATAAAGTAATGTGTGAGTAAGCTGAAATTTGATTATAAGTAAAAAAAAATTGTGTATTATTTTAAAAAGAATACCGTAAAAACACACACACTGTCTTGATGCTTATAATTCAAGAATGCAGAATAAAAGCTAATATCACAAATAAATTTAAATGAAGAAAGGTAAAGGTAGGAGAGATAGTGTAAGTTGTAATTTCATGCAGATGCATTAAAAACTTTACATTAATACCATTTAATCGTAGGGGTTATTAATATCAATTAATTTTATCAATGAGCACAGTTACATCTATCGCTTAAGGACTTATAGTGCAAAATAACTTTTTTGGTTTTGTTAGAGGTATTATTTTCAATTAAAGCCTAATAAAAATTTTAATGAAAAATATAATTAACATTAATTATGGATATTATAGCAAGAATAAACATTCAAATTTTTTTCATACTATTTTATTCATTTTTGTACTCATTTTCTTTACTTTCTAAATTTCTAAATTCTAAATCACCTTACTAAATTTTAGTACGGTAAAGTTAGGTAATTAAATCTGTGTAATAAATTTTTAACCTGGGTAATACATTTTTGAAATTAGTATGCGAGAATATGTTAAAGTAAATCAAAAAATGCAGCAGATTTATAGTAGTAAGCTGTGAGAAATTCAAAACTATTATGTTTTCTTCTTTGCTTGATAAAGGTTTAGTGTAACGGATTTGTACGCTTATTTTCTAATTAAAAATAGTGTTAAATACATTAAAAAAATCTAATGAAAATTAAAAAATTACCATTAAAAATATGGTCATTAATGTATTAATAAGTTCACCTCTTACTAAATTAGATAATTCCAGAGAAAATACTAAACAAAAGTTGGGTATTTGATTTTTGGAAGCATTCGGGAGCATTCTTTAATATGGGTGAATTTTTTTTAAATAATGAAAAAATAGTTCATAATCATGCCCATCAGACCAATATACATTATTTATATCACAATTATTTTAAAAGCAATTTAGGTATTAAATTTTTGAAAGATTTCTTTCAAGGATCGTTAGATTCGCATGATAAGTATATTCTATTAGAATATTTACTAGATATATTCAGTATTTTAAGAAAAAAAAATATATCTCATTAATTTTGTTTGAATTGCACCTTACTTGAAAATGAATGCTGCATCAAGGAATGGAAAAGTTTTCTTAAAGATTAAAATGGAATAAATCACACTTTTTTTTACTGTTTTATAGCTTAAGCTTTAGTAACTTTGAACGACATTTTATTAACTAAAACTATGCACTGTACAAGAAAAGAGTTAAAACACATGATTTTGATTTCCTTTTTTTAATTATAGGTTCTTCTTTTGGTTAGTAATATTACAACGTTTTTTATTTGCTTCATAATCAACTTTTTTCTTGTAATTTTATATTGTTTCGATTAAGTTTTGTGTAAATCAAAAAAAAAAAAAAGGAAATTTTCTTTTAATTAAAATGACACATTTAGTAAAATATATTATCTTAAAGAACAGGCTTCTTCTTTCAGTCATCTAATCCATATAAAAAAAACTCAGTTTCGTGCTTAAAAAAGAAAAAAATTATTTTAGGATGAAATCAGAGAAAAAAAATTTAAAAAAAAAAGCTTATTATACCTTCTCATTATCTTCAGAGAACAATAGTAAATGTTGACTTGAGTGTTCATGATATTTGATGATATTTGAGTGTTATATTGAGTGTCAAATGATATTTGAGTGTTATATTTGAAACTATAACTTATAAATAATGTGACAAGCTAATAATAAATATGTGGATTTTTCTATGAGAAATAATTGTACTTGGATTCTGATAGTTTCAGAGGTAGCTATGATACATTAATCCCGAATCGTTGATAAATTTCGATGGATGTTGTCTAGTGAGAGGCCGTGAGAGCTGTATTAAGATCCCCGAACTTGGAGCTCTGGTCCTGAGAGCTGTATTTAAATAATGGTTATGTACGTGGTCTCTCCTGCATTGCAATTAACAGTCCAGTGTGTACGGGCCCTGTTGTGTGTGATCAAGACTGAGTGGCAATGCCATAAGAAGAACAATGTCGCAGTCACAACTAACAAGTAAATTGGTCACTGTGTCCCATCCATCAAAGTCGGCATGTTCATATCGAAGTGGGCGTTTCTGTTGAGGTTGGCTTGTTTAGATCCTGTTCGGGTCACCAATGTAGGGCTAGGCTACCGACATTTCAACCGTCATCTATCAAGATGCACCTCAACATAGAATCGAGTTAACATATCTTATATACTAGTGAATTGGAATTGAAAAATTGTAGTGGTAGCTACTCTACAATCTAAAATTAAAAAAAAAATTGTTAAAATCAACTTATCTCATTTATATTTTTAGTTAAAATGTTTGAATTATTTTAGAAGATTAATAACAAAATATTTACATATTCCCGTATAGATATTTATAATGGTAAGTGTGCACACATATTAAAATTTTTTAAAATTGTATTTGCAAGAAAATGGTTAGTCAAAATAAAGTTTACGGAGTCATTGTGATTTCTATACTTTACTGAGAATTTCTATATTCGTACTTTTTCGTTATTTTTGAATATTTCGTGCATTCATTTAATTAATGTTCTTTACTCGCTTTAATATAATGTATCATATTTATTTATAGAAAATGCATTTTAATATTCATAGTATATTTTTTAAATCAGTCAACAGAATACATTTTCCACATTTTTCCGAATAATAGAATGTCTTTTACTTCATGGTTACTACATACAATTTGTTTTGAGAGGGTATGAAGAATATTGCAAGATCAGAGATATTCTGGATAGTGAATGAAAGTACAAAATATTACTGAACTGATATTTTCTACGTCATATTGATACGCTATATACGCTTCTACGCTATATAGCTTCTGTATAGCTACGTATCTAAAATTTAAATTTTTCTTTTAAGAATACAGTTATGAGATTGGATTTAATTTAACTCTTTTATTTATTTTTTTGCCCTAAATGCAAAACTGAATAAATGGTTTTTTAACTGTAAAAATAATTTGTTGAAATTTCATTCTCTCTAAAACAGATTTAGTCTACGGACCAGGTAAGAAATCATTATTTTATGTTCCTCTCAGTTTATTGTTGAATTTACATAAAATTAATCCACTGTTAATTCCCAATTAGTTCACAATAAAAAAATAATTAATATTATCGAATTGTTTTCGTTATTACTTAATAAAAATATGCATAGATACTGTGAAAATTTATAGATAATTATTATCTGTATATTTTAATATTGACAAATAGTTATAATAATGCAAAGTAAATAAAATTATTGAATAAAATATTTTATTATTCATTTTGTTAATGATATAATTTGAGTTCTTCTGGATTAATTCTGTCTCTGACACTATTATTTCCTTGTTGTTTAAAGCACTGAAAGTAGTACTTCTGAAATAAATTCTTTTTTTTAAAATTATTTTAATTATTTATTTGTCTAACCCAAGAGACCAGGCTGCCTAGTCAAATATTTAGACAGACTAGGAAACTTAAAAAAATTTGGAATTAAACTATGGTTCTATGTTTAATTTTTTATCAGACATGAGGTCCTTGTAATCCAAAACGAAGCCTTATCATGACCAAGCACTAAGTTTTTTTTTCATGCCTTTTTTTATTAATTGCAATGTTAGGAATGTCACAAAAGTTTGAACCTTCTTATATGCTGTTCAGTAGCAGAGTCCTTTTGAACAATTTTCATTATAAGATGAAAGCGTCACTTTCGAAGCGCTAAATAATTTAGGTGTATCACGAAAAAAAAGCTATCAATAAGATTACCGATAAAAATTTGATAATGATGAAAAAATTTGTTATTAAAACCTGTTATTTAATATTTTTTTTGTAAAATGGAAACATTTTAGATCTTTCGAAATGAGTCAAATTTTGAATTTTTAGACGCAAAACATTAATACAAATTTTGGTTTTCAAGTTGAAAAATTCAATGTTTATAGAAGAATTCTAGCCTGAATATTAGCAATTAAAGGTAGAATTACTAATATCAGAGTCTGAAATTTCATGATCAGCATGGTTTAAGTCACCCCAGTTTCACAAAAGTAACCCAAAGCTATGTTTCTGTTTGTGGAAATCTGCGTTTTTAACTATTTTATAAAGTGCACAAGGATTTCTAAGCTTTCAATATAAATAATTGAAAAATAAACGTTTCTGCACCAGTCCGTTGTTTAGAAGATATTTTAGCTATCTACTCAATACTCTCTCTCATTTTGTTTTTGCTAAAGTTTCAAACTAAATTCTTGTTTCTATGTTACAGATTTTATCTACAATGGTATGATACTTTTATTAAATTTAAGAAAAAGGACTTCTCTTTTTTCAGAAAAAATAAATTGATACATATGTGTTTAGCATGAATATTTTTATTTTTAAATTTGAAACGCTTGTATTTTAGCCCCATTCTTTCGAGGTAAGTATTGATAACGTCACATGGTATTTACGTAGAACGATTACATTGATTTTGAACAAATGGCTTTAATACTATTTAGTTGAATGTTATATAACCTCTTTTATACGCTTTAAAACGTAATTTTGCAAATATGCATACATTTTAAATTTAAGCATTTTTTATTACAATAAAATTGTAATATTTTAAAATGCACTCCATGAATTAAACCTATGCAACGTAGTAATAAACTACGTTATATAGCTTTGCTATGAATAAAGAAATATAAGAATGGTGAAAAATAAGGTGAAAAATAAGAACTAATATAAGGTGAAAAATAAGAACTAAAAAACATCGATAAAATTAATATAAATAACATTTGATAAAACATTTGATAAAACTAATATAAATAAAAATATAAGTATTTGCGAATTCTCATTGTTAAACATTTACACTAAAATTACGTAGATTGAGATACGTACTTACATTTAAAATTCTTGTTCTTACCATAGTTAAAAATTTTAATTAATAATGGAAAATAATAAAATCAAAATTATGCTTCATAAACAAAATAAAAGTATAAGTACAATAAATAAACTATAACAATCACTAAGAGTGAAACAAATGAAAAATTTCCTTACCAAGTATTCTTATTTCCAAAAATAATATGAAATTCTTCTTAAAAAGTTAATGACGGGAAACATAACTCAAAGCAGACTAAACTTACGATGACTTAGAAGGAAGCAGATTTTGTTTAACATCAACTGGGTTGTAGAATATAATTAAGGTAAAATTGTTTTTATATTATCTCACCTACATCAAGTTTAGGTTTTCAGTTGTTATATTCCACAAAGTTTTATCATTATAATACGTAACTGAATGCATTTCAGTTAAAAATTTACCTAAATTCTTTAAATTTTTGATAATTTATGAAAAAATTAAAAATTCTCTTTAAAATCTCATTTGATATCTTTTCTTCAATCGTGATTTAAATTCCTATTATTATTTTCTTCATCGAAACAGCTCTTAAACGCTGGAACATTTATTGTAATTTTTTTAAATAAGTGCGTTAACTTTAAGCCAGGTATACATTTAAACAATCCAACACTTTAAAAAATTTAAACCTACTAACCTCTTTTGATAAAACGTTACTTTTTAAGTTAATTCCCTGAATAATTTATATTTTATAGGTAGAAGAAACCCATTTGGTCCAAGTAAGTTTTGCAAAATTAACTCTCAGAATAAAAAATTAATCGCCCTTAGAGAGATCTGTGAAATTCAAGTCAATATGTCAAGTAATGAATTAGAAAAATGGATTAGAAAAAGAACACTAAAAAAACTATGTTTATTTTTACATTCTAAATGATGACGCATTGCCATTTACTTTACGTCATCAAAAGGAGTTAACTACGGATACTTCAATTTTCCAGATAAAAATAGCAACATGTATTGAACTGATAGAATATCAGACCGGTTAAGAACTCTCATAAGTTCGTATTTAAATTACCTACCTTGAGCCCTACTGATAATCTGTGGGGCATATTTAAACAGCTGTTAAACGCTGAAATCAGCTTTCTCGCAATTTAGTAGATTTGCATGATTAAATCCACAGAGAAGGAATTACATTGGATGCGACCTACCTGCGAAACTTAGGATAACCTTTTTAACGAATCCAGACCAGCAAAATTTTCGAGCTTTGAAACGCATTTGCGTGGAATTAAATTTCCCTTTTTATGTAACTTATAGGGGTTACTAATTTTTTTATTCAGCGATGTTTTCATACGTATATTTTTTTTGTAAGATTAGTTCATGATAAAAATATTTAATTTTCGTTCACAGTGTTTCCCTTTGCTGCAGGTAAAGCATTATGGAATTTATTTTGCTGCATATCATCTCAAAGCTAATTATTTTATTTTAAACGTAAAAAAATATTGCATTTTTTAAGGAATTTACATTTGTTAAAAATAACTTGATTACCCTAATTATATACTGCTAATATGAAATTAGATGAAACTGACACAGATAAATTATATTGGTACTACGCATGCTGTTCATTTTATAATACATACAAATAAAATTCAGGGTTGAAAATAAACTCTTGCGAATTATATCAGGAGAGTTTAATAAAAAATTAAAGACGAAATTTGAATCCATAATAAAAATAGAGTACTTATCATTCTTAAATTTCGAAGGATTTGGCATGAAACTTTGTTTTTAATAAAGCGGTTTGAAGTAAAAGATATGAAATACCTTCCCTTCATTATAAGAAATAATCAAATAAAAGCAAAATAAGATAAAGAAACACACCTTCAGTTCAATTCAAATTAGAATAATGAAGCTTCTTTTAATTGGAATGGAATAACATACTTCAAAATTATGTTTTAAGTTAATCTAATTTCTTTGATGAAATTTGTAGATCCAATTATTTATTTATAAAATTTAATGCATTTTCTAAACCAAATTTTTGATTAAAAATCTTCAATACGATATCCTTCATGAACACGTAATTTTATCCAATACTTTTGAGAGTAATTCACCATTTACTCTTAATTTGTTGTCGAATACTTATATTAAGATATATTACTAATAGTACTTGTTACATGAAAACAGTTTCAATTTGCAATTTAATTACAATATGATGGTTTATTTTAGCTTGCGAACAACGTGTGTGAAATATAAGAAATTTATATCTACAATTCAGAAATTTCATTAGTTTTTAGACTGATTTTTAATGTGGATAGACACATTCTAGAATTGATAATTTTATTATCAGTAATTTAATGATATTTTACACATTACATATATTTCAGATTTGAAATGCCATTATATTTTTATTGTATTACAATTAGATTGAAATTCAATTGTATCTAAAAAATATCCTTTTAGTGATTTCTCGCTTAAATGATCTACAACTATTAAGCATGTAATAATATCTATTCTACTATTCTTAAAATTGAAGAGTGTCTGTTTTTGTATTATTTCTATTTTTCTATTTAAATTAAAAATACAATTGTTTTTGAATTGGAAAGAAAATTATTCTCAATTAAAAATTGCATTTGAATCAACCTAATCAGTTTATGTTTCAATCCTAAATTTTATAGGTTGATTTCTGAATTCCATCATTATATTGCATCACTGTATCAATGAATTTCGAATATTATTATCAATGTGAATTTATTAATGTGTTTCGAACTCGAGTATTTGGAATTAAGAATTGTTTAAAAATGCAAAATAAATCAACCAACCAATGGCATCCGAGAAGGAAAGCTGAATCGAGATTTAAAGCTGATTCGAGAAGAAAGCTGTTTTTAAATAAGGCATTTATTCTCATTTGCTTATACTTCATAGGGTCTAAAATTTCTTTATTCTTTATAAATATTATTGTATTAGCTCCATTCTGTGTTATTATAAAATTTAAAAATATTTTTAGGTAAATATTCATTTTTTTCAAAAATGAAGATTTAAACTAATTTTAATGAAAGTATTGGTTAGAACACATAAAAAGAATTCCCTTTTTTCAGATGAGAGTTTTGAATTGCTTCATCCTGGTAATTAAAAATTAAGATTATTTATTGTACTAGTTAGTATGTATTTTTGATATATACTGAAATGATAGTTCCATTACTTTAAACATTTATCTTTAAATTTTATGCTCCCTATAAATGGATCTCGTGTGATCCAAGAGTAGTTCATTTACTTTATTTCGACTTTATTTATATCTGATTTTATCTAGTAACTGCTCTTATTTCATTGATTTATTATTTTCAACTGCTTACATTTAAAACTTTGCTTCGTAAACATTCACAGTGGGTTGAATCATAAAAATTATTGAACTAATATAAACATTTATAAATAATATGAAACAAATTAGTTTGATAAACAACCTTTTTTGACAGGATACAAAATTACAGAGTTCACTTTGGTAACGGAATTTAATTTAATTTATGTTTAGTTAAAATATGGCAATGAATGAAAGACAGTCATGCTGGAAATTGTAATATTTTCACTAAACTCTAATTACAATTTTTAATAACCCTTAGTGTCTTGCAGGACATTTAAAAACACCCAAAACCAAAGTGGACTTGTGATTTAAGAAATTTTTAAACAACCCCTAAGATCTAACGTATGTTGATTAATGATAAAACGGAAACAGAAAAAATAAGTTGAAATAGATACTCTACACATTGACTCTAATACAATTAATTATGCACACCGAAGAGCCATTACATTATGACCACCCTCCATCTATAACAATGGGCTCGCCAAAGTTGTCATGGTTTCTCACCACCCAGAAACAATGTTTTCATGGGGCGCACAAGGACCCATAATCCTCATAGAATAATCCCTGACGTCTGTAAGCTACTTGAACATAGTTGCAGACCAGGTTCACCCATTCATAGCAGCAGTTTTTCCCGCGGGAGATGGCGTTTACCAAGAGGATAATGCACCATGTCATAAGGGTCAAATCGTCGAGGAACATTCCAGAGACTTTCAAGTGATGTCTTGGCCCCCAAATTCACCTGACCTTAATCCAATAGAGCATTTGTGGTCCTACTTGGAAAACCAAATTCGTGCTGCCACGCTACCCCCTCGCAATGTGAGGGAATTGCAGGACCAGTTGGTGAGCGTTTGGTTCCAGATACCTCAGACTACCTATCAGCACCTTGTGGAATCAATGTCACGGCGGGTGCTAGCAGTTTTGAGGGCTAAAGATGGTCCTACATGTTATTAGCAGGGTGGTCATAATGTATTGACTCTTCGGTGTAAGTTTCAATAAATTAGGAATTATAAAATCCTCTCTATATTAATTGTGTTTTTATTCATATTTAGTTATTAATGTAAAATTATTTAATAATAGTTAAAGTTTTTTGCTCGTGGATAAGGAAAATATGATTCACAATCATTATTAAATTCTGACATATGGGTTTGAAGCAGATAGAAAAATGTTTAAAACAGTTATTTTGGAAAACATAGAAATTTAGGTTTAGCATTTAGGCATTTAGGTTTACATTTTACAGATGTGAAAGATTAGTATACAAACTAATATAGAGCTTAAAAAAGCAAAAACAAAAATAATTTTCAACATTTTTATTTAAAATGTCTTCATTTTGTTTGTAAAAAAATTCTTTTGAATGAGATTATGGTAAAATATGCAATTCAAGAAATAACGAAACATAAATTGAATATTTTTTCGAGAAGACATAAATTGAATACATTATCAGGAATAGTTGCTTTTTTTCATTTAACTCTATTTGAAATAGAAAAAAACAAAATTTCTATAATTATAATTTATTTTGAATGGGGATAAAAATTCAATTTAATTGGAAAATGCACATTATTTTTTGCTGAAAAACTGCTTCCTAATTCTGTTTTAAATGATAAATTTTAAATAGCTTACTTATAAAAGTAGTAGTGATGATATAAAAAATATGATTCAACTCAAAGGAATTCCATTAACTCAAATATTATGATTATATTTTCAAAAAGTATTTTTATTCTAAGGCTCTTTTGATTACATTGCATTTTATTTCAAAATATTTTAATTTAAGTTTCGCCAATGTTTGTGAAGAATAAAAAGAGTTATAAGTTTTTATTTTTTCCTCTTTCAGTTGTGAATTTTGCTGAAAGTAAGTTTTTTTAAGTTATATGCTATGAAAAGCTTTAAAATTTAAAAAAGAAGGCATTGCAAGTAAATTTATATATTATCTCACTAAAAATAAATGTTCCAAAAAGAAGCCTTTTCTTTAAATGAATGAACAAATTTCTAGCTTCCACAATACTTTTATTCTAAAATAAATTATTGTTTTTTTTACTTAATTTGTTTTTTTAATTAATAATTTTGGTTAATTATTAACCTCCTAAACGTAGTACTTATTCTTTAAAATAGCAAGCAGATGAAATTTATATATAAAAACATTAGAATTGCATATTTACATGCAAACTACAAGTTTTTATATTGATGTCTAATACATAAAAAACATTTGAAAAGAGATAGTTTTTTTAGCGATTAAAACTTAAATATCTTAAAAATTTAATTGTTAAAGAAAAATTGTTAAGTAAATTTCAAGTTTACTTTACAATTTGTATTAGCTGTGACAAACAGGATTGACTGAAAGTTTTGTAATCACACGACCACTTCATAAAGTAAAAAAGGTAAGGTAATGATAAGTTTTTGGAATAAAGTGCACATTTTAAAATTAGTATCTATCAAAAAAAAGGATTCCATTTGCTCTTATTGCTGAATATTTAATCTTTATTCCTTGTTATTTTCCAAAATTTGAGACTAAAGATTTAAAATGTTCTATGGAATTTATGTTTCTTCATGTATTCAACATGATAATATAGCACTATCCTTATAGCATATTATAGTTTATGCATGTAATACAATGTAATGTAGTGCCTAAAGTTTTATTTTCTAGGGAATGTCATTTATAGTTTGCTGGTCAATACTCAAAATAATTTTTTTCCCTTCATTTTAAAAGAGTAAATAATATTTTTTTAACCATTTGTACCTTTATTTTAGTTGTAAATGTTTTTACCTATAAATTTAGCTTTCACATTACTATTTTATTTTTGGATGGGTCGTTTATGCGTGATTTGCAAAAATCTTTTAAATTACTATTTTGTAAGTAATAAACGCTTATTTATTCCTAATAGGTCTTGAAGATATTGGTAATTAGTAATTTTTTACATAGGTCTATCATTTGAAAATGCTGGTGAATATGAAATGCCGGTTAAATATTTTATGCATACATAAATGAAATCGAAGTTATTAAACAATGTGTAAAAACGTCTTTTTCATTTTCTTAAACTAGAATGTACATAAAAATTAAAAGTATTAAGTTTTAATTGATCAGAATAGTAAATGTTAAACGTAATGTAAATGCTAAAATGCTAAATTAATAACATTTTTAACTTCAGCCAAAATTTTCGTTATTTCCTGCACATAATAGGTTTACAAAAAATAGGTTAAATATGAAATAAATATTATTTACTAGATATTTTAATTTAGAGTTTCCTGTATTATTTGAAACAAAGAAAGTTAGATTTAAATTATTTGCTTACTTCATTGAAAAGTTCAACCCTAATAAAAAAAGAGAAGATTTGGAGTTATTTTTCAGAAAAAAATTTGTATTAGAAAAATAAATCTTACAAGTAATAAAACTCGATTGCGGTTTTAAATAATTTCAGAAAAAATATAAATATCAATTATACCTTCAGCATTATTTTTGTCGTAATTTCATTAAATAATTTAGTCTTGTATATCATTAATCTGGTAAAAAAATTGCTCAAAGCAATTGCCAACCCAAGTAAGGGAGGATCTTATTACTCTTTATATTTTTTTTAACTTACTAGAAATTTCTTACAAAGTTTTCTCGTTTTTATAAATAATTTCTCTTTCTTCAGATTCCTATTTCGGAGATGGTAAGTAACAGCGCTTAAAGTTTCGTATAAAAAATGCAAGAAAAATATTCTATTAAAATTTTTAAAATTATTTTGGCAAATCAATTTCGCATTATGACCATTGTCTTCAAAAACGCTTATTATACAAGTTATACTCATCTAGTAGTATAACTTTATTTTTTAAATTACTTTATCTCATTTATTTAACAATATAGCATTAAAAAATTTCATTCATGCTATTTAAAAATTATTATCAAAAATAATAATTTAATTGGAGTAATTCATAGTTTTTAAAACTTATAATTTTTGAATTCATGTTGTCTAATGAGGAATAAGATTAGGTTTTATAAAATCATACCTACCATTACGTTTGACTAATTTTGACTCCTAATGATAATGAAACAAAAGCAATAGTGTAAATGATGGATCGCTTTAAATATTTCTTATGAAATTATATTACTCTATATGTTTATTTATCATGTTTATTTTCATTACATTAAACAATTTTATAAATAATACTGATAAAGACAATTGATTTGTTTTTTTTTTTTACATTGTAAAGTAATTTATAAATTACCACAATGTTCATAAAAGAAACTTACGTATGCAGAGTTTTATTAGAAAAATAACATAACTATGTAATTATTCTAGAAAACTGAAATTTTTTTTAAGAAATCACATACATCAAAACACAGAAATATTAGCATTATTTGCTCTAGATTATTTTAAAAAAGGGATTTTTACTACAAATTTCAACAAACTTTTATGCATAATTATTAAGGATTATAAAAGTTAATGTTATTAAAGTTAATGTTATTAAATGAGTTTTTCTTAATTTACCTTTTAGAATCTAGAGACTTGTGTAAGTGTGGAGAGACTTTTTTAAAATTTCCATTAACTACGAGATTTAAAAAAATATTTATATGAGTATTATTAATATTAACATTGCATTATATGATTTTCCTTTACTTGTTGTTAGTTGATTATTTTGGTAAGAAAAACCTTCTTTTTCTTTCTTTTTTAACACTTTAATCAATATCCTATTTGTTTAATTCTCATTTCACTTTAAAAATTATAATTTATTATAATAAAACGCAGTAATGAAAAAAAAATCTTTTTAGCAATATAGTATTCATGATTTATAAAACATTTTTTTAACAGTTAATTTCCTTAACTGTAATAATAAGTTATATTTAGTCTTCAGTTCTTTTACTTTAAGTTAATATTTTTTCACTTTTTATGATAATTGTTTTCTAATGCAAGCTTCCCAGTTCTGCTTCTGTAATAGTTCTTTTGAAAAATTGTATCTTACAAAACAAAACCTCTGAAAAATAGTAGATACACTATTTTTACTGAATTGTTTATATAAGTATTTATTATTGTAGGTGGTAATTTTGACAAAGGAGGGGGTAAGCATCACTCTTTCTATTAAACTAGTTTGATTGTTCAACTAAAATTTTAGTCCATAATACTTTCACAACTAATTATTCTTAATACTATTAAAAATAAAAGTTACAGTAAAATAATTATTTGATTAAAGTACTAAAATTGTAATACATTATAAAAACGAAGGAACAAATTTTTCTTTATAACTTATATTGATTTCCCCAAAACCTATGTCATAATATGTTACTTATTGGTTTTAGATGCAGGCCAATTTGGTAAGTTAAATGTGGTTTTCACTAATTTTTATATTTGTTTCCTAAATGAATGAGTTAGTTAACGTAAAACATATACTATACTGTTTGGAATTTCCATAATTATATATTACTCAATCTAGTTTTTCATTGAATGAATGTATTTTTTATTAGGGAATGGAAATTTACGTGAGTACATATTTATACTTATAAATTACAGGAACTTCTAAGACTAAATAAATTGATCGATTTATTCATTTCTACACGAGAAATAAAAATGGTAAATTTACCAATCCGTATGGTAATAACTTTTCTGGTACAAAAAACTATAATTCTTGAGTTAAAACTGAAATATACGGTATTTAAAATATTTATTTGGTAATTTTTCTGTTCCTTGTCGAAGAGTTTACAGAAATTCTGATTTTCAAAAGCATGGCTCTTATTAACATACATTTAATAAAAAAATTCAAAACTGAGAAGTTAATATAAATGAAAATACATAGTTGTATGCCATGCTCGAAGAGTTTCTGTTAAAATTACTACATTTTATCACAGATTTAAAAAAAAATTATTGTTAAATTTACTAAAATCCTTACCAAAGTGCTTCAGAAAAAGTACTCAGTCTTTTAATCCTCTCATTGAGTCAGCAGTATGGTAAATTTTACAATATTTTTGTACTTTTGACAGTAATTTTTTCTCAGTGTATATTTTAATGTTTTGAATATCCCTTTACAAAATTATTACAAAAATTGATATAAAAGGAAAATTAAAATAACACCATTAAAAACAATTTTATATTTATTTAAATATCTTGAATACATACCATATATTGAACACTACCACAGTATCTTTTTAAAATATTTTAAGCTAAGTCTTAGATCTATACCCATATAAAGGAATAACAGCATGTGACTAATGAATTTCATAAATATCAGCAATTTGCACTTATTTTAATTTTCCATTGTGAAATATAACATATTTCTAGTGCATCGCTTAGTGTTTTGATTAAGAATTCAGTCGAAATCATTTAATTATTATTTTTGGTCAAATACAGAATTCAGATTGAGATAAAGTTTATAGCTTTGTATACATAACAGTATTATATGACAATGTATCCCCAAATCAACTTTCTTGATCAAATACTCTGATGCAAACATACAAGTGGAACTTAAAAGAAATTATAAAATAACCTTAAGGTCACGGAATCTATCTATTTTATATATTTAAAGCAGCAAAACCACATGAAAATAAAGAAAATAATTTTGATAATTTTGACAATGAGAAATGTATTTATGTATGTTAATTATTATTTTTTATAGTTTTTACAGTTCAAAATTATTTAATTTTCTTTCTTAAAAATTCAAATTCAAATTGCATTATGACTTGCCATCACTTTCTGCTGTCAATTATTTTAAAAATGATCTTTTAAGTCTTCATGCATTTTTGTTTTTATCTAACACTTTTTTTTAATTTTGTTTCAAATTGATTATCATATAGTAATTTTTTCAAACAGTTTTACTAATTTGGTACAAAAGATTCTATAAAACAGAATAGTCATTTTATAGATAATTTGAATGAGTTTATTAACGATATATATGCCCTCCTTAAATATTTACAACTAACACAAAATGTATACATTAAAACACATTGCAATTGATTAAATTTAATTTAAGCAATTAAATAATAACTCTTCAATAAAGAATTTAAGTACGAATATTATAATTGTTCTTTTTTTCCAATTATATCACAAATGATAATTCAAATATAATATTTTTTTAGTATCATTCTTTTCTCAAATATATGATGGTAAGTAACATATTTTGCAGTTCTGATGTTTTCGATTTTGGCTACAATGTGAGAGAACGTGTACTTGTAACTTTTGTAATTTAATTGTAACTTTTTTAAATAATTTAAATATAGTGTTATCGATTTATTTAGAAAATTTTTAATGTTTACTTGATCCACCATGGCTCAGAAATCATAGGCACTTAAAAAACATAGTTTATTCTTAATTTTACTAAAATCGTTACCAAAGAGCTTCAGAGAAAGCAGTCAGCTTTTTAGTCTTCCCATTGAGCTTATCATTGTCAGAAAGTAGGGTTCAGCCTCTAATGGCTATATGAAGCCCACATAGCTCGAGACCGATAAGTATCAACTTGTTTGTGAAAGAATGGCGCCATTGAGATCTCATTACCACAACCATATACGTAAATCTGGAGCCTTAACCTTCATGATTCCCCTAGCTCACAACGAACTGTTGCAGGCTTTTGCTTTTTGTAGCGCTTTTGTAGCTCTTATTTAGTAACTGATAGGACGAGAATATAAGAAAAGTATGAGTTGCACCTAAAATGTGCTATCATTTTATAAGAAATGAGAGAAAGTTTTTAAATATCTCAATGTAATTTTTAAACCATTATGCTTTTACTCAAATGCCAAAAAATTGCTAACATGGATATTTTAAATCAAGTTTTTGAACATTTTGAATCGTTAAGTAAGAAAGATAGCTTCTTTAGAGTGGTCAGAAAGAAAAAAAATTGCTTTTAGGTTTTAAGGAAAGTAGGCAGGGCATATACCAAAATGCCAAAATTGACTTTTTTTCGGTGTAATTTATTTCAGCATCTAAAGAAGATAGTTCTTCAGTTTTGTTTTCGCGGAATATTTACCTATGCATGTTCACACTGAGATAACTATTAATAAATATCTTTGGCAGAAATTGTTTTAAAAAATTATTAATTTAGAACTTTAAATTTTTTAACAAGTTGTATCATTTTTAAGCAAAAATATCTAATAACTCAAAAAGTATTCCTGTTAACGCTAAAAAATTATCACCGCATACAACTGATTTTATCTCATATGTCCCCTAAAAATTTCACAGCGATATCATAAGTAGTTTCTCGGAAAAAGTTCACTAAAAAGGACTTTAGCTTTATGTATAGCTTTATGTACATCTATATCTACATACATATATTCGTATCATTAAGGGGAGTTAGTAGGGAATTGTATGATATATGCCCTACTAACTCCCCTTAATGATATCAAACTTTTGGTTTTGGTTATCGCAAAACTAAAAAAAAATTGAATAATGAAAATTTTTTTTTTTATCATTCTGTTATTCTGTAGAAAAAAATTGGTGGAGAAATAAATAAAATTTGGAGTCGCTATATTTTTTTCATTTATAAATAATAAAAGGTACACAAATTAGTCAATTAGCAAAATTTATTAGTCAATAAATTTGCAAAATTATTTCGACAATTAATTATCAAAATAAATTTGTGAAAAGTAGCAAAATATCTTCAAGGAGAACAATTTTGGGACTTAAACAGCAACATTACATGTACAGAGTTCGTGAAGAGATGTTTGAATGCCATTTTGCTCCAAACTTTTTCATAATTTTGGTAATATAACATAATTGATGTTATCTCTGTTTATATCACAGGTCCATTTTTCCATTCAGGTAAAATATACACTTTTTTAACTCTCATTTCTACTTAATTACTTGGAGTTAATCTCACATAATTCGTTACATTCTCACACAGTCCTTATATATGATTCATAAAACTTTTTCTATTTTGCCCTTAAAATATTTTTTGAATACGATTGATTCCCTTTAATTAAATATGGTTATTTAGAAATTTAAGCAATTTGTACTAACCATGGCTCCCATGGACTTACAAGACGTTTTTGCCCACGTGGAGGTGGGTTTTGTTAAGATTCGCATCTCATTCGCTAGAGTTTCAGATTTACTATCTCTGTAATGTTTTATAATTAATTCAAAGAATTTTATATTCTTTTGAAAATTAATCAACAGAAATTTTTTTTCTAATTTTTGATTCAAAATTACATAAATATTTACCTATTTTGTTGGTAAAAAATAGAAAAAATAAGTGAAACTATTTAGTAGTATGTAAGCCTTTAAATATTTTTTTAAACTTCCAGTTGATTTTAAATCCCTCATTTCAAAATAGTTGAAGTAAAATTCTCTGCTACTTACACCACGAGTGGCTTACATACTTATTACCCCGTTTTTTTTCTTACTTCATTTTTCTCCATACTTCATTTACAAATTAATAGACTTAGAGTTGCATTTACAATCAAAACATTTCGTAAATTTAAAGTCAATATGATAAAGGTAATTGGAATTTTGCATGATTCAGATATTAGCACAGTTTTCTTACAGTCGAGTAAAAAAATGGATTTTTTGTATGAAGCATTTTTGAGAATTCGAGATGTGTGCTACGCATTGAGTGGACAAAAGTAGATCTAAGTTAAAATCGAATGTTCAAGGAGATTCTTTTTTGTTCAGATCTTCATGCAATTAAATCGTGTCTATTTTATGATTTCAGAGATATTTTTCAGAAAGTAAACTGCTTAACGTATAAAAAATACCACGAAATTCATTTTGCTGCTCGAGTTTTGAATTGACTAACAATTACATATGAGTTTTAAATTCACAACTAAATTGCACTACACTATCGCTAAAATTTAGAGCATTTAGTTTTGTTTTTAATATTTGAAAGAACTATTCAGATGCTTTAATTGATTTTTTCACAAATCGTTTTTTTTTAAATATTTATTGACATTAGGTATTAGTAAGCTATTTTTGGTTTTTAGGAAAAGAAAAATGTTCTTTTAAAAGTAAAAATAGTTTCTAAGAGCAAAGAAAATTAAAATTACAACACGAGTTTGGAAAAAAATATTTCAGTATTTATTATTCGCAAAGACAATTAGTCTTATTACACCTATTTAAGCATTTGACTTTGCTACTGAAACAAGTGAGGCGATTTTGTGTAGCTTTTCCCGTTCAATAGAAAGAAAAGAGAATTTCAAAGTCACAAGAATTTTCACACTGAAAAAACAGAGAAAAAGAAGAAAAATCTTGTTCTTTTATAGGGGAACTTAATTTGAGTATGAATTATTGCATCGTAAAGATATCGATTTTCAAATTTCATTAAGTGCACTTAACAGTCAATACATAGCGTCAGTAGTCAACAATTACAAAATAACGAAGGTAGGATAAACAAGTTGTCCGATCAATAACAGCAACCTGTTCTTATTAATGTGTATTCCATTAGAATAAAAATCGAAGCACTCACTATAATTTAAATTATTATAATTTTTAACTTTTTAGTATGATTTTGAATAATATAAAATGAAATATCTTTTCCATTTCTTTCCTTCAATGGAAGTATCATTAATTGTACATTGTTTCTAGGTCAAATTTCAATGTTTGATTAATTTTTTTTCAGATGATATGATGATTCTATAGTCTCTTTTGAATGATATTGTTATCTAATTGCTGTGTTTTAAACAAAAGAAGACAAACGCAGGAACGAAATTCTGTGACATAAGACATTTCTAAATATTTTTAAACTCTCTATGTAAAAAATAATATTAACTATGTCTAAGAACCAGGTATTGTTTTGGAAGACGTATAAATAAAATAATTGTGAATTAACTATGTTGTAAATTGTTTGATTCAAAGTGTGTGAGTATTTTGAAATCTTGTATTGTGTGAATAAAATTTATTTTTTGATTAAAGAAACCTATCAGGGCTTGCAATTTCTCACTATGGAAGAGATTAATACTGCGGCATGTTCACATTCAATAATTTTTAAATATACCATACTCTTCTTAAAATTTCAACTTTTTCAAATTCCGACATAAAATTTTACATTTTTACGGAACGTTATGTTATAATTCCGGGTACCTTAATAGCTTCGTTTTAAGATTCTCATTCTGAAGTAAAAAGGAAAAAAAAGTATGCTATACTGAAAACAATCAGATGCTTCATCTTTGGTACGTTTTCTTGGTATGTCAGAGAGCATTAGTGCAATAATTAATGATTATATTACCACAGTTAGTCCAGTCTACAATGTTAATATATTCCCCAACCTTAAAATTCAAGACAAATATAAATAATGTGCACATGTTATTTAGTTTTTTTTCGCTGCTGATTTTCTGCTACTGGTCGTTGGACTTTCTTGAAGGCTAATGTTCTGCAGGCTTGGGGTCAGAATTTATCATACACAGTAGCGTGTTTTCAGTACTGGAAAATTATGCTTTACACTGAATGAACAAGTGAATCAAAAATCTTAAATATTCAGATAAGTACCTCGATGAACTTATTAAGTGCCATAAATTATTAGCTTCTTGTATACAACTTGGTCAGCTCATTATTGCATTATTGACGAAGGATTTTAGTTTCCCAGACAGTTCGTCATCTTGAGTAGTTTAAATGTTTAATCATACTTTGCAATTGGTAGTGATAAGCCAACAAGAAGGACTTATTTTACAGCCAAACAAGGTATGAACTCTGTTCTTCGGTTACAGCTTGATAAATATTTAATTGCATTTGATCAGTACTCAAATGCTTTCTGTCAGTTATGAATAAAATGATTGATAGTGGTATTTTCCAAAATTTAAAAACTTCCATATCTTCAAACGCGATCAATTTCTATATGTAATTGGAAGGCTTTAGTATCTCTTATAGTGCCATTCAGATGGCGAAAAGTAGGACTGATTAGCAGTTTGCTTCAATGATTTTGACATATGAACTAGTGTAATAGATTATTGACATATTCTTCTTGATTTCTAACCACGCCTCTGTGAAATCCAGTGCTATATGTAGTTTCATTGCACCTAATTGCTATAAAATCCTTCTTCGTAACTTCTTTTTGTTAGTTAATCGATTAGTAACACTGAATGCAATCGAAACTATATTTACAATGACTGGTATTACTAGACCAATGTTGTTTCATTACAGTTTTCCGACTTCACTTTTTCTCACATTTCTCCAGCGTTAGTTTTGCATCTTCTCGGCCCCCAAGATAAAAGGCTTTTATATGAGTTATGTTTTTGGCGTTTGTTTAAACAGTTTACACAGCAATGTAGTTTCTCTATTGATTTTATAATGGTCAATAAATTTTGTTGTATCGTCTACTATTTTATATCACAGCGAATGAGAGCATCAGCTGCTATCAAAGCAGCAGATCACCAGTAGATTGAATGTTCTTTTGAAAGAAATTTTTTGAAGGAAATATACTACTAGAGAGCTAAATAATTTTTGTTTCGCTGTTTTAGCATATGAAATATGATATCATTTTCGTAACTTTTCCTTGAACTTATAGTTTCTTACAATGTTTGAGTTTTCATTTTAAAATTATGGTAAAATTATTTGCAACAGTTCGTCCATTCAACTCACTGTAAAGTTTACAATAAAGAACATGTTTTACCCGTACGGTTTTGAAACCACTTACAGCTAGTATGGTTAAAAAACCATGAATACAAAACTATACAGTTTCTGAACCATTTACAACTAGTTTGGTTTCAAAACCGTAAAAAAAATATTTAACAAAACATTTGAGATAGTTTATCAGCTGTATGGAGCTGCCATCTGTGAGCGAATGAGAGTAACGTATTCTAATATCCCAGGGTCAAAATTAGGGAGTGCAGGACACTAGAAACTCTTCATAGAAAATATTGTGGTCAACGCTGTGCCTTGAATCCCTTGTTCTTTTGGTCATGAGAATAACAGATTAGCCCTCTCGGCTATAATATGCACCCATCCGCACGGAGCTAAGTGGCTTCGTGGCTTTATTAGGTGGGCTTAATAGGTGTGATAAAATTCTTGTTATATAACTGTATTAAATGAAAAAAAACCAAGAAACTGTTTTTCTCACTGTTAACAGTTTGAATATCATCTTGTTTATGGTTATTTGACTGTTTTGTTTGATTATGGTAAAATAACTTTTAAATAAATTGTTATTTAACCATTTTTTCCGAGAAATTTCTTACAGTGCATCGTGCATATCCATCTGTCACATTTTGATTTCCTCAATTGTTCCTTGAAGCTCTAGGACATTAATAATGAGATGTTCTTCTTTTTTATTTTGTAATCTATATTGCTTTCTCATAATGTTTTGAGTTTAAAGTAAAGCCACGTTACTAATTACCATTTTTTTTGTGTAGTATGGTGATCTGATATAAACCTTTGGAATATTCTTAATGTTACCTTATGCCTTATGCTACCTTATACTAATATAAAATTTTTATGCCGAAAATTGGGAATTTTCGCTTGAAAAAATTTCTAATCATGCTTAAAAAAATTTCAAAGCGTGATTGGGATAGTTAAAAATTTAATGTATAAAAGATTATATTTTATTTCTTATTCAGGAATCAATAGAGATACTTTTGAGGAGGGAAGCATCTCAAGTTTGAAAATTTGTCGAAAACGTCAAAACTGTTACTCCCTAATAGCTATATGTTTAATTAATGTTCGCTTACGTTGTCCTTATATTAAATGGTCTTCTATTTTCGCTGTATTGTGTAAGATTTTTCATGAAAATACAGATTAGAATGATAAGTAAGAGTCAAAAGTGCTGTTTATTGACTATAATATTTCTTAAAAAGTTATTAGATATCAAATCAGCATTAGTTTTTGGTTCTCTTATTTGCATTAAAAATGAAAAATTAATTATATTTCAAATTAAAAAATATGTCAGCAATTTTCGTATAATGGTGCTGACAATTGTTTTACAAGCTTAGGAGAACACTAAACTTTGCAAAAGGCATCGTGTATATTTTATAAATGCATTGTACTATACGTAATTGTACATTTTTTACTAATTTTCGATATCAAATTTAAAAGTTGAGTTAAATATTCCGTAGAACAGACATATCATGCAATTTCAAATATTCATAAGTTATTATCTTTATATACATATTTCGTCTGTTCGTGTGTATGTCACTGAACTCCTCCTAAACGGCTGGACTGATTTAAATGAAATTTTCTGTGTACCTTCAGAAGGATTCGAGAATGGTTTAGATTCACAATAGAACATTCTGCCACAAACCGTTCCAGCGGTATCAACGAAAATCGAAATGGAATTTTCTGATTGGTTAAAAGTTAGCATTGTTTTAAATTTTGCTGTACACGAATCAGTTTTCAAATATCTTGAAGATAACAACAGTGATATTTCTATCTTATAGCTCTATTCTTTTAGAAAAATAAATTACATGTACTTTAATATTTAATCATAATTCGGTTCTTTATTTCAGGTGAGCACAAGCACGTAAAATCAACGAGAATAAGTTTCGTAATTATTGGTCGTATCACGGATTTAGTATTGTGAAAACTGTTTAATAAAAATCAAGGCAAAAGCAAATTTTATTCATCTTGCACGCTTTTAATAATTATTTATATTTAGTATGCAATTTTAGCTCAATTTAGTATGCAATTTTTCATTGCTGACAGTTGTCATTTGAAAACTATTAGATTGTTTATTATTACAAAGTTTGCGAATTCACATTCATTTTAATTATTTCATTTAAAAAATAGGAGTAGACTATATTTGAGGGTGCCCCTTGATTCTCACCAAGTTGTGATAGCGGTTGATCTCCAAGCTGGCCGATGTTGAATCCCAATCGTGATTCTGATTCGTTTAAATTTCAGCGTTATTTTTAAATGTTCAACGGTATATGTAATTTCAGAAGTCCGTTAGTTCTATGTTGGATACCGGCTGGTTAGGTTACTTTTGCTTNAAAACATTAAAAAATCTGTTTTGTTATCAGCTAGATATACAACATCAGTTACTTTAATAGTTTTTAAAATTAAATTTCCGTTTAAGATCTGGGGTAAAAATTTGAATTCCATTCGTTTTTTTATAATTTAACGTTATTATCAAACATTTGTATTCTCATTAACTGTAAATATATTAGAATAAGTTAATTCAAATTGATCAAACTGTTTTATTTAGTAAAAATGTTTTTGAATGTATTAACAATAGTATAACTGCCGTATTTTGAACTTATCTAAAACCGTCATTTGGGACTAATGTCACTAATTTCACCCCTTTGAGAAATTGATGTTATTCCAAAATAAAAGATTTTTTAATTCGTGAGCATTTTTAAAAATACAATACATTAGAGTTTTAGAGTTGTTTTAACAGCATATTGCAATCCCATTATATTTTTATATTTTTCAATCATTGTTGAACATTATAGATTATGTTTTTTCATTTTGATATATGGTTTACTATGGTTAATATGTTTTTACTTAAATTAAAATGATGTCTTCGTATTATATCTTTCTATAATTGCGCATTTTAAAGCTTTATGTATGCATTTAAATATGACAAGGGTGAAATTTTTGTGCCACTTGTATTTTAACTAAAATATGAATAAAATTGCTTGAATTCAGGAAGATATAATAAACTTAAATATTTAAATTGAAAAAAGTTTTGCTTTTTTTTGTAATATATATGATAACAACATATCTTATAAGAAAATGAGAATTGTAATTTTGAAAAAGTTTTGTTCAGTAAGAAATGCACAATATCTTAATTAATATATACTTAAGATAATCTTCATTATTCTTTATGATTTCACAAGACGAGTATCTAGTCATATAAAATAACGCTTTTTGAGAATTTGCTATTTTTATAATTGTTGTGGGATCGTTACAGTTATTCTTAACTTTTAAACCATATCTGACAAGCAACTTCTTTAATGATTATGAAAATAACGTGTACTGCCAGTAAAAAAAATACGAATGAGATTGAGAATAAAGACATTGATCATGAAGATAACGTATACTGACAAATTCAAAAGGAGAAAAAAAAGAAGAATGAAATTGAGAATTAAGATACCGATTATAAATATTACGTATGCTGTTAATATGAAAAAAGAATGAGATTGAGTAATACAAGACAGAGAATAAAACTTATTTCATAAAAAAAATGAGAAAAAAAATTTGTAAATAAAATTTAACATCAACATTACAAAGATTATTATTTAAAAAATACACGAAATTCAATATTTATTTATTTATTTCAAAATTTTTTATTTTTGTTGAAAAGTTCTCAAAATTGCTTCAAAATTTGATTCGGGTAAAACTTGCTCAAAGTGAGATTTATTTTTTCCCTTTATCGAAAAGCTTTAAAAATTCCTTTCAGCTACTAAACATTTTAATATGTTTAATGTGGCTTAATTCGAACGTCAAGAGACATGGGACAGTGTTTAGGAGAAGTGTAAAACTGCATTAAGAAAAAAGTATGGTCAAAACTACTAGAATATGGTTTACTTTTCCATGTTTCTATCTTTATCTAAATACACTAAAAAGAGCTGTAATTTTTCCCAAAGCGGTTCGGTATTGATTTTGTTAAAATTAACTATAAAATATGGATAATTAATGTCTAATGAAAGTTTAGTAAATGTGGTGAAATATGGTAACAATGGCATTTTAAAATACGGCACAAAAGCTGTTTATTCAATTATATTCAATTTTCAGTTTAATATTTTTTACTAACTGTGTGATAATAAGGATTTTCATTATTTAAAAAAAATCTGAATTTCTAGAAAACAGTAGTTTATAAATATTAAATTTACTAGATGGATGATTTAAATACCGTATATATTTATTTTATTAACTGGAATTTCGTTTTTTCTAAATCAGAAATTTCCTGACCGCGTAGTACCATAATTTTACAAAAATTTGATTCTCTGCGTGTGTTTGGAGCTATTATTATTCAGGATGTAATGGATTAATCCAAAAATACTTTTTTGAATATTTTTTGTAAAAATATTAATAAAATTTTATTAATATTTTTACAAAAAATATTCAAAAAAGTATTTTTTTCTCATATAGTCTCAATTAACGTATATTAAAATTATATTCCATGCAGTACGGTAATTTTACGAAAATTTAATTCTTCGTGTGTGCTATGCGCTAATATAATACAAATTTTAAGGGTTTTCATAAATATTTTTATAAAAAATATTCACGAAAATAAATATTTTTTTCTCATAAAGTATCAATTAACGTATATTAAATTTATTAAAAAATAGTGATAAAAGTGCTAAAGGAAAAAAATTAATCCAAATTTGCCTTTCACTTCATTTAAGAGAAAAACAAATATAATAGTTTACTTGTCAGTAAAAACAATTATTAGATTTAGGATGCTTCACTTTTTATTTATTTCAATAACAAGTTTCCTGTAACAAATCTTAATATTAATAAAAAAAACGCCTTTTTCTTATACTTACGTGCGATATTTATTTTTTTCTAGTTTATTATTTTATTAATCCAAATTGTCTCTATTAAATTACGGAATGTGTTTGCTATATTTTTTATGAGAATATTAACAGAATAGCAAAACATTTGTAACAATTGAAAACGAAATAAATTTTGCAAAGTTTTAGTCTGAAATTAATTCGTCTCAAAAGAACAGTGAGCTTGTTCTTTCTTTTTTAATCATTTTTAATTACTTTGTCACATACTAACTCAAAATTCCCATGTCGTACAATTTCTTTTAATTTAATTTCGAAAATTTTAATATAATTATTTATTAAGAGGTAGGGAAAAATTATTTAAAGTATTGTTTTTATTTAATGCGCGAAGATTAAACAGTTAGAAAAAAATAGAAATCTATATATTGATCTTATAGTGTGTTAAAAAGATTCATAGCCCTGATTTTACCAATTATTTATAAGTAAAAGGTATTTTACTTTAGTTTAGATTTGCAAAGTGAAAAATTAATTAAAAAGTTCTTAATCTTTTACATCTAATTAATAAATATATTGAGGATTTTGTAAAAACTACGGCATTTTTTTTAGAAAAAAAGCAGACTGTGTTTTAAGATTTACAGTAAATAGAAATAAGATAAAGTAAATAAATTACACAAGGGTAATTAAATTTAACTTCAGAATAAAACTGGAAGAGGGACGTATAATTTAATAAATAATTGAAAATAAATCCTAATCTGAAAACTATATTGACTTAAATAACTAATCTACTAATGATTGGATTTGAAAGCGTAATCTCATATATGCTAATAGATTAGCTCTAACTATTTATTAAATTACAAACAAAACAATAACGTATACCTTCTCTGAATAAATAAACAGTTTTCAATATTTTACCATCAAATTATGGGAGTGCCCGAGATCCAATAATGTTTACCCAATGTTTGTACCCGTAACTTAAATTTCATTTTTTGAGTTTTTAGTTACTACTCTAAAATTTAAAAGCAAATAGGAAAATTAGAGTTAAAAAAAATATTAAAATCTTTGTCAGGGTCACGTGATGTAATAACACGCATTTTCTGATGTTGCGAGCTAAAAGCTTGATATTATAGATATGATTTTTTTTTTTGTTTTGGTTTTTGGACGATGGATGAAAAAAGAATAATAAAATGGTGAATTAGTTTTTGTAGAATTTTGCGTTATTTCTTTTGTAAAAGGTTACGACTGACAATCTTAAAAGTGAATATTTTCATTACTTAAAACTACGTAACGTTAATTTCTTAAAACGATAATATACAGCAATATACAAAATACATACAGCAAAATTGGTTGAATAGTTTCTGAGTTATAAAATTTCAATAATGAGGTATTTTTGTTGTTCTATTTTTCTAAATTCTTAACCAAGTTTGGTATTTCTTTTTTCAAAATTACAGTTTCAAGTGACGCAAAACCGTACAATTCAAAATTTCATTCCTTCCAAAATTTACCAATAAGAAATTATTAAATTTTTTTACATCTTTCGATAAATTAAAATTGTTATTTAGTACAAAAGAATTTAAAGATTTGCGGCGACTGAACTTAGCTTAATCGTAACCGTGACAGTTACGATCAGTAACTGTCTCTGTCATTCACCAGAAGAATCCTAACCGCCATTGCAAAATGACGCTCTGCTCTGTTTTCATATTTTCCCTTTTTATACTTAATACTTAAATGTTAAATAAATACTAATAAAATGTAAACTCAATCAATTCATCTCCTGGACACAACCAACCACCGCAGATTTGTAGATATTTGAGTATTAGAACAAAAGTTGTTCAGGTTGATTTTTTTTTTTTGGTGTTCATTATACAATAATGGTTATACTTTAATAATTAGATTTTTTTTCTGCCTTCAACACTTCAGAAGAAATAATACGTTTAGAGTGGTTTCTTCGTGCATTTGTTTAGACAATATATGTAATTTCAATACAAAAGTAGAGAGTTTATAACAGAATTGTATGATAGTGTTTATACAATTTAAGATTTAGTTAAAATTTTTAGCTATGTCGATATTGTTTCGAATAATGTTGGTTTAGGTTTATCACAATTATTGTTTGGAAAATAAAGGTATCGATGGGAAATAATGATATTGTATTATCCTTTGCACGAAATTTCTTAATAATTATAAAATAAGAACAGTATAAGTACAATTATATTGAATCGACACTGCATAAAGTCATGCTTAATATTTCGAGTCTTACAAAATTCTAGAATAAAATCTAACAGAAAAATGTTATTAAAGCATTTTAAGTACACAGTAAAAAAATTCCGGATTAAATTACTGTAAAATGGTACTTTTTATCGTAAAATAAATCTTTACAGGAACATGTGAAAGAAAACAAATTCTGACATACTGAAGTTTTTACAGTAATAACTACCATAAAATCATTGAATTACTCTAATTAAATAAGCATTAGAGATAAATTACTACAAAATAATATTTCACGATAAAATTGGATTGTACGGTAAAAAGGATTTGATGGATGATGTACCCCAAGTGACGGTACATAATTCCGCAATTTGGTCCGAAATTTTTTACAATGTAGATATAAATTCTTTTTTTTCTGCTCATCGTTAAATAATTAGGAATAGGATATTAAATGTTCATAGTTAAGAAATTGATATAATCACTAGTATTGCACGAGGAAAAATAATTCTGTCTTAATTGTCATTCTTGCAACGTAAATGCATTTCTTTTAAAAAAAAACAACAACATAATGCTGGTAATTTAACCAAATTTTACGATATTTAAACCATTCGTTTGGTAGTTTTTCCATTTGGAAATGCTTTATCGGGAAATCTGCTTTTGAAAGTTATAGTTATTACTAACACACATTTATACAAAGTAGAGGTTTTTCCTACATGTTCTAAATCTACTGCTTGATTGGCTACACCCGAACATATCCTCGACTGCCTTGGTCTTTCCAGTGGAAATCTCTGCGAAGATCCGTCCTACGTGCTTGATATGCTCAGAGTTGCTGTTGCTATTTTTGTTCATTTACGTCGCAATAGAGCTGCACAATGGGCTATTGGCGGCGATCTGGGAAATATCCCTCAGGATGATCCGAAGACATGCCATCACAATTTTGATCCTCTGCAGAGGGGATGGCACCTCCACTTCGGTAGCCCGACGACCCGCACACGAAGTCGAGCCCTTTACGGTAAAGCAGTTTAACGAGGACCAATACCGCACACCCTCGGTCCCTACACAGGCTGATCCAAGTTGTCAGCCACCCGCACACTTACCGTAGTCTATGCTTGGCTTCGGTGATCTGCTGTGAACCGTGTCTTAACGATCAGATCACTGCGGGACACTCAGAGTTGCTGGTGGCATGAACTAGATTTAGTTTTACTAACAATTGAGGACTAGCAACATCACATAAAATACTGTTTATAAGCTTTCAAGTTGAATATCAAGAGTCTAGTGGAAGAACATATGGCAGAAATTAGATGCATCCACTATTGGGAGGAAGTAGCTGGCTCGAATCCCATTTTTTTCTTTTTTTAAATTTTTGCTATTTCTTTTTCCACATTGTGCTGACAGTACTTCGAGTTATCAAGTACTTATAAACTGAACTTTGTAATGAGTGCACATGCCTGCATATGTATGTCTAACAATAAATAAATAAATAAAAGTAGGTAGATCAATTTTGAGGAGATATTCGAACTTGGTACATACACACTTTCATTTTAAAATATTGAAATATTATTAATACGAAACAATTAAGTTACTGATTTTTCTCCTTGTTCAGGCATTTGTATATTTACAAACACGCCTTTTTATTGATTTAAGGGAAGCAATGTAATTGTACGGTCATAAAGCACCGTACTCAGTACATCACCGGAATAAAGCATCTGTGGCTGCTGTCAGTAAGCGGGGAGGGCTAACCACTTTTATCAGTTTGTGAAGACTGAGGGTGCACGGTATCGGTCCTCATCAAACTGTTCTACTGTAAATTGGTCGACTTCATGTGCAGGCTATTCAGCTACCACAGTAGAGTTCCTATAATCTCTGCAGAGGATCAAAATTGTGATAGCATGCCATGGAATCATCCTCAGGGCGTAGACCATCTTCAGTAGCCTATAATGCAGCTCTAGTGAAACATAAATACTGATTGATAAAGTTAGACTATAGTTAATATAGAAATAAAAATAATTAAGTGACCAAAAACGAAGTTTACAAGCTTTTACTAAATAAAATAGAAATTACCCTGATGAAAATTTTATCTGCGGAAACTTTTTGAAAGGTTTTAACCCTGAAATGTTTACCTAAAAATGTATATCACATATACCTCATAAACAACTGTAAATATATTGCTTAACATATATGTTTATATATTTTCAATTTTGGAGCTTGAGACGAAATAAAAACAAATAGAAAATATACATCATTCACATTTTGCCTTTGCCATTATTCTTATGCCATAAAAAAGGAGTAAATTAAAGATGCTATCACTAAAGCAAATGCAGCGGTCGTACAAGAAGTGACACAATTACAGCCTCTGAACTTAGGTACGTATTTAATGATATCTCGAAAATAATTTCCCTGTTTTAGTGTTTAAGCGGAAGCTGCATTGGATAGCTGCGTTTCCTGTGTTTTCCGTTTGGAGCAATGTCATTATATCAGCTTATTCTAGCATGTAGCATCTTGGGAGGTATTATTTTTTAAAAACTATGAAACAGTAACTGCTTATATCATGGATTGTAATCATTGCCATCATCTAATAAAAGTGATAATTAAAAAAAAAATTCTAAAAATAATAATAAAATCTAACTTAATTTTTATATTTTATAGTTGGTGTATTTCCAATACGTAAGTTGAAAACAACTGTTATAAAATCGTTACATATGACATTTAAAAAAATAAAATAAAAATAAAGATAGTATTTAAGGATTCTTTTTTATTTTATACAAGGTGTTTCGTAATCCTTATTCAGATAATTAAATTTCTAGAATTCATATGAAAATTTAATAAGGTTTTTAAAAATTAATTAGTTATAGCAGTTTTGATCTGATGTATTTAATAAAATGAAAGTGCAGAAAGGGTCATTTTCAATTTTAAACTAAACGCGAGTTCTTTTTAAAAATACCAATTTGTTCAACAGTTATTTTAATATTAAGAGTTGTTTTCGTGAATTTTTTTTAACTTTTTTTTTTGCTTTTAATAACGATTATTTATCGATTGCGGTCGAAACATATGTCTGTCGAATTAATTATGTTCTAAGCTCCTACTTGAGTTGTTGCCAAAAGTAACAAAAAATAGATACATAAAATTAAAAGCACAAGTGACAACATATCTATCGAATTTTTTCAAGAATATAAATATCGCAATTGAGTTAAATATCGTTTGCATCTTGAACTGTTATGAAGTATAATATTATTGTTATAAATTGTAACGAGTAAAATTACTTCTCATATATTACTTTTTCCTGCGTCATACTTCAAATAAAAGTAATCGCTTATCTTTTACAATTAGCATAATAACAAGATGTTCTTACATAAAATTATATCAATTGTATGTTTTATATACAAAATTATCTTTTTTTAAAGTGTCGAATTAGGGAAAAATTCCTGAGGTTTTTGAGCGGAGCCTCTTAATATTATTGCTGTTGTTACGACTATAGCATACATCATCACGCCTGCTTGGTGAATCCAAGCATATTTAAGACAGAGAGAGCATTTCATGTTTTTGAATGCGTCATACACTCGGCTAGAATGCGTCATACACTCGGCCATACACGCGTCACAGCCCGTTTATTGTACTGTCACCCTTGATACTTTGATTATGCTGTGATCAATAAATTAACTTTGGTAACAGTTACCCATGTTCAACAAAGAAAATCATTTAAGGAATTACTTGAAACATTTAACATTGACAATCAATTTTATTAATACTCAAATTTTCACACAAAAACGCAATCAAAACATTTCCAAATGCTATCAAGAAGATATCAACTACTTCCAAATTATACGTTACTTCAAGTTTAATATTTATCAGCACAAAATTATCTTTTCAATAAAATGCAATTAAAAATCTAAGGCTCAACATTCTATTATTCCAAATCTCGGAAAAACAATTCAGAATCAAAGGCACACTTATCATAAAATCTACTAAAATCAATTAAAAATATAGATCATAATACTCTTTGAGTCCTGTAAACACGAAAAAACTTATCTCAAAATATATATCTTAAAATACAGTAGAAACAATGAAAAGTTAGGGTAAATTATTCTTTTAAAACTGTACTAAAATCGAACTTATAAATTATAATATTTATTATATAAAATATATATAATAAATTTATAAATTCACACCAAAATACGGACCAAATCCCTGTAACGCCCACCGGTATTGCCGCTAGACGCGTGGATCAGGTCAACATTCCATTCTCTGATAGACAGCACTTCAAGCTTCTTTGGGCTTCCTTCTAGTAAGGCAGTTCGCACTTGCGGGACAACTGACTTTCAGCATTGAGACGCTTGGGATAGGAAAACAGATACGAACATAGCGGCTTCCGTCTTAGATCCCCTTTCTCAGCGACTCCAGCTTTAATTCATCAACCTCTCAGCGGTACCGTCCATTCTCCCTCAGTCTTCGTCTTCGTCCTTGATTTGGCTGAGGCCTTTCACCTCTTCATCTTCAACTTGTTGGTCTTTAGATGTTTCTGTCTTGATGTGGAATCTAGAAAGGAAAAGATTAAGCAAAAGAACTATTAAGATCATATTGGGGTGGTGCTAAGATCTGATTGGTCCAGTAGTTGGGATCTGGGCGGGTCTAGAATTTCCTGGGTACAAGTAATTTTGTAGCGCCAGTTTTGATAGTGGTGTACTATTGAACTAGGAAATTTTGAAGATAAATTTAGGCCCTAAAAAAAAGGCCTTTTTTAATTCAATTAAATTAAAGAGAAAATTAGATTTCAGGGTTTAAATTGTGCAATTTTAAGATTATTTGAAAGAATTACGTCACTCGTGAGGAAGTGCGCTATCGGTCTAATTTTACTATCCTCAATATACATTTCAGTTTGAAAAATTTTATTGTAGTTTGCAACATCGCAATTTATTGCTTTATTGAAGAAGTTAATATTAATATCTAAGATAGTTTCGGTTAAGGTTTTTAATTTAAAGTCTCTATGAATAGCATTGTTTCTGATGTAATATGGGACTCCGCTGAGTCTACGCAACATTTTATTTTGGAATACATTGAGCTTTTTTGCCTGTGCTTTATTTAAATTGCACCAGGCTGGTGATGCATATGTTAATATGGGTCTAATATATGTAATATAAATGAATTTTTTTATTCTTAAGAGATAATTTAGAATGTGGGTTTAAAAGACATTTGAGTTTATTATAAATGCTATATGATTTTGCTATGATATGGTTTATGTGGTCATTCCAGTTGAGATTTTTGTTGATAGTTTGTCCTAAATAAGTCGCTTTATCGACTATTGGTATATCATTATCAAAGAATGTAAGATTTTGTTGTATTACTGTGTTTTCGCCCTCAGTTACTATTCACAACCTTTTTATTCTTTTGTCAGCAAGGCGAAAGAACCTCAGACTAACCTGTTTTCCTCCCACGAGCAGTCACGCAACCAGTGGACGTCAGAACAAAAAAAAAGTTCCATGAGAAAAACAGTCCCAAATTAAATAATACATTATAAAACTGATAAGACAATACTAATTAAATATAAATAAACTTAAATCCACATAATTTAACCCAAAAATCCCAATTTAAAAGGATAATTACAATTTCTAATAAATATCAATATAGTGATGACATTTAAACTTTATAATAGTGCTGCCATCTGGAGGCAAATCAAGTTACACCATAAAAACTCACAAGAATTCGAAAATAAGCAGAGCTAACCAGTGCAGCCATCTATTGATGAAATAAGCGAACTATTTCCGCTGAAAAAGTAACCCATCTTCAAAAATATTAAAAAAAAATTACAATAAATTTCTATTTATTACAATGCCATCGCCTCACCAAAAAAATTAAAAGATACTTTTAATTTTTTGAAATACTAAAGCACAATTTGTTAAGATGACCTGGAACGCCATCAAGAAACAAAGAACGCTAAATTACTGGTATCAAAGGGGAAAAAAATTCTTTCTTTAAGCTGTTCAAAACAAATTCCCACTTAAAGTTCAAAATCTCTAAAAGCATCACACAGCTTTAAACCTACTTTTAGATTTTTATCCCTAAAATCAAATCTGTTCCTCACAAAGAGCAGCTTGCGAGGAAACAGAAAAGAGGAGTCAAATTTGAGCCCAAGAAGTTCAAACTACTATTAATTTTAAGAACATTACTGATTAACTCTATTTTTAACAAGATATTCCCAAGCTGACCACAGGAGGTCAGGATATCTTACACTTGTTCTCCTTTAAAACAGGATTAAAACACTACACTATCTCATTGAAATTAAAATTATAGTCCTTTGCTTGTTTTTCCCTGCTATTTTCTCTAGCTGTTGCAGATTTTTCCAAGTTATCCCATGCCGTTGCATAAGTATTATGTAATTTGTCTAGCAAATCCTTAGCATAATTTTCCTGATCAGCATGCGAAAAAAGGGAAAAATTGCCTTGTATAAACTCACTCGTTCGGTCACCCTGTTGCGAAGGTTTATATTTGGGACACATATTAGATTATAATCCAAATATCATAAATATACGTGTATGAAATTTTTTATCTCTGCCTCAAAATTGGAAATGCATAAATGCATTTATGCATTCCCAATATAATACAAAATAAAACACATAAAACGTGAATTGCTATCATCTGGAAATGTAAAAGGTCACGGCGCCAATTTGTGCCATTTCTATCCAATTTGCCTAACCTTGTCACGGCACCAATTCTGTACTGTTACCCATATAAAACTTTGATTAGGCTGTAATCAATAAATTAACTTTTTCCAAAGTTAATTTATTGATCACAGCCTAATCAAAGTCATATAGGGGTAACAGTACTTTATAGGGTTGACCCTTATATATTATCCTCCCTGTATAGATATAAATTTTGATCTGAACTAGAGAACTTTCAATCTTCAATTCAGTACTTCCAGAGCTATAATTTGTTCTTGGGAGGACTTTATGACCAGACGGATTTGACGTGCACTAGTCACCATTTACTACACGGAGAATTTTAGGCCAGTGGGAACGGAACTCATGACTTTTTGGATATGGGCCCAATGCCCTACTAATCAGGCTATCCCTGGCCTCTTAATTAATTTTTTTTATAAATTTTATCATTTGATTCTGTATTTTATTGTTATCTAGAACCTACTAACATTGTATAACAGTTAATTTTACATGATTTTAGCCATGCCTCAATTTTATGGTAAGAGATATCTTTTTTTATTGATTTCCATTCCAATCCGATGGTGAGGCACAATATATACTGACACTAAAACCATTTTCATAAGTTTTTGAGTCAATGTTTGATTATTATGGTTATCATATTTTTATTCATGGATTGTATGATATTTATTTTAAGACAATTTTGAAAAGATTTCTATAACGTGAATTCTGCTTTTTTAAAACTTTTTTTATTCTATTTTTTTAATTTTTTTAATTCTGTTTTTATTTTTTCATGTAAAAACCTAAATTTCAAACAATATAATTGACGAGGAAAATAAAAAAAATCAAAATTAAAAATTGTGTTAAAAACAACTTTTTTGCGTTTCAGTTGCTAAGAAACTATATTAGTTAAATAAAAACTTATAATGTGCATTATGGAAATCATAGCAAAATTCAAATTTGCTTTGAAATGATAAAAAAATAATTTCAAAATTTGTGGCAACAGAATTTAAAAGACTTTAGCAAATTCAACATTGCTTTTTCAATAAATATTTACAAAACAAACATTTTTTATTTTCAGAACAAAGTTAAATATTGAATTTAAAAAAGAAATGTCTGAGCAAAATTTTCAAAAATTAGCACCAGTACAACAAAATTTATTAAATAATTTAATAAATTTTTGATAATAGAAGACGTTATTTAAACTTTTTTAATGCTAATAATTCAATAACTCAATTGGTAGCCTTAAGAGTTGGTAGCCTCAATTGGTTCCATAATGCACATTATTTATCTTGGAGACCATACATGTCTTGATATAAATCGAAATCAATTATAATATTTCATAAAAACAAAAAAAGAGATATTAACTGGTGCACAACATCTTAAGTTTAATGTATGCATAAGATGTACATAATGTAAATATTGGCATCAGAAACTTTATTTAATATGAAAAGTATTGAGTAGAGACACAATTGGATCTGAAATGAGTCGTAAAATGCTTTCATAAAAAAAGTGTGATTATAAGAAGAAACATGATGTAAAACTAAATATTGAGACATTTATATTAATTTTATTTTTATGTGATCCAAATAATAATAATAATTTATGGTAAGTTCATTCTAGTTCAGTTATTTCTTCAGATGTTGTCAGCTGTTATTGCTGTTAAAATCAGGATGATGTTAGGTAATGTTAAACGAAAAAACGAAAGGCAGTTCATCCATTATAAATTATGTAATAATTCTTCAAATGAGATAGCAGTTTAATTCCTTTTAAGAAAAATGATAAAGGATTTTACATAAGTATTATTGAGTTACGGTGGTCCAAGAGATATGGAGTTCGCTAACCAATGTGGTTACCCAGGTTCCAATTCCGGCGGTGGATGGTTGATGTAAATCCTACTTCCGGCTTACACTGCTACAGTGCTAACTTAAAACAACCTCAGTGTTAGGCGGAATATGGGTTGGTATTCCTTTGCAACAGTAATGTTATAGTCATTTTTCTCTGCAATAAAGGCAAATGTGGGTTGGTTCTATCACATACTCTTCCACGAAGGTTAGTTTTTCCAATGCTTGATTTAGGATGCTTTATTCGTCTTCCGGGTTTGGTTCAAAATTAGTAGGCTCCAAAGTTGTAAAGTGACAGTCATTCATTTAGAATCGGGTCGCAGCTCTACAACAGCGGCTGTGAAATAAAAAAAATAAAATAAGTAATTTTTAAAAAAAATGAATTAAAGTAAGGCACTTGAAAAGGTTTTATATCAAATAAATTATCTCCATTCTGTCCCAAATCATTGTGCAAAAATTTATATATTCTAAGAAACTCAACACAATACAAAAATATGGTCTTTTAGTACCTTCATATAATAAAAATTAAGAAATCGCATGTTTTTGCAAAATAAACAAATGTCATTAAATTAAAAGAATTTAAAGTAGAACCTAGCTCTGAGAAATTATTTAAAATTATTATTTTGAACATATTTCGATTAAGTTATTCATATGGATCCAGAGTAATTTTTATTAAGCAGTAGCTTGACCCACTCATTGAAGTAACAACCAACCAACCTCTTAGTACATGAACTGCTAAATAAAACAAAAATTTAATTAGAATTATTCCGGCATTTATTTAATTTATCTATATTCGAGTTAGCAAAATCATTTAGGTATTCAATTTTTTTTGAAAAATTGTGTTTCAATCTAATTTAAAAAATTAGATTGAAAAAGAAAATTTTCAATCTACAGAACTATTTTAATTTAAAAATTTACTTCCTAATGATTTTAAAGCATGTCCTTCGAGTTTACGTACAAGTGTTTGTTTTTTAGGAAATTTCAACCCAGCTGCTCCAGCACCTCAAGGTAAAATTTGCTAGAAATGTTTGATAAATAGCATTATATCTCTAATTTTAGCATCTTAATTCTTATGAGGAAATCCATTAGTTTAAAAAATAAAATGATTTATAAGCACCCATATATTTTTTTAAACGTCATATTATTGATAATATAATAATAAATTTATTTAATGCAATATTTATTCAATCTTAATATTTTCGATATCATTAACATTTTTATAATTATTATTGCTTTATTACTACTAATGTTGATAATATATAATATTCAAAATTTGATTTTAGTTTTTCGTTACCATCGTAAGTATTATTCGCATATGCATGTCTATTCGATATTATTCTTCGTAATATAAATCTTTATAATTCTTCAGTAAAAAATAAATAAAAAAAATATTAAATAAACAAGGAAAAAAATGAAAGTTTTTGACTTAAAAACTGCAAAAAATATTCTGTTGGAAGAGTACTTATAATTATTGTGATTGAATGTGCTTGAAAAATAATAAATTATATATTAATAAGTTTAGTTTCCTTATGAATTTTTATCTTATCGTAGTATTGTATTCTACTACTTGTCTGCATTAGTTTGAAGTAAAACAGTAGAAATAAAATAGTATTTCAAGCTGAAACAATGAAAATCTTTTTTGTAATACTACACTCTATAACAAAAAAATCAACGCACTAAGAAGGAGTTGTCCGATTGAAACGAAAATTGGTGGATAGGAAGACAATGTACAGAATAGTAAATGATTAAAATTTCAGAAAAATTGAATAATTTATTGCAGAGTTACAGTAACAAGTTCAATAAGGTGTTGACCCGCCTCTAGCCTGGATACAAGCTGCCACACGGCGTGGCATAGACCGATAAAGCTCCCGGATGGTCTCTTGCGGTATTTCCTGCCAAATTCAATCCAATTGTCGAACGAGTTCATCAACATTCCGTGCCAGATGCAATCGCCTTCCCATTATATCCCAGATATGCTCGATGGGAGAGAGATTTGGTGATCTGGCAGGCCAAGGAAGAGTTCACAAGCTTGCAGACAGTTCATAGCAACACGTGCCGTATGCGGTCTGGCATTGTCCTGCTGAAAAACCAGCCCAGGGCGCTGCAAAAGAAACGGTAGCAAAACAGGTCTTAGGATGTCGTAGACGTACCGCAGTGCAGTAAGTGTACCTCTAATGACGACCAAAGGGGTCCGGCTGTCAAAGGAAATGACACTCCAGACCATAATGCCTTGTTGAGGGCCGGTGTGGCGTGCAATAGTGAAGGCAGGATCCCCCCCCCTTTGCCCTGTGCTTCTCGAAACACGTTTTCGATTATCGCCAGGACACAGTTGGAAGCGGGTTTCGTAGCTAAGGACTACACGTCCCCAGTTGGCATCATTCCAGCCATATCTGTTCAAAACATTCAAGCATATGAAATTTCAAAGCAATCCGATGATTGCTTCTTGGTGCGTCGATTGTTTTGTTATAGAGTGTATTTGCAAGCAGAAAATCAAGTATTAATTTTGAAATGAAATAATCGATAATCTGATGTATTATGAAAAATTGGTTTATGGAAGTTCAGAAGCAAGCTATCATTTCCCGATGAAAAATTTTCTTAAAATTTACATGAAGTTTTTTTCATAACAATAGCAAAACATTTTAGAATCATCATAAAATCATGTACACTTATTCAATATATCTATTATTCATTATTATTTATTTATACCTAAAATTTTATAAATATATATTATGAAAAGTTTAAACTTCTGGTAACCTATAAACTTCAGATATTCTATGTGTGCTCTATTTATTTAGACTTTTCAATTGCTTTTCAGATACATATTACCCAGATGGACATGGCGGTAAGTGTTTTTTACGTAATCGTACTGTAGATGGTAGTCAATAGTGTTTAATTTTACATTCAAAGAAATTAATGTCAGACGAAGTAAGTTATCCCGTAGTAGTCTTATCGTAAAGACATTGTTCCCAGTAAAACACCGAAGTCAAGCATCACTGGCTGTGATCAGTAAGCGGGTAGAGAAGACTTGGATCAGCCTATGTAGAGACCGAGAGTGCGCGGTATCGGTCCTCATTAAACTGTTCTACTTTAAAGTACTAGGTCAGTAAGAGCGTAGGTGATTGGGCTACTAAAGTGAAGGAGCCCTCTGCTGAGGATAGAGATTGTGGTCGGATGTCTTAAAATCATTTTTAGGGAAGTATCCCAGAATGTCGCGCATATCCCATTGAGCAGTTCTAGTGCGACGCAATAAAATTCCTACCTACCTAATTTTAAGTGATTTTTTAACGATATGAGAAAGTGTGCATAGGATTAATATAAGTTTGACTCTTTCATTCAGACAAAGTAATAATTTTTTGTCTGAATACCTGAGCCATTTTACTTGATTACAGAGATCGCGATAAGATTCCCCTTATTGCAATCTACATAATTCTTATGATTATTTTACTACCTTATGATTATTCTTATAAACCTGGCTGTAAAGTATAGTTTGCAAAAAATTAAATTGACTAATGTTTTTTTTTTTTTAAATTGAACAGTACAGAGTTTTTTATTTAGCGTCCCACATGATATACACGTGTGAACTTGAGCTTGACGTCACAAGAGGATCAGATCGTTAGGTTTGATAACGCTCTCATGACGTCACTTACAGGTATTCAATTATACCTGATGCAATTATTTTATTCAGATTGTTAAGAAATCCTAGTCTAAGAGTTGTAATGTAAACAAACTTGGTTAGGCACAGCCACGTGGTTAGGCGTAACTATGTGATTAGTTTCAAGTACCCAAATTTAACTAAACAATTGAAATATGGAAATCTTCTAGTGAAAGAATACATCATATTTAATTCTAAATTGACAAAACTATCTTTGAAAGAAACGCTCTTAAAAACAGCAGAATTTTCAAAGGAAAGAATAAATGAAGCAATAAGAAAACGAAGGAAATAAAAATAAAAATATGACCACCGAAGCCAACATCTTAAGGGTGTACCGGCCTCTGAAGTCGTAAAACAAAACCTTTTCTATTGAGAGAGAGGACAAATGCCAAAATTTGCTCTCTCAGTACCTCGAAGGCTTTGTAGAAGTTCAGGAAAAAATACATGAAATGCATAAAACCAAATCAGAAAGGAAATTCAAGCAAAATCTCGAGAAAATAAAAACTGTCATTAAAGCGGTTAAACAGCGATTTCACAAACAAACTAAATGCAAAGGAAGCACTTAAAACAAAAGAAAACAACGCCCTCTATTAAAATTCGCAGAATGAGAAAAAGAATAGTAAAAGAAAAGATTACGTAACAAATTAATATAATGCTTAACGGGGGCTGCACAGTTAAGACTTGAATTTCGCCTTGTTAAAATAAATAATAAACTAGTATTCTTCAATCATTTTCTTAATCAAAAAATTAACATTGCAATAATTAAAAGAAAAATCGTTATTACTCAAATTATTCAAAAATTTATTCACAGCCTCCTAAAAACTTTCAACGTCATTGCAAATATTTTTAATCCTAACCAATTGTGAATAACTAAATTTTTGAAAATTTTATTACACAGATTAGTATTATAGTTGCAGAAAAAAAAACTTTAGATTTACAAGTTTTTCGTTTATCAAAAACACCAATTTTAATTATTTTATCAACAATATCAATTTTAAAATCTAAATATTTAACATTTAAGCAATTCTCATTAGTTTTCTTCAAAGCCAAATCTTTAGGATACATAATATAAATGAAATTATAATTATAACAATTAAACAAAATCATATCATCAATATATCTAAAAGCGCTAAATTCATTATACTCAGGATATTTAGCTTTAAAAATGTGTAAAAAAATATTAGCGATAGCATCAGAAAAGGAATTACCTTGTGGAATTCCAATAATTTGTTTATAAAAATCTAAACGATTAAAACACATATTCTCAAAAAGGTTAAACCTACATAAGTCTAAATAATAAGATTTATCAATTTTCTCATTAAATAAATATTTATCAAAATGCCGCTACGAATTTCGATAACCTTCTATGCATTTAAAATAGTTTATTTCAGCAAAATCTTTGTTAATTATAAGATGTTTTGAAATTTGGATCTACTTATTTGAAGAAAAATCTTATTTTTTGAAATGTTGTTTTCATATGATATTTCAAAAGCTTTATATATTTTCCTCTTCGATGTATTTGATGAAAATCACAGGGAAAAAAATGGATTAGTGAACATTCAAAACATTTAACAAATGAGGAACTTTTGTTGGAAGTGTAATAGTGGATGTTGTTTTTATTTAAATTCAAAAAAAAATTAATTTATGCCTTATAAATGAATGCATATTAGCAGCTTTAAACTATGTCCAATAGCTATGAAAGAAAATACAAAAAATAAAATTATAATCGAAATGCATTAAGTATATTCGAACATTTTTTAAAATAATATAACTTTGTGAGTGAAATAACAGTGTTTTAGATAAAAGAAAAAATGCTAACGAAATACACTTGATAGTTTCCGCCTTTTATTTAAAAATTTTATGATATAAGAAATATTATTTGAAGTCTTATTAGCTTAATTACTTAGAAAATAAGAGAAACTAATTTTTCTACTTTTGACTATAATAATTTATATAAACTGCTTATTCGTAGGGTACTACGAACGGCAACCGCAGGGTAAATATTATGTTTTATATTATGTTATGTTTATATTATGTTATGTTTGTATTATGTTTTATATTATGTTTTATATTATTATAGTAAATATTATGTTATGTGTATTTTAATGTAAGAATTTTAATTCTGGTGGATTTTTGTACTAAAGTTTAAAATATCGGTATTATATATATACTAATTGCTTAAATAATCGCAAGAACTTATTTTCTTAACCATCAATACAAAACAAAGAAATTGTTCAATCTATAGAACCATTTTAATTTAAAAATTTTCTTTCTAATGATTTTAAAGCATGTTCTTCGAGTTGACGTACAAGTGTTTGTTTTTTAGGATATTTCAACCCACCTGCAGCTGCCGGACCTCAAGGTAAAATTAGCTAGAATTGTTTGATAAATAGCATTATATCTCTAATTTTAGCATCTCGATCCTTATAAAGAAATCTATTAGTTTAAAAAAATAAAATGATTTATAAGTACCCATATATTTTTTTAAATGTCATATTATTGATAATATAATAATACATTTATTTAAAGCCATAATTTTTCAATACTAATATTTATAATTTCGATATCATTAACGTTTTTATTATTATTATTACTTTATAACTACTAATATTATTAATATATAATATTCAAAATTTGAATTTAGTTTTTCGTTACCATCGTAAGTATATGTATTTTTTTCAAACTTTTAAAGACTGTGCCCTATATTCCAAATGTTTTGTGACACCCCTACTGTATTCCTAGTTGAGTAATATTACTAATGTAGTTTTAAAATATGGTAGAAATTTACAATTTCTAAGGAATAATTTATCATTTCAAAAAATACAATTTTAAGGAGTGGCTGGGAATTCTTTTTCAAGGCGACTTAAAATTATAGATAGCAGTTGAGAGAGAAATTTTATTTTTCGCATATGTATGTTTATTCGGTATTATTCTTTGTAATATAAATCTTTCTAGTTCTGCTGTAAAAAATAAATATAAAAAAATATTAAATAAACAAAGAAGAAAATTACAGTTTTTGACTTTAAAACTTCTCAAAATATTTTTTTGGAAGAGTACTTATAATAATTGTGATTGAATGTGCTTGAAAAATAATAAATCATATATTAATAAGTTTAGTTTCTGCATGAATTTTTATCTACTAATCATTATGTAGTATTGTATTCTATTATTTGTCTGCATTAGTTTGAAGTAAAACAGTAGACATAAAATATTATTTCATGCTTAAACAATGAAAATTTTTTATGTAAGACTATTTGCAAGCAGAAATTCAAACATTAATTTTGAAAGGAAATAATCGATAATCAGATATATTATGAAAAATTGGTTTATGGAAGTTCAGAAGCCAGCTACCATTTCACGATGAAGAATTTTATTAAAGTCAAATATCAAAACATTTTAGAATCATTATAAAATCATTAACACTTATTCAATATATCTATTATTCATTATTATTTAAATATACCTATAATTTTATGAATATATATTTTGAAAAGTTTAAACTACTGGTAACCTATAAACTTCAGATATTCTATGTGTGCTCCATTTTTTAGACTTTTCAATTGTTTTTCAGAAACATATTACCCAGATGGACATGGCGGTAAGTGTTTTATACGTAATCGCACTGTAGATGGTAGTCAAAAGTGTTTAATTTTACATTCAAAGAAATGAATGTCAGTCGAAGTAAGTTATCCCGTAGTAGTCTTATCGGAAAGGCATTGTTCGAAGTAAAACACCGAAGTCAGCATCGCTGGCTGTGGTCAGTAAGCGGTTAGAGAAGACTTTGATCAGGCCTATGTAGAGACCGAGAGATTGCGCGGTATCGGTCCTTGTTAAACTGTTCTACTTAAAAGTACTAGGTCCCTCAGTGCGTATGTCATCGAGCTACTAAAGAGAAGGAGCCCTCCTCTGAGGATAGAGATTGTGATGGGATTTCTTATAATAATTGTTAGGGAAGTATCCCAGACGGTCGCGAATAGCCCATTCAGCAGTTCTAGTGCGACGCAATAAAATTCCTACCTACCTAATTTTAAGTGATTTTTTAACGATATGAGAAAGTGTGCATTGAATTTAATTTAAGTTTGACGCTTTCATTCAGACAAGGTATTAATTTTTTGTCTGATTACCTGAGCCATTTTATTTGATTACAGAGATCGCGATAAGATTCCTGCTAACGCGATCTACATATTCCTCATGATAAGTTTACTACCTTATGATTATTTTTATAAACCTGGCTGTGAAGTATAGTTTGCAAAAAATTAAATTGACTGATGTTTTTTTTAAATTAAACAGTGCAGAGTTAAGAATTTTGCATCCCACATGATAGTCACGTGTGAACTTGAAATCCACGTCACAAGAGGATCTGCTCATTAGGTTTAATATCGCTCGCTTGACGTCACTTACGGAAATTCAATTATATCTGATGCAATAACTGTTTTCAGATTGTTAAGAAATCCTGGCCTAAGAGTTGTAACGTAAACATGCGTGGTTATTGTTAGGCATAGCCACGTGGTTAGGCATAACTATGTGATTAGTTTCAAGTACCCAAATTTAACTAAACAATTGAAATATAGAAATCTTCTAATAAAATAAAACAAAATATTTAATTCTAAATTGACAAAAGTATCTTTGAAAGAAACGCGCTTAAAAGCAGAAGAATTTTCGAATGAAAGACTAAATGAAGCAATAAAGAAAACGAAGGAAATAAAAATATGATCACCGAAGCAAACGTCTTCAGGGGATAACGGCCTCTGAAACCATAAAACAAAACCTCTTCTATTGAGAGAGAAGACAAATTCCAAAATTAGCTCTCTCAGTACCCCGAAGGTTTTGTAGAAGTCCAGGAAAAAATATATGAAATACATAAAACCAAATCAGAAAAGAAATTCAAACAAAATCTAGTGAAAATAAAAACTCTCATTAAAGTGGTCAAGCAGCGATTTCACAAACAAACTAAATGCAAAGAAAACACCTAAAACGAAAGAAAACAACGCCCTCTATTAAAATGCACAGAATGAGAAACAGAATAGTAAAAGAAAAGATTACGTAACAAATTAATATAATGCTTAACTGGGGCTGCACAGTTAAGACTTGAATTTCGCCTTGTTAAAATAAATAATAAACTAGTATTCTTCAATCGTTTTCTTAATCAGAAAATTAACGTTACAATAATTAAAAGAAAAATCATTATTACTCAAATTATTCAAAAAATTATGCACAGCCTCCTGAAAACTTTCGGCGTCTTTGCAAATATTTTTAATCCTTACCAATTGCGAAAATACTTAATTTGGGAAAATTTTATTACACTGATTAGTATCAAAATTTAAAAACAAAACTTTAAATTTACAAGCTTTTCGTTTAACGGAAACTCCAATTTTAATTATTTTATGTACAAAATCAATTATAAAATCCAAATATTCCACATTTATGCAATTCTCATTAGTTTTCTTCAAAATCTTTAGGATAGATAAAATTATAATTATCACGATTAAACAAAATCAAATCATTAATATATCTAACAACATTAAATTCATTACACATTGAAATAGTTTATTTCAGCGAAATAGTTTAAAATAGTTTATTTCAGCGAAATTGTTGCTAATTATTAGATATTTTGAAATTTGGATCTACATAATTAAAGAAAAATCTTATTATTTTTCGAAATGTTGTTTTTCATGTGATATTTCAAATGCTTCATATGTTTTTCTCTTTAAAGTATTTCATGAAAATCACAGGTGAAACAAATATATTAATGAACATTCAAAACATTTGACTAATGAGAAACTTTGGTTAGAAGTGTAATAGTGGATGCTGCTTTTATTTAAATTCCAAAAAAAAATTATTCTTTGTGAATGAATGCATGTTAGCAGCTTTAAACTATGTGCAAGAGATTTAAAATAAAATACAAAAAACAAAAATAAAAATCGTAACACATTAAGTATATTCTAACATGTTTTAAATAAAATAACTTTGTGAGTGAAATAACAGTGTTTTAGATAAAAGAAAAAATGCTAACGAAATACACTTGATAATTTGCGTCCTTTATTTTAAAATTTTATGATATAAGAAAGATTATTTGAAGACATATTAGAGTAATTACTTCGAATATAAGAGGAACTAATTTTCTTACTTTTGACTGTTACAATTTATATAAATTAATTCTTTTTAGGGTACTACGAAGCGCAACCACAGAGTAAATATTAAGTTTTTAAATTTTTTAATGTATAAATTTTAATTCTGGTGGAAATTTGTACTAAAGTTTAAAATATCGGTTATATATATATATATATATATATTTTTTTATATATTACACGTGATGAAAAGAAAGAAGATACTCAAGTTATGCCTACGATTTAATTATTTCAAACAAGTTATGAAGTTCAATAAAATAACATATATCCCCTTAATATCTATATTCAAATTTATATTGATATCTCTACNTTATTTTACTTGTTCCATATACCCACAGCTTATGCGAAGTGAATCAACTTTTTTTCTTTCGTTATTTATATTTATACAATAAAAAAAATGATTTTAAAATTTATATAAATATGCTAATTACATGGAATTGAAATGTCTCTAAAACACTTATTTAAATATCTTATATTATTTTTAATCAAATGAATTGAATTAAAAGAATTTGTAGTAAGAGTACGTATAATTACTATGATTGAATGTGCTTGAAAAATAATACATCATACATTAATAAAATTAGTTTCTGCTTGAATTTTTATCTTATTGTAGCATTGTATTCTATCATTTGTCTCGATTAGATTAATGTACAAACAGTAGAAATAAAATATTATTTTATGCTGAAACAATGAAAATTTTCTATGTAATATTATTTGCAAGCAGAAATTTTAAAAGTAATTTTTGAAATGAAATAATCGATAATCAGATATATTATGAGAAATTGGTTTACGGAAGTTGGAAAAACAAGCTATCATTTCGCGATGAAGAATTTTCTTAAACTTTACATGAATTTTTTTATTAATAATAGCAAAACATTTTAGAATCATCATAAAATCATTAACACTTATTTAATATATCTATTATTCATTATTATTCATTTATACTTATATTTTTATGAATATATATTTTAAAAAGTTTAAACTTCTGGTAACCTATAAACTTCAGATATTCTATGTGTGCTCTATTTTTTTAGACTTTTCAATTGACATGTGTCAACTGACATGTCAGACGCAGTAAGTCATCCCGCAGTAGTCGTATCGTCTCACAGTAAAAAAAAAAATTGTTCCCAGTAAAACGCCGAAGTCAAGCATCCCTCTCTGTGGTCAGTTAGCGGGTAGAGTACACTTTGATCAACCTAAGTAGAGAATGAGGGTGCGCGGTATCGGTGCTCTTTTAACTGTTTTACTTTAAAGTACTATGTCACTGAGAGCGTAGGTCATTGGGCTACTAAAGTAATAACTTCGTGAGGGAAATAGCATAGTTTTTAATAAAAGATAAAATGCTAAAGAAATACACTTGATAGTTTGCGTCCTTTATTTTAAAATTTTAAGATATAAGAAATATTATTTGAAGTCTTTTTAGAGTATTTATTTAGAATATAAATGGAAAAAATTCTCCTATTCTTGACTATTACAATTTATATAAATTAATTCCTTTTAGGGTACTACGAAGCGCAACCACAGAGTAAATATTAAGTCTTTAAATTTTTAAATGTATGAATTTTAATTCTAATGGACATTTTTATTAAAGTTTAAAATGTCGGTATACATAATATATATACATGAATTTCAAAATGTAGAGAGGATTATTTACTTACAGCTTATGCGCAGTGAATAAAATTTTTTATCCTTTCCATTTGTATTTATACGATAGAAGAAATTATTCTAAATTTAATATGAATATAATAATTACATGGAATTAAAATATCTCTAAGACATTTATTTATATATCTTATAAATTTTTTATCAACAGAATTGAATTAAAAAAATTTGTAGTAATGTTTTTTTATCGAAAAAATGAATAGTCGAATTCTTCAAAAAAATTGAATACCAACCTAATTTTAAATAATTTTTTAACGATATGAGAAAGTGTGCATTGGATTTAATTTAAGACTGACGCTTTCATTCAGACAAATTATTACATTTTTGTGTGATTGCCTAAGACATTTTATTTGATTACAGAGATTGCGATAAGATTCCCCTTTACATATTCACCTTATGATTATTTTTTTTATAAACTAAACTGTAATGTTTAGTTCACAAAAAATTAAAATGTCTAATTTTTTTTTCTTAAATGAAATAGTACAGAGTTTAAGAATTTTGCATCGCACATGATATACACGTGTAAAGTTGAACTAGATGTCACAAGAGGATCAGCCATTTAGGTTTGATAACACTCGCATGACGTCACTTACTGGTATTCATTTAAATCTGATGCAATAATTTTTTCCAGATTGTTAAAAAAACCTAGTCTAAGAGTTGTAATGTAAGCAAACGAGGTTGGGCACAACTATGGTTAGGCACAGCCACGTGGTTAGACACAATTATGTCATAAGTACCCAAATTTAACTAAACATTTGAAATGAAGAAAGCTTCTATTCATTTAAATTAGTTTATTTCAGCGAAATATTTTCTAATTATTAGATATCGTTAAATTTGGATCTACTTATTGAAAGAAAACTCTTATTATTTTTTGAAATGTTGTTTTCATATGATATTTCAATTGCTTAAAATATTTTCCTCTTTGAAGTATTTCATAAAAATCACGGGTAAAAAAATATAGAATAATGACCTTTCAAAAAATTTGATAAATGAAGAACTTTAATTGGAAGTTTAATAGTGGATTTTGTTTTAATTTAAATTTCAAAACTTTTATGATGCTTTATAAATGAACGCATGTTAGCAGCTTTTACCAATATCCAAGAGACTTGAAATAAGATACAAAAAACAAAAATTAAAATAGTAATACATTAAGTGTGTTCTAAATTTTTAAAAAAAAAAAATAACTTCGTGAGGGAATTAACAGTGTTGTTAATAAAAGATAAAATGCTAAAGAAATGCACTTGATAGTTTGCGTCTTTTATTTTAAAATATAAGAAATATTATTTGAATTCTTATTATAGTTTTTTTTTTGAAAATAAAAGGAACTAATTCTCCTACTTTCGACTATTACAATTCATATAAATTAATTCTTTATAGGGTACTACGAAGCGCAACCACAGAGTAAATATTAAGTTTTTTAATTTTTTAATTCATGAACTATACATATATAATGTATGAATATATATATATATANTTCTTTACTTAACACTACAAATATATTATAAGTATTTCAAACGTTTAATAAGGAAAATTGACTACATAGCAAGAGATAAAATTCTTATTAAAATTCGATTAAAAACTTCTGAAATTTGAGGAGCAAGTCAACTTATTTTCTTAACCATCAATACAAATCGAAGAAATTTTTCAATCTGTAGAACTATTTTAATTTAAAAATTTTCTTTCCAATGATTTTAAAGCATGTTCTTCGAGTTCTCGTACAAGGTTTTGTTTTTTAGGATATTTCAACCCACCTGCAGCTGCCGCACCTCAAGGTAAAATTATCTAGAATTGTTTGATAAATAGCACTATATCTCTAATATTAGCATCTCAATATTTATAAAGAAGAAGTTCAAGATTCAAGTAGAGCGTACTGCAAATGACTTCAATTTTCCAAAATATAACCAACCTTTCAACTGCCTACTTTCGGACAAATAATTTAATTTATAGCTTCCATACGACATTATAGTTCTTTACTTAACACTACAAATATATTATAAGTATTTCAAACGTTTAATAAGGAAAATTGACTACATAGCAAGAGATAAAATTCTTATTAAAATTCGATTAAAAACTTCTGAAATTTGAGGAGCAAGTCAACTTATTTTCTTAACCATCAATACAAATCGAAGAAATTTTTCAATCTGTAGAACTATTTTAATTTAAAAATTTTCTTTCCAATGATTTTAAAGCATGTTCTTCGAGTTCTCGTACAAGGTTTTGTTTTTTAGGATATTTCAACCCACCTGCAGCTGCCGCACCTCAAGGTAAAATTATCTAGAATTGTTTGATAAATAGCACTATATCTCTAATATTAGCATCTCAATATTTATAAAGAAGAAGTTCAAGATTCAAGTAGAGCGTACTGCAAATGACTTCAATTTTCCAAAATATAACCAACCTTTCAACTGCCTACTTTCGGACAAATAATTTAATTTATAGCTTCCATACGACATTATAGTTCTTTACTTAACACTACAAATATATTATAAGTATTTCAAACGTTTAATAAGGAAAATTGACTACATAGCAAGAGATAAAATTCTTATTAAAATTCGATTAAAAACTTCTGAAATTTGAGGAGCAAGTCAACTTATTTTCTTAACCATCAATACAAATCGAAGAAATTTTTCAATCTGTAGAACTATTTTAATTTAAAAATTTTCTTTCCAATGATTTTAAAGCATGTTCTTCGAGTTCTCGTACAAGGTTTTGTTTTTTAGGATATTTCAACCCACCTGCAGCTGCCGCACCTCAAGGTAAAATTATCTAGAATTGTTTGATAAATAGCACTATATCTCTAATATTAGCATCTCAATATTTATAAAGAAGAAGTTCAAGATTCAAGTAGAGCGTACTGCAAATGACTTCAATTTTCCAAAATATAACCAACCTTTCAACTGCCTACTTTCGGACAAATAATTTAATTTATAGCTTCCATACGACATTATAGTTCTTTACTTAACACTACAAATATATTATAAGTATTTCAAACGTTTAATAAGGAAAATTGACTACATAGCAAGAGATAAAATTCTTATTAAAATTCGATTAAAAACTTCTGAAATTTGAGGAGCAAGTCAACTTATTTTCTTAACCATCAATACAAATCGAAGAAATTTTTCAATCTGTAGAACTATTTTAATTTAAAAATTTTCTTTCCAATGATTTTAAAGCATGTTCTTCGAGTTCTCGTACAAGGTTTTGTTTTTTAGGATATTTCAACCCACCTGCAGCTGCCGCACCTCAAGGTAAAATTATCTAGAATTGTTTGATAAATAGCACTATATCTCTAATATTAGCATCTCAATATTTATAAAGAAGAAGTTCAAGATTCAAGTAGAGCGTACTGCAAATGACTTCAATTTTCCAAAATATAACCAACCTTTCAACTGCCTACTTTCGGACAAATAATTTAATTTATAGCTTCCATACGACATTATAGTTCTTTACTTAACACTACAAATATATTATAAGTATTTCAAACGTTTAATAAGGAAAATTGACTACATAGCAAGAGATAAAATTCTTATTAAAATTCGATTAAAAACTTCTGAAATTTGAGGAGCAAGTCAACTTATTTTCTTAACCATCAATACAAATCGAAGAAATTTTTCAATCTGTAGAACTATTTTAATTTAAAAATTTTCTTTCCAATGATTTTAAAGCATGTTCTTCGAGTTCTCGTACAAGGTTTTGTTTTTTAGGATATTTCAACCCACCTGCAGCTGCCGCACCTCAAGGTAAAATTATCTAGAATTGTTTGATAAATAGCACTATATCTCTAATATTAGCATCTCAATATTTATAAAGAAGAAGTTCAAGATTCAAGTAGAGCGTACTGCAAATGACTTCAATTTTCCAAAATATAACCAACCTTTCAACTGCCTACTTTCGGACAAATAATTTAATTTATAGCTTCCATACGACATTATAGTTCTTTACTTAACACTACAAATATATTATAAGTATTTCAAACGTTTAATAAGGAAAATTGACTACATAGCAAGAGATAAAATTCTTATTAAAATTCGATTAAAAACTTCTGAAATTTGAGGAGCAAGTCAACTTATTTTCTTAACCATCAATACAAATCGAAGAAATTTTTCAATCTGTAGAACTATTTTAATTTAAAAATTTTCTTTCCAATGATTTTAAAGCATGTTCTTCGAGTTCTCGTACAAGGTTTTGTTTTTTAGGATATTTCAACCCACCTGCAGCTGCCGCACCTCAAGGTAAAATTATCTAGAATTGTTTGATAAATAGCACTATATCTCTAATATTAGCATCTCAATATTTATAAAGAAGAAGTTCAAGATTCAAGTAGAGCGTACTGCAAATGACTTCAATTTTCCAAAATATAACCAACCTTTCAACTGCCTACTTTCGGACAAATAATTTAATTTATAGCTTCCATACGACATTATAGTTCTTTACTTAACACTACAAATATATTATAAGTATTTCAAACGTTTAATAAGGAAAATTGACTACATAGCAAGAGATAAAATTCTTATTAAAATTCGATTAAAAACTTCTGAAATTTGAGGAGCAAGTCAACTTATTTTCTTAACCATCAATACAAATCGAAGAAATTTTTCAATCTGTAGAACTATTTTAATTTAAAAATTTTCTTTCCAATGATTTTAAAGCATGTTCTTCGAGTTCTCGTACAAGGTTTTGTTTTTTAGGATATTTCAACCCACCTGCAGCTGCCGCACCTCAAGGTAAAATTATCTAGAATTGTTTGATAAATAGCACTATATCTCTAATATTAGCATCTCAATATTTATAAAGAAGAAGTTCAAGATTCAAGTAGAGCGTACTGCAAATGACTTCAATTTTCCAAAATATAACCAACCTTTCAACTGCCTACTTTCGGACAAATAATTTAATTTATAGCTTCCATACGACATTATAGTTCTTTACTTAACACTACAAATATATTATAAGTATTTCAAACGTTTAATAAGGAAAATTGACTACATAGCAAGAGATAAAATTCTTATTAAAATTCGATTAAAAACTTCTGAAATTTGAGGAGCAAGTCAACTTATTTTCTTAACCATCAATACAAATCGAAGAAATTTTTCAATCTGTAGAACTATTTTAATTTAAAAATTTTCTTTCCAATGATTTTAAAGCATGTTCTTCGAGTTCTCGTACAAGGTTTTGTTTTTTAGGATATTTCAACCCACCTGCAGCTGCCGCACCTCAAGGTAAAATTATCTAGAATTGTTTGATAAATAGCACTATATCTCTAATATTAGCATCTCAATATTTATAAAGAAGAAGTTCAAGATTCAAGTAGAGCGTACTGCAAATGACTTCAATTTGCTAAAATATAACCAACCTTTCAACTGCCTACTTTCGGACAAATAATTTAATTTGTAGCTTCCATACGACATTATAGTTCTTTACTTAACACTATAAATATATTATAAGTATTTCAAACGTTTAATAAGGAAAATTGACTATATAGCAAGAGATAAAATTCTTATTAAAATTCGATTAAAAACTTCTGAAATTTAAGGAGCAAGTCAAAAAGATGGTTAAGATATTCTTTGCGCTATTTAGTCTGAAGTGAATAAAGCATAAATGAAGTACAAAACTATACAATCTGTAGTTACAGTTCTCTAAATAAGATCCTCCCTCAATATCTAAACATCAATAATTTTTTAATGCTTAGACACTGAAGAAGGACTGATGTTAGATCCGAAAGTAAAGTGTGTTCATTTCTAAATATTATTTGCGTTTTATTCACAATTGGCTTTGCTTCAGTTTATGAAACAAATTTACTTTATTTGTTTGACCCTTTTTTCTAAACTGTATTAATCATTGTATTTAATAATAGTCATGAATATTTTAAATAAATCTTAATTTTAATGAAACAGTTAGAATAAAAATACAGATGATGCACATTGCTAAAAATATTTTCCGTTACAAAATTGAAAAAAATATTACAATATTTTATTTATGATTTAATTGACTGCTTAAGCAACAGCCTTTCTCTTCTACCCTACATTTATAGGTTTGGAACTTTTTGAAATCTGTACCATCTTATTAAAAATTCGGAACGTGCCTATTGTCTTCACATACTCCCAGATATATTAGAATTAACTTGTCATTTAGAAAATCACTATTTTAAAACTTTTTCTGCTGGTGCTGTCAAAAATTATTCGTGTACATTATTCTCACAAAAGGTATTAATTCATTACTTTCATTTTGTCTTTCTGGGACTTTTCAAAATTCTATGTATTTAAACTGTATTCTTTCCTAAAAATTGCATTTTATGAATCATGGAACTACTTCTGATTGCACATTTCCTTTCCCTTTTCTTTAGCTCTACACACTTATTGAATTTGCCATATATCTATATATGTGTGAAAGAAAAAATGGTTATGGGGTTGATTTGTTCATAATTTGGAAGAGAATTCGAGATCTGTAAAGCATAATTTAGTTTTATTTATTAATGAAAATATTTAAAACTGAACTAAAATGAATTTTTTTTTTTGAGAAAATGAATTTGTTACACACGCTTGGTGCATTTGTTGCAAAACTCATATTTGACGCACAGTGTTCAAAATAAGAATCGGACAACCCTGAATAACTTTTGATCTAATGTTCGGATCTTCACATTCTATCACGTAATCTTAATGATTCGAAAGGCTGACTTTAAGAATGGTAATTAATACAAGTAGACGATATTTAAATTACCAATTCAAACGCAAAAACATACTTTTTTGGATTAAATAAAACTTTCTTTTTCAACAAATTTAGATTTCGCCATTTTTGCGTAAAATTTATATAAAATAGTTTTTGTTAAAGTAAATTGTTTATTTTGAAAACTTGGATTTGAACCATGGTTTCAATTACTGCTTCCACGTAATTACCAGTTTTAATCGCATTTTTTAAATATATTAGCATAAATTTAATTTCCTCATGGAAGGGAAATACTTACCATTCAAAATACTTTTATAATTTGTGTTTACTTTTCGAAAGTACTCATTGCAAAATGCATAGATATTATTCCACTCTTTGCTTTTACAATTACATAAATTAGTGTTAGCTTTAATGATACTTAATGTTGTGATTAAAATTTTGTTAAATAAATAAAAGGAAAATAGTTATAATTATGACTTTAGTCATTTAAAGTTGACGTTTAAAAAAACAAGTGCGAAATCGCACCTAATCCGATGCAAAAATTAAAAAACTTTTCGAATTTTTTTTAAATAAAATTATAAATTATTTTAAGATAAATTTCGCCTCTTTTATGCAGATTTACCATATATATCCTTAAAATTAATGATAATTTGCTAGTTATCTGCCTTTAACAGGTTATTATTTTTTGAAGAATTGCTTGATTTTTGCGATGAGTAAGCTTTCAATCAAAATATTTTTGAATATTTTTTCATGGATTTTCTAGAATGTACATAGAATTAGCACCATATCATATGCACTATTTGCAGCGATTAATAAAGTATTATTTGTCTTAGAAGGAATTTTTTAATCGAAGATTTATAGGGCTGAGCCTTCTTTCACCTTCCAAAAATTTATTGTAGTGTGGGTCCTAAAATTAAAAAATACTAATATAGCTGCGTTACGCATTAGAAAATGTATCTTATAATCGCTGGGGGACAGAAAAGTTTAAATATATTACTTCACATTTGTACACTTATTATTAGTTTAAAATGCATAATGCGGAATGGGTAAAGTCGAAACAGATTTTTTTCAACCTATTTGATTTTGATGTTACAGCAGCCTTAAATCATTTTAATATAATTAAAGGTAAGAATAGTTTGTATTTATTATTTTATTTTATGTAACAGAAATATTTGATAGTTTTTCAAATTTTTGTTTTTGTTTTAATATAAAATTCATGTAAAATTATAATTTATCCTATTTTAATTCAATTATTTTTTCAAAAATTAGTTCTTGAAATATTTTTTTTTATTTTATTTAAAAGCGTTTCTTACAAATAGAAAATGAATTAGTTATAAATATTTATAAGCAATCCTGTTTGGAAAAATACTTACTTTATTACAATTAATCATTAGAAAAAAATTTTATTTGAAAATTTTTTTATTGATGGATGTAATGTAATCATCTAAACGATTGTTATAAAATTTTTAGCAGAATAATAGTGGTTGTACTTAAAAATTGCATTAGAAATTCATAAGTATATATAAGAGTGTTTGCTTTAAAAAGAAAATTTTTCAATGTTATTGGTATGTTTTTATTCGGATTGTAGTTTAATGTTTGGTATAATAAGTTAATCTCTTATATTTTATCAATTTATAGGCTTATAATATCTCTTAGAAAATAATGTCACTCATTTTTTCAGGACCTTTTTTTGCTTCAAATGGTACGTGCTATGACAACTTATGTTCGATTTGCTCAACTATCATTATTTTATGTAAGAGTTTATAATGTAAATTATATTAGACAATGGGTGAGCCTCTGATAGATTGCGATAGTTATTAATAATCTGTATAAAAGTACGAAGAATAGAAGTTCAAGAATAATTTTTTCAATTTTAAAATTCACATGCATGCACTCTACATATTTTGAACCCCACATAATAAAATATTGAGAAAGAAATATGAAGCAAATTTTATTAAATTAAACTAAAAAGTTTCCATTTCTTCTTAATATCGAATTGATATGAGCATCTAACATATTTAGGGAAAAGTAAAGTTAAAATATGGAGAAATAAAATTTTTCTTACCATTAACCATAAGAAAAAACTTACAAAAAGCTTCACAGAATGAGTTTTATCTTAGAAGATTATTAAAAAGAGACTAATAAACATAATTTGATATACAGATCTAGCCAATCACTTTCATTACACAGTATACGGAGAGCAGTACAACGTTTTCTTGGAGATACAGGCAAGGCACGGATGGCTTTTTTTAATAGCATTCTTCATTGCCTAAGGAATATTATAACGAGAATATCCCTCCTCAATTTGTATTGCATGTATTAGGGCCTGTTTATTTTAACTTTATCTTAAATTTTTCTCAATTTATCTATTTTTCTGTACAGGTTTTTTTTCTAAAAATACTTCTGTTTTTATAAATTTTCGTTTAATATTTCTTATCCTTCTTCACACAAATATCTTTATTTATCTGAGAGAATATAGAACATTCTATTTCTATATTCTCTCATTTTTGCAGCTGTGGTTTTCCGCATACTGATTACTCATTTAAAAAACTTTTAACTGTTAACTAAGCACACTATCAAATAAAAATTGCACAGCTGTGTATAAAAAGTGTGCTCTAACAGTGGAGGAACTGGTTTAAACTAGTTGAATCAGGATGCATTCGCACTTGTATACATTCCTAGAGTTTCTTTTTAATGGTCAACTCATCAATTTTGTGTAACTGAGGGGACATTTAGCTTTGTCCTCTCTGTGACGTCCCCTCTTTTATATGAGAAAATTTAATTTTTTTTTCTAAAATGTAACATAGCATGATTGTACTAATGGACATTATTGTAAAAACCAAACATTAAGTTAAAAGGGTTTTTGTTTAATAAATAGAATAAATTTAAAAGAATAACTGTAACAGATGGGACAAATATATATTTGTGATAATTTTTGTCTTAAACAATGAGAAATTTTTTTATGCGGTAATCACTTCATGATTAGACCCAAGAACAATTTATTTTACAATATATATCAAACTATAGGTAAAATCGTAATATTTGTAATAACATATTATTCTTTTAATACACAGTTTTTTTGGTAGAATGAGTCATAATTCTACTAAAATAATCTCTCTGAAAATCTTCTCCATTTAAAATAAATTTTACCATAATCATGCATAACTCAAAAAAATAATTTTTAAATTCATAAATTACAACAAATTTCCTTTAAAATAATACCAAATACAAGGATATTGTTTAAACTTTAAAAATTCACAACTGGTTACAGTCGGCATGGAATTCAACTCATTTAACTATTTATATTCATTTGAAATTTTGTTTTTAAATGTTGTAAATATTTGTTATGAATTAATATTATTAATTTCAATGATGATTCTGTTCTCAGCTTTTCTTTAACATTCTTTTTATTGATTATCTTTTGAAATGTCATTTTTAAATTATTCAACACCAAGAAAAGTAGAAAATAGCTTTTATTAATCAAATACAGATAGATTCCTCTTTAATTAATCAATATAATGTTAAGAGTATTTTGTTTAATTGCGAGCATATTCAATATAATCTCTTCTTAATTTTTGGAAAAGACTACTACTGGCTAGTATATTTTTTGCATATGAGTTTTTATGAATTTTAATGTTATATAAAATTATTTTTAATTTATTTTTATTTTTTTACAATTTATCTATTTTTTTTGTTAAGATATTTTCTTCAAAATACTTCAGATACCATACATTTTCGATTCATATGCTTTATCTTTTTCTCACAATTATCTTTATTTATCTGAGGGAATATACAACATTCTATTTCTATATTCTCTCATTTTTGCAGCAGCGGTTTTCCCCATACTGATTATTCATTTAAAAAACTTTTAACTATAAACTAAACAAACTATCAAATAAAAATTGCACAGCTTTGAGTAAAAAGTGTGCTTTAATAGTGGAGGAACTGGTTTAAACTAGTTGAATCAGGATGCATTAACACTTGTATACATTCCTACAGTTTCTTTTTAATGGTCAACCTATCAATTTTGTGTAACTGAGGGGACATTTAGTTTTCTCCTCTCTATTTAATGAGGTTCTGTTATATGAGAAAATTTAAAATTTTTAATTTTTTTTTCTTCAAAAATATAGCAGAACATGATTGTACTAATGGAATTTGTTGTAAAAATAAGTTAAATTTTTTTGTGTAATACATAGAATAAACTTAAAAGAATTAGTGTAACAGATGGGGCAAATATATATTTGAGATAATTATTGTCTTAAGCAATAAGACCTTTTTTTAAGCGGTAATCACTTCATAATTAGACCTAAGAACAATTCATTTTACAATATAAATCAATCTATTTGTGAAATCGTAATATTTGTAATAACTTATTCTTCTTTAAAATAGACAGTTTTTTTGGTAGATTAAGTCATAATCATAAATCCATTCTCTTCATAAAAAATTTTACTATAATCATGCATAGCTCAGAAAAATAACTTTTAAATTCATAAATTACAACAAATTTCCTTTAAAACGATACCAAATACAAGGATATTGTTTAAACTTTAAAAAATCACTGCTATTTTCAGTCGGCCCGGAATTCAACTTCTTGACTTTATTTACCTATTTTCATTCACTTGAAATTTCATTTTTCAATGTTGTTATCATTTTTAACGAATTAAATATGATCCTAAATTTTTAATCAAAAATTTCAGAAAAGCCTACAACTCCCGGTAAGTATCAATTTTAACGATTATTTATCTACCAGCTTCCTCACTTCCTTTAACCATCTTTTACTGACATTCCTTTTAAATTTTGTTCTTCATCGTTTCAATTGATTTTTTTTAATCTTGAATATTCAATTTAAAATTTCAGAAAAGTCAACAACTCCAGGTTAGTATCAATTTTAATGATTTTTAAACACTCAGCTTCCTAACTTCCTTCAACCATCTTTTTTTGATTATTCTTTTTAAATTTTGTTTTTCATTGTTTCATTTAATTTTTATTAATTATCCTAAATTTTCAATTTAAAATTACAGAAAAATGAACAACTCCCATTTAGTATCATTTGCAATGATTATTTATCTACCTGCTTTTTTACTTCCTTTAACCATCTTTTGCTGACATTCCTTTTAAATTTCGCTTTTCAATGTTTCGATTGATTTTTTTATCATAAACAATCAATTTAAAATTTCAGAAAAGTCCACAACTCCTGGTTCGTATCAATTTTAATGATTTTTAATCACACCTTACTTACTTTAACCATCTTTTAATGATTATTCCTTATAAATTTTGTTTTTCTATGTTTCATTTGATTTTTGTTAACTGTCTTATATTTTCAATTTAAAATTTCAGAAAAGTCTACAACTCCTGGTTAGTATTAATTTTAATCATCATGATTCATCTTCCAGCTTCTTTACTTTTTGTAACCATCTTTTATATATATTCCTTTGAAATTTCATTTTTCAATGTTGTAATTATTTTTAACGAATTAAATATGAACCTAAATTTTTAATTTAAAATTTCCGAAAAGTCCACAACCCCTGATTAGTATCAATTTTAATGATGATTCATCACCCAGGTTCTATAGCCATCTTTTATTTATATTCTTTTACATTTTCCTTTTTCTATGTAGTAATTATTTTTAACGAATTAAATATGATCCTAAATTTTTAATCTAAAATTTCAGAAAAGTCTACAACTCCTTTTTAGTATCAATTTTAATGATTTTTAGTCTCTAAGACTCCTTACTTCAGCCTTCTTTTCCTGACATTCCTTTTGAATTTTCCTTTTCTCTGTTTCAATGGATTTTTTTATCTTAAATTTTCGATTTAAAATTTCAGATAAGTCAACAACTCCCGGTTAGTATGAATTTCAATGATGATTCTTCACCCAACTTCTTTACTTCGCTTAATTATGCTTTGTTGATTTTTTTGAAATTTTGTTTTTCAATGTTTTAATTGATTTTTAATTAATTATTTACGATCTGAAATTATTAATCTAAAATTGGAAAAAAAGTCCACAACTTCTGGTTAGTATTAATTTCAAAGAGGATTTTTTTTCAATCTTCTTTATTTCTATATACCATATTTTATTGACTTTTTTTAAATCTTGTTCTTCAATATTTCAAAAGATTTTTTATGAATTATTTACGATCTTAAATTTTCAATTTAAAATTTCAGAAAAGTCTACAACTCCTGGTAAGTATCAATTTGCATGATAATTCACTACCTAGCTTCTTTAATTCTTTTATTAATATTTTTTGAAATCTTGATTTTTAATATTTTAGTATATTTTTCTTAATTATTTACGATCTTAAATTTTCAATTTAAATTTTCAGAAAAGTCTACAACTTCTGGTTAGTATTAATTTTACTTTAATCATCTTTTATTTATATTCATTTTAAATTTTATTTTTCAATGTTTTCAAACTTCGTTTCAAATTTTATTTTTCAATGGTTGTAATTTCATCATAGTGGTAGTTCCAAACATCATGGTTGTAGTTTCAAACCATTAATTTTTTTTTATTTAAAAGAGAATCCTCTTTTAATCTGCTTAAATAAATAATTTAAATGTTTAAAATATTATATTTATTTGAGTAAAACCCTTATATATTGATCTACATCCCTTGATGAGCATTAATTTCAATGATGATTCGTCTCCTATATTATTTCTTTTTTTTTACCCTTTCAATTTTCGATATTCTTTTAAAATTTTCCGTTTAAATATTCAAACTCCAGAGAATAATTTCAAACCATAATATTTTTTTTTACAAAGAAAGCTCTTTTAATCTTTCTCAATAATCAATTTAATTATTTTGAGTAGTTTTTTCATCTATCGAGAACCTTAATATTTCTATTAAAGAAGGAGCTCTTTAATAAAACTTTAGATTCTTGTAAATGGTATTGTTTTTTTAAAAAATTATTCAAGTTTTTATATCTGTTCTCTTAAATGGGTTAATATTAGGCTTAAACGGGTTAATATCTACCCCGGGTAAATATCAGTTTAAATGAGGATTCTTTTCCAAGCTTCTTTGTTTCTTCGACTTTTTTTTTCATGATTACTTTCTGAAATTTTGTTTTTATATGTTTAGCCAAAGAAATAATAAAACAGATTCAAACCATAAAATTCAAATATACAGATATTCCTGTTTCACTTTTTTTCGATAATCAATTGAAATGTTCTGAGTATTTGATTTAGTTAGAGAGATGCATAACATCTTGATTTTTCTTTTTGAAAAAACTGATTAGTTTGTTTGTATTCACGACTTTAGTTTATTTTAAATATTTTTTAAACTGATTAAGGATTTCAAAGTTTCCATCTAAAATTTAGGAAAGTTCGCAAGTCCTTAATATTATTAATTTGAATGATGATTCTTTTCTCAGGTTTTTTTTAACCTTCTTTTTACTGATTATCTTCTGAAAGGGCATTTTTAAATTATTCAACACCAAAAAAATTAGAAAATAGCTTTTACTAATCAAATACTTCAATAAATAGATTCCTCTTTAATTAATCAATATAATGATAAGACTATTTTGTTTAATTGCGAGCATATTTAATATAATCTCTTCTTAATTTTTAGAAAAGACTAATACTGGTTAGTATATTTTTTGTAGAGGAGATTGTTTGAATTTTAATGCAATATAAAGTTCCGAAACAAAGTTGCAAAAAACTTGTTTGGTAATAAACTTTCCTTTTCTAGTTATTATTTGTCACAAAAGAGTTTTTTCATTAAATAGTTATAAAAATGACAGTGATAATAATAATAATACTAATAATCTTGCTATATATATATATATATATATATAAAAAAAGCGAGATCTGTCACCTGGGCTGGAGTGCAGTGG